>NC_135612.1:46616666-46941250 GCF_053574225.1 Canis aureus | reverse complement strand
AACTAAAATTATTTGAAAAAGATCAAAGACCGATAATATATAATATTGAAAAACTAACCAGGCTGAATGTGGAGAAAAGAAAAGAAGACTCAAATTACTATACACAGCTGATTCTACAGATACTATTGAATATTAAGGGAAATTGGTGGGTCTTTCTTTCTTTCTTTCTTTCTTTCTTTCTTTCTTTCTTTCTTTCTTTTCTTTTTTAGATTTTACTTATTTATTTTAGAGAGGGTAGAGAGAGGCTGTGGGAGAGAGATAATCCCAAGCAGACTGTGTCGAGCATGGAACCTGATGCAGGGCTTGATCTCATGACCCTGAGATCATGACCTGAGATGAAATGAAGAGTCAGAGGCTTGACAGACTGAGCCACCCAGGTGCAACCAAGGGAATTTTATAAAGACTCTGTCAATAAATTTAACAATGTAGAGTTTGGATTAAGCAAAGATATTTTTAGATGCAACTTCAAAGCATGGTTATAATCAAATAATTTTTTAAATGTACTTCATCAATATTTTTTAAATGCCTGCTCTTCAGCAACACTGTTAGATAGATGAAATATAAGCCATAGACTAGGAAAATATTTGCAAAGCTTAACTCTGATAAAGGATTTGAATCGAAGATGAATAAAGAATATTCAAAACTCAACAAGAAACAGCACAATTTTAAAAATAGACAAAAAATCTTATCAAACATTTTATCATACTGATATATTGACTGCAAATTACATGTAAAGATGCTAGACTTCAACAAGTCTAGCATTAAAAAATGCAAATTAAAACCACAAGGAGTTATCACTACATACCTATTAGAATGGCTAAAATTAAAAACAATACAAAATACTGGCAAGTGGGTGCATTTACCGCAATTAGAAATGTAAAATGGTATATCACTTTGGAAAGTCATTGGCGGTTACTTTAAAAATTAAACATCCATGTACCATATGATTCATTCTACTCCTAGCTATTTACTCAAGAGAAAAGAAAGCATATGTTCTTTCAAACACTTGTATACAAATAGTCACAGCAGCCTTATTTATAATTGCTATAAATTGGAAAGAATCCAAATGTTGGCCACCAAGTGAATGTATAAACAAATTATGGTATATCCATACAATGGAAACAATTCAGCAATACAACTGAATGAGCTGTTGGTATACATGACAACATGGATGAATTGGGAAATAATTATCCTGAATGAAAGGAGCCAGATAAACATAAATGCCTTCTGTAAGCTTCATTTATATAAACTTTAGAAAATAGGAGTTAATCTACCGTCGCAAGGAAGACATTGCCAAGGGGGACATGGGAACTATAGAGGATATGTTCACTGTCTTGATGGTGGTGTTGGTTTCATGGATGTATAAATAATTCAAAATTTTATTAACTGTATACCTTAACATGTACATTTTATTATAGGTCAACAATTAAACAATAATGTTGTGTAAGTATGTCAAAACTTGTTAAATTGCAAACTTTAATATGTATACGTTATTAAAGGTCACCTATACCTCAATATTTTCTAAGTAAGAGTTACAATGAGCACTAGTGTAAGATCTGTTTCTAATAATAACATATTCAATAATGCATTGATCCCAATGAAATTGATTTTAAAGTTTATAACCTTCTGTGAAAAAGTGCTTTAACAATTTTTTGTAAGTTAGCCCTAGCTTAAAACACAGTTCAATTGGTTAATAAATTTGCTAAACATTTTTGATTTTTAAGATTTAAATGATTCTATTTGCATAAGTCTTCCTACACACCAGTTACAACCACAAACACAGCAAATGCCCATCTATGGATAGTGCTGGGAAATGTGTCCTGTAGTGAAGCTGTAATTCCTGGCAGTAAATCCTATCCATTTTTATATCCCGGGGCCACCCTTCTCTGGAGCTCCGGCCTGTGAGAGGCAGGTACAAGAGCCAGCAGCCCAGTGCCAAGCTTAATTATTTATTCAAATATATTCCTTTAATATGGGACATTTAGTTCCCTTTACTATTTCTCCTGAAAGCAAGTAAGAATGGCCCATTTTAAACCACTCATAAAATAAGCAAAAAAACAACAAAAAAAACCAAAAAACAAAACAAAAAAAGCAACTATGTTCGCTTTTCCTTTGTTCTTTATTCCCTCCAAAACTCACCTAAAAATGAAAGAGCTCTGTTTGATATTAAAAGGTCGATGCACACAGATTTATTTTCTTAAAATCTGGCATCTTGATGAAAAACTGCCAATGTACAGACTGTATAAGTGAAGGACAAAAAAATACACCTTAAAAAGATTAATTTTCATTCGTGGTATGTACAAGTATTTTAAAAAGGATCTTTGCCACATGAATTCATGGGAGAAAGTTTTATCTGAGATGTGATCCTTTTAATCTTAAAAAGAGGATGACAGAGACTTTTGTAAAAATCTATCAATAACTACTGAATGAATTTGAAAGGACTGGGAGAGTCTAGGTCTCCTTAATTTTGAAACTTACCTAGGCCTTTATGTCATCGCAGTAGGGCCATGCATCTGCCGGAGAAATGCTCTCACACACTACTGGGCTTGCTGTAGGAGGAGCCAAGCATGATTTAGCAGAACTTCTTTGCAGATTACTGGAAGCCTGTGTGTTTCTCCTGCTCTGGCTTGTGCCAGGATAAACCAAGCACCATTTAATAGAGCTGGTGGTTTTCTTGTCCTTTCCTGTTTGGAGAAGGATATTGACAGTAGCGCACACCAGGTCACTGACTCATGGTGGGTGGAAACTGCCGGAGTGCAGAGCAAAGGACCTAACCCACTCTGTACACTTCATGTTCCCCATAGTTGTGATGAAATACCCCCACAACATCCAAAATTATTCTTAAAATTTCTGAGAAATCACAGTAGGGTGAAGGTAAACATCACCAGTGATTGTGAATATCATGGACCCCATCCATACCCTATCCCCCAACAGGATGTGAAAATAAAAGTACTTTATTTAGGTGTTATCTTTCCAAAAATTAGACACCAGTCTAGTCAAAAGAAAAACCAGACCAACCTAGATGGCAGGATATTCTACAGTGCACCTCAGGCCGGTATTCCTCAAGACTGTTAAGGTTGTGAATAATAAGGAAATTGTCATAGACCAAAGGAAATGGGAGACATGACAGTGAGGTGTAATGTGGCCCCTGGAACAAATCCGGGAAGAGAAAGAGCCTGTTAATTAAAACAAAACAAACAAACCAACAACAACAACAACAACAACAAAAAACTCTGATGAAATCTAAATAAAGTCTGGAGTTTAAATGATAGTAAATACCAATGGCAGGTTCTTAACTGTGAAAAATGTACCAAGGTATTTTAAGACATTATCAATGGGGGAACCTGGATGGAGGTTGTAAAAGAACTCTGTAGTATCTTTGCCATTTTTCTGTCAATCTAGCATTACACTACAACAAAAAGGTTATCTAAAAAGCTCAAAAATAATTCTGAGGAAGGATGTTTGTAGCTTGCTGAAATTGAATTGTTTACAAAGAGAATTTATAGCTGACAAAGATGATGGTTGAATAAATGAAATAAAGTTATCTAAGCAATGATGTTCTTAAATCTTTGCTTTTTTGCTCTGAATTTCATTGTTCCCTTCCAAAAAAAAGTCAGAAAAGCATGTAAAATTAACAAGTAATTCAAGTTAAAAATATCTTTAGAAAAATAAAAGTCTCTTGCATCTATGTAGGGCTGGACAATGGAAAAGATACCATTTGAGAGTTTTTTTTCTGTGCTCTTGTGCAAACATACATCCAGTGTAACACACAGCATATAATTACTGTTTATACATATGTCCCTACCATTACACCTTAATTTCCTTGTACAGAAGTATTCTATAGGTTGAAAAATAGTTTGGGGAATCATTAGATTTAAATATAAATAAATCCAGGGGCACCTGGGTGTCTCAGTGGTTAAGCTTCTGCCTTTGGCTCAGGGTGTGATCCCAGAGTCCAGGGATCAAGTACCGCATTGGGTTCCCTTCTGGGACCCTGCTTCTCCCTCTATGTC
The DNA here is from genome assembly GCF_053574225.1 of Canis aureus. Lineage (NCBI taxonomy): Eukaryota > Metazoa > Chordata > Mammalia > Carnivora > Canidae > Canis > Canis aureus. The sequence goes on along the minus strand of NC_135612.1, from coordinate 46,937,237 downwards.
TCTCATAAATAAATAAATAAAATATTAAAAATTAATAATAAATAAATATTCATAAAAAAGAATTGACACTGGGTTTCAAATATGTGGGCAGTTAGAAAGAAGAAGTCTTGCAATCTGAGATGAAATTAGAGACATTGGTCTACCTATTGTATATCTTAAGAGAGCTGTAGAGAAGAGTTCCAGTGTAAAGTCAGCAGTATTTTGCCTGCGGGAGGCAGCTGTGTGGCCTTATCCATTAAGACCCAGAACTCAGCTGGGTTTTTGCTTAGGAGGAAATGCAGCTACTTTGTGGCTACACAGACAACATTCTTTACCATTTAAAGGATGCTCAGGAGGCTTTCAGCGGAGGTGGTTTATCATTAGCATTAGTAATCCTTAATGCATGCCTGCTAACTCCCCGAAATAGTTGAAGAGCTCATACTATCTCCAAAGGCCTATGTGAAATGTTTAAGACCACATTTTAGATTCAGACCAATCTAGGTTCAAATTTCAGTATGTACTGGCTACATGACCTTGGGGCTGGGAGGGTTATTTGCACGGGAAGCTGGGTCTAGCATACAGTGGTACTCAATAAAAATAACACTTCCATGGCAATCACTGGAGAATTAGGGCAAAGTTCTCAATTTTTGATGACTCAGAAATCCCAAGGAAATTTGAAAAAGAAGACAAGATAGGTGTAATTATTTTATTTGAATGATTATTCTAAAATTACTTTCATTGGTCACCGTAATAGTGTAATGATCATTCAGCCCCCTGCCTTCATTTCCCCACTGGAAAGCTGATACCATGAGGGGTCACTGAGAGGCTTTCCCAGCATGGCATGGTGACTGCATGTAAGAAGAGCCATTAGGACTTAGTCTCCCAGCCTCTGTTGTAGAACTCCTGATACATGGCACCAACTCCCAAAGCCCGGATAGATGGTAGCAGAGCAGCTTTCTACTTTAAACAGTCCATTAGGGATCCCTGGGTGGCGCAGCGGTTCAGCGCCTGCTTTGGCCCAGGGCGTGATCCTGGAGACCCAGGATCGAATCCCACGTCAGGCTCCCGGTGCATGGAGTCTGCTTCTCCCTCTGCCTATGTCTCTGCCCTCTCTCTCTCTCTCTCTGTGACTATCATAAGTAAATTAAAAAAAAAAAAAAAACAAAAACAAAAAAATAAACAGTCCATTAGAACAGAACCCTTAAAAAAAGATTAAAAATACAATCTTTTTAATCTATGGGCCACTATCAGTGTACCTGAGAGCAGCATTCTGGACCTGAAGTGCCTAAAATTTTGTACAGGGCCACTGACTGTAATGGCCTCAAGAGGCTGATCTCTTGACTTTGTCTATCTAGGCCAACTATTTTTATAAAATTTATTAGTGAGCAATGATTCTGCATCATCATATTCAGTAAAGTGGGGGAAAATGTTCACCCAGTTCATTCCAAGATTAAGACTGCATTCCCTCCTCCCCAGACAGAAAAAAAAATCTGATATCTGTATACTTGTTAGTTTATGAAAGGTCTTCTCTGGGGGAGGGAGCAAAATAACTGGCCAACTTTTATTCTCTTCTTTTAATGCCTTTCCTACTAAGTGTGTGTATGTGTGTATATGTGTGCATGTGTGTTCATTCACATGCATGTCAAGATTCTCTTTTCAACATTGCAGTAGGTATTTGGGGACTAAAATAGAAGGGAAAAATCTCCAACCCCTATGAACTAAAAACCTCATAAAGAAACACATATGTCCACAAAAAGTTTTGTTCAAACATGTTTATAGCACTTTATTGATAATAGCCTTGAATTGGAAATTTTCAGGTGTCTGTCAATAGACTATATAAACTGTGACATATCATATTCTTATAACAGAATGTTACTCAGCAACAAAAGGACAAATCACTGGTATACAGAGAAGAATAGATGAATCTTAAAAACTGTGAGGAGAGGGCAGCCCAGGTGGCTCAGTGGTTTAGCGCCGCCTTCAGTCCAGGGCATGATCCTGGAGACCCAGCATCAAGTCCCACGTCGGGCTCCCTGCATGGAGCCTGCTTCTCCTTCTGCCTGTGTCTCTGCCTCTCTCTCTCTCTCTCTCTCTCTCTCTCTCTGTGTCTCTCATGAATTAAAACAAAACAAAACAAAAAACTGTGAGGAGAAAAAAGAAAAACCTTTACACAACAGAGTACAAATATGATGCCTCTTTATTTGAAGTTCTAGAATAAGTAGAATGAATCTGTGATGAACAAACTGTCAGAACTGAGTAGCCTGTGTGTGTGTGTGTGTGCAAAACAGGGAAGCATTGACTGGGGAGAGACAGGAAGTAAGTATGGAAGGTAAAGCAAGTGTCCTATATCTTGGTTGCCCAGATGTACTTATTAATCAAACCTCAGTGAATTTACACTTGAGATTTGTATACTTGAATGTACATAAAATTTATATTGAAAGAAAAGAATCTAGTTAAAGTGAAAAGAACTCTAATTAAAAGTTGCATGGTGGGGTGGGGGAGTGTAGGGGAAGAGTAAAAATACCTGCAGTTTATTTTGAAATATGTCCAAACTTTAACATATTGGTAGATATATAGAGACACAAAGTTGTATAGATAACTAAGAGAATGTCTAGTGGTAGGTATACAGATTTTCATGGTAAGTTTTACAGGTTTGTTGTATGTTTGAAATTTTTCATAATAAAATGTTGCAAAAACCCAATGAATTTAAGGAATTTACATGGAATGAGCCTTATCATCATCATCACTATCATCACTATTATATCCAAATATTCAATTCATAGGAATTCTACTTTGGCTCAGGCACATTCAAAATATTTATGACCCAAAAATGAATCTCGGGGTGTAGAGAGTATTTCTTCTTTTAAAAAAATTATTTATTTATTCATGAGAGACACAGAGAGATGGAGAGCCAGAGACAGAGGCAGAGGGAGAAGCAGGTTCCATGCAGGGAGCCCAATGTGGGATTCAATCCCAGGACCCCGGGATTACACCCTGAGCCAAAGGCAGACACTTTAACCGCTGAGCCACTCAGGTGTCCCAATATCTCTAATTCACATAGAAGGGAAATTGATCTGCTTCAAGTCACCAGCTAATAAATGGCTGACCTAGAGCTTATATCTTATGCCAGATTTGTTGTATTTGTTTCTTTGCTTATTGCTTTTGCTCTCAATAGGACTGTCCTACTTCCCCAGCATGGGTCAAAAAACAACTGAAATATAGTGCATGCTTCTACAGACTCAAGTTTGGAGTCTTGTTGTTCTGATTATAGGTTACATTGGGTAAATAGAAAAAGAAATAATCAACTTGAATAATAATTCCATGGAGACATATGGATAATTTAGGACACAGAGCTAATTTGAAGTGGAAATTCACATGACTGATGTTGTTTATTCTGCAAATTGCTCTCAAAGTATGAAGTCAACCATAGGACAGGAGCTACTGGGCTAAGTTTGAGATGGACAGGAAGACTGTTCGTCAAAGATAATTAGGATATCTTGGAATTACCCACCTGACTACAGGAATAGAGACCCTGCCACTTTTATAGAAACCTTTGATGATACATTTGCCCCTTTGTTAGGCTGGCAGATAAAAGATGTGTAAGGGTGCTTTGGATCATGAGTCATATCTTTGATTGCTTGCCAGTTATCTTGGAAGGCAAATTTGCTCAGTGACTTCATGCTTGGTGGCTTCATTTCCCAATTGCTTTAGGTTCTATGAACCTAGAATGCAATGAGTTATTGTCCAAGTGTCTTGAGGAAAAATCAGCATATACCTGGGATAGCTCAAAGAGAATGAGGAGCAGTGTCCTGACCTAGAAATTTTGCTAAGTGTCACTGGGACCTGGAAATTTGCTCAGTTAATATTAAAAAGGCCAATACTCAGAGTGGTGAGTACTGTGAAGTCTTAAATATCATTCCTACTTGTGCAAAGACACTATTTGGTACTGAGGCAGAGACTGTTTAAGACTCAAGCACTGGGACACCTGGGTGGCTCAGCAGTTGAGCATCTGCCTTTGGTTCAATGTGTGATCCCAGGGTCCGGGATCAAGTCCCACATCGGGCTCCTTGTGAGGAGCCTGCTTCTCCCTCTGCCTGTGTCTCTGCCTCTCTCTGTGTGTCTCTCCTGAATAAATAAATAAAATCTTAAAAAAAAAAAAAGACTCAGGCACTGGACTCATAACGGTTATACTTAATGCAAGTAGACTATTCCCCAGAATAAGATGGCATAGGTGGTCTCAGATGCTGCTTCTTTGCATTCAGCTAGAATTGGATCAACTCAGTGAATCAACACTGTTGATGTCATGGTCTTGAGCCCTCTGCCTGCATGCTGATGACATTGTAAGAGGGCCAGACCTCCTTATCAGAGCTGCCAGCAAGATATTTATTGTAACCAAATTGAAAATAATAGCAGTAATACAGTGAATTTTTTGGGTAGAAATACTCAGAACCTTTGATCTGGTCCAATCTCTTTTCAGGAAATTGACAGCCTGAAAAATGACACTATAATTTGATGAAGAATGAAGTTATGAACTCAGATATCCTGAGTCCTAGTATATTTCTCTATAATTAAGATATTTTTTAGGGGTGACTGGGTGGCTCAGTCAGTTAAGCACCTGACTTCAGCTCAGGTCATGATATCAGGGTCCTGGGATAGAGCCCCATGTGGGGGGGGGGGGTTCCTCACTCAGCGGGGAGTCTGCTACTCCCTCATCCTCTACTCCTCCCGCTGCTTGTGCTTTCTTTCTCTCTCTCTCAAATAAATAAGATCTTTAAAATAATATTTTTTATTTATGTTTCTTTTTTCATATGGAATACATGCTATGCAAGTCACCAAGGGGTTTTGTTTGAGATTGAATCATTTTATCTATAGGATGTGACATCAGCTTCTGGTCATGATGAAACAAAAGAAACTATATTTACCCTCCCCCAGCTAAAAAAACAAAACAAAAAATAACCTATATATATATAAAACAGTGTTTTTTGGGTATTAGACAACAGTGCCACACTACAATCCCAGAGAAAAGGGGTATAAATGTGTAGGATTTGTGATGGTTCCAGCTTACTCTCTGGAGAATTTCCAGTCCATGGCCTGGGGATGGGGAGACCCAGCAAAGCCTGATGACTTCTCTTATTCAAGGAAAGATTAAGGAAGCCTAGGTAGCCATAATTTGTGTGTGCTGAAGGGGCAGTATACAGAGGAAAGACCTATAGAGAGAGATAGAAGGAGAGGAGAGTGTACCAGGAAACTGACAAGATCAGGAAAGAACCACCAGAAGAAGCAGGTGGAATGAAGTTCATACAGAGCCAGAAATAGTTCAAGTTTCCACAAGACAATAAGGAAAGATTTCCTAATACAAGGGTTAGAATCCTTGGAGGGTTTAATCCCAGATGAGCGATCATTCTGTATCAACCCAACAAAGCTTAAGAACAACCCTCAAGAGAATCAAACTATTTCCAAGCAAACTTAAATGCATTGCAGAAAAAAGCCCCTAGATATTTAAAGGAATAATCATTTTAAAAAATTCAACATAGAATTTACTTTATATGGCATTTAATCAAGATTTACAAGGCAGGCAGGGAAGTAGGAAAAAAGATCCATGATAGATAGAAAAATTAATAAATAGAAAAAAAACAGAAGCAAAACAAATGATAAGACTTAGTAGACAAGGAAGATAAATAATATTATCAATATACTCTCTACATTTAACAAAGAAGAGAGAATGAGTAGATAAGAAAAATAAAAGATATTCAAAGAACCAATATGAAGATTTTCAAAACGAAAAATGTCTGTTAAAAAACATATTGGATAGAATTAACAGCAGATAAATATTGCAGGGAAAAATTAATTAACCTGACCATATAGAAATAGAAACTCTTCAAAATGAAAAACAAACACAATAGAAGCCTAGAGAGAGAAAAAATGAGCAGAGCATTTGTGAGCTCTGGGACATTACGTGGTGCCACACACACACACACACACGCACACACACATTGTGTGTCTATTATTATATATGTATCCTATATACGAGTATATTAGGTATAAACATCCATAGTGGGGGGGAGGAGCAAGATGGCGGAAGAGTAGGGTCTCCAAATCACCTGTCTCCACCAAATTACCTAGAAAACCTTCAAATTATCCTGAAAATCTATGAATTCGGCCTGAGATTTAAAGAGAGACCAGCTGGAATGCCACAGTGAGAAGAGTTCGCGCATCTATCAAGGTAGGAAGACGGGGAAAAAGAAATAAAGGAACAAAGGCCTCCAAGGGGGAGGGGCCCCGCGAGGAGCCGGGCTGAGGCCGGGGCGAGTGTCCCCAGGACAGGAGAGCCCCGTCCCGGAGACGCAGGAGCTGCACCGACCTTCCCGGGCGGAAAGGGGCTCGCAGGGAGTTGGAGCAGGACCCAGGAGGGCGGGGATGCCCTCGGGCTCCCGGGGACAGTAACAGCAACTGCGCGCCCAGGAGAGTGCGCCGAGCTCCCTAAGGGCTGCAGCGCGCACGGCGGGACCCGGCGGGACCCGGAGCAGCTCGGAGGGGCTCGGGGGCGGCTCCGCGGAGGGGGCTGCGCGGCCCCGGGAGCAGCTCGGCCGGGCTCGGGCAGAGGAAGAGGCTCCGTGCAGAGGGGGCTGCGCGGTTCCAGGAGCAGCTCAGAGGGGCTCGGGCGGCGGCTCCGCGGAGGGGGCTGCGCGGCCCGGGAGCGCGAATCCAACAGCGCAGGCCCCGGAGCACAGGGCGCCGGGACACAGCCCAGGATCCCGCCTCCCCCGGGACAGGCAGAGGCCGGGAGGGCCCAGGACAGCAAGGACGCTCCTGCCCCGAGCTGAGCAGAGCAGCGGCCCCGCCCCGGAGCCTCCAGGCCCTGCAGACGGAGAGCTCCGGAGCTGAATCCAGGTTCCCAGAGCTGCCCCGCCACTGGGGCTGTTCCTCCTGCGGCCTCAGGGGGTAAACAACCCCCACTGAGCCCTGCACCAGGCAGGGGCACAGCAGCTCCCCCAACTGCTAACACCTGAGAATCAGCACAACAGGCCCCTCCCCCAGAACACCAGCTAGACTGACAACTTCCAGGAGAAGCCAAGGGACTTAAAGAACACAGAATCAGAAGATACTCCCCGGTGGTTCTTTTTTTGTTTGTTTGTTTTTGTTTTTGTTTTTGTTTTGTTTTGCTTTTTGATTTGTTTCCTTCCCCCACCCCCTTTTTTTCTCCTTTCTTTTTCTTTCTCTTTTTCTTCTTTTTTTTTTTCGTTTTTTTTTTTCTTTTTCTTCCCTTTTTTTTTTCTCTTTCTCTTTTCTTTCCTTCTTTCTCTCCTCTCTTTTTCTCTTTTCCCAATACAACTTGCTTTTGGCCACTCTGCACTAAGCAAAATGACTAGAAGGAAAACCTCACCTCAAAAGAAAGAATCAGAAACAGTCCTCTCTCCCACAGAGTTACAAAATCTGGATTACAATTCAATGTCAGAAAGCCAATTCAGAAGCACTACTATACAGCTACTGGTGGCTCTAGAAAAAAGTATAAAGGACTCAAGAGACTTCATGACTGCAGAATTTAGAGCTAATCAGGCAGAAATTAAAAATCAATTGAATGAGATGCAATCCAAACTAGAAGTCCTAACGACGAGGGTTAATGAGGTGGAAGAACGAGTGAGTGACCTAGAAGACAAGTTGATAGCAAAGAGGGAAACTGAGGAAAAAAGAGACAAACAATTAAAAGACCATGAAGATAGATTAAGGGAAATAAACGACAGCCTGAGGAAGAAAAACCTACGTTTAATTGGGGTTCCCGAGGGCGCCGAAAGGGACAGAGGGCCAGAATATGTATTTGAACAAATTCTAGCTGAAAACTTTCCTAATCTGGGAAGGGAAACAGGCATTCAGATCCAGGAAATAGAGAGATCCCCCCCTAAAATCAATAAAAACCGTTCAACACCTCGACATTTAATTGTGAAGCTTGCAAATTCCAAAGATAAAGAGAAGATCCTTAAAGCAGCAAGAGACAAGAAATCCCTGACTTTTATGGGGAGGGGTATTAGGGTAACAGCAGACCTCTCCACAGAGACCTGGCAGGCCAGAAAGGGCTGGCAGGATATATTCAGGGTCCTAAATGAGAAGAACATGCAACCAAGAATACTTTATCCAGCAAGGCTCTCATTCAAAATGGAAGGAGAGATAAAGAGCTTCCAAGACAGGCAGCAACTAAAAGAATATGTGACCTCCAAACCAGCTCTGCAAGAAATTTTAAGGGGGCCTCTTAAAATTCCCCTTTAAGAAGAAGTTCAGTGGAACAGTCCACAAAAACAAAGACTGAATAGATATCATGATGACACTAAACTCATATCTCTCAATAGTAACTCTGAATGTGAACGGGCTTAATGACCCCATCAAAAGGCGCAGGGTTTCAGACTGGATAAAAAAGCAGGACCCATCTATTTGCTGTCTACAAGAGACTCATTTTAGACAGAAGGACACCTACAGCCTGAAAATAAAAGGTTGGAGAACCATTTACCATTCGAATGGTCCTCAAAAGAAAGCAGGGGTAGCCATCCTTATATCAGATAAACTAAAATTTACCCCAAAGACTGTAGTGAGAGATGAAGAGGGACACTATATCATACTTAAAGGATCTATTCAACAAGAGGACTTAACAATCCTCAATATATATGCTCCGAATGTGGGAGCTGCCAAATATATAAATCAATTATTAACCAAAGTGAAGAAATACTTAGATAATAATACACTTATACTTGGTGACTTCAATCTAGCTCTTTCTATACTCGATAGGTCTTCTAAGCAAAACATCTCCAAAGAAACGAGAGCTTTAAATGATACACTGGACCAGATGGATTTCACAGATATCTACAGAACTTTACATCCAAACTCAACTGAATACACATTCTTCTCAAGCGCACATGGAACTTTCTCCAGAATAGACCACATATTGGGTCACAAATCGGGTCTGAACCGATACCAAAAGATTGGGATTGTCCCCTGCATATTCTCGGACCATAATGCCTTGAAATTAGAACTAAATCACAACAAGAAGTTTGGAAGGACCTCAAACACATGGAGGTTAAGGACCATCCTGCTAAAAGATAAAAGGGTCAACCAGGAAATTAAGGAAGAATTAAAAAGATTCATGGAAACTAATGAGAATGAAGATACAACCGTTCAAAATCTTTGGGATGCAGCAAAAGCAGTCCTGAGGGGGAAATACATCGCAATACAAGCATCCATTCAAAAACTGGAAAGAACTCAAATACAAAAGCTAACCTTACACATAAAGGAGCTAGAGAAAAAACAGCAAATAGATCCTACACCCAAGAGAAGAAGGGAGTTAATAAAGATTCGAGCAGAACTCAACGAAATCGAGACCAGAAGAACTGTGGAACAGATCAACAGAACCAGGAGTTGGTTCTTTGAAAGAATTAATAAGATAGATAAACCATTAGCCAGCCTTATTAAAAAGAAGAGAGAGAAGACTCAAATTAATAAAATCATGAATGAGAAAGGAGAGATCACTACCAACACCAAGGAAATACAAACGATTTTAAAAACATATTATGAACAGCTATACGCCAATAAATTAGGCAATCTAGAAGAAATGGACGCATTCCTGGAAAGCCACAAACTACCAAAACTGGAACAGGAAGAAATAGAAAACCTGAACAGGCCAATAACCAGGGAGGAAATTGAAGCAGTCATCAAAAACCTCCCAAGACACAAGAGTCCAGGGCCAGATGGCTTCCCAGGAGAATTTTATCAAACGTTTAAAGAAGAAATCATACCTATTCTCCTAAAGCTGTTTGGAAAGATAGAAAGAGATGGAGTACTTCCAAATTCGTTCTATGAAGCCAGCATCACCTTAATTCCAAAGCCAGACAAAGACCCCGCCAAAAAGGAGAATTACAGACCAATATCCCTGATGAACATGGATGCAAAAATTCTCAACAAGATACTGGCCAATAGGATCCAACAGTACATTAAGAAAATTATTCACCATGACCAAGTAGGATTTATCCCTGGGACACAAGGCTGGTTCAACACCCGTAAAACAATCAATGTGATTCATCATATCAGCAAGAGAAAAACCAAGAACCATATGATCCTCTCATTGGATGCAGAGAAAGCATTTGACAAAATACAGCATCCATTCCTGATCAAAACTCTTCAGAGTGTAGGGATAGAGGGAACATTCCTCGACATCTTAAAAGCCATCTATGAAAAGCCCACAGCAAATATCATTCTCAATGGGGAAGCACTGGGAGCCTTTCCCCTAAGATCAGGAACAAGACAGGGATGTCCACTCTCACCACTGCTGTTCAACATAGTACTGGAAGTCCTAGCCTCAGCAATCAGACAACAAAAAGACATTAAAGGCATTCAAATTGGCAAAGAAGAAGTCAAACTCTCCCTCTTCGCCGATGACATGATACTCTACATAGAAAACCCAAAAGTCTCCACCCCAAGGTTGCTAGAGCTCATACAGCAATTCGGTAGCGTGGCAGGATACAAAATCAATGCCCAGAAGTCAGTGGCATTTCTATACACTAACAATGAGACTGAAGAAAGAGAAATTAAGGAGTCAATCCCATTTACAATTGCACCCAAAAGCATAAGATACCTAGGAATAAACCTCACCAAAGATGTAAAGGATCTATACCCTCAAAACTATAGAACACTTCTGAAAGAAATTGAGGAAGACACAAAGAGATGGAAAAATATTCCATGCTCATGGATTGGCAGAATTAATATTGTGAAAATGTCAATGTTACCCAGGGCAATATACACGTTTAATGCAATCCCTATCAAAATACCATGGACTTTCTTCAGAGAGTTAGAACAAATAATTATTTTAAGATTTGTGTGGAATCAGAAAAGACCCCGAATAGCCAGGGGAATTTTAAAAAAGAAAACCATATCTGGGGGCATCACAATGCCAGATTTCAGGTTGTACTACAAAGCTGTGGTCATCAAGACAGTGTGGTACTGGCACAAAAACAGACACATAGATCAGTGGAACAGAATAGAGAATCCAGAAGTGGACCCTGAACTTTATGGGCAACTAATATTCGATAAAGGAGGAAAGACTATCCATTGGAAGAAAGACAGTCTCTTCAATAAATGGTGCTGGGAAAATTGGACATCCACATGCAGAAGAATGAAACTAGACCACTCTCTTTCACCATACACAAAGATAAACTCAAAATGGATGAAAGATCTAAATGTGAGACAAGATTCCATCAAAATCCTAGAGAAGAACACAGGCAACATCCTCTTTGAACTCGGCCATAGTAACTTCTTGCAAGATACATCCACGAAGGCAAAAGAAACAAAAGCAAAAATGAACTATTGGGACTTCATCAAGATAAGAAGCTTTTGCACAGCAAAGGATACAGTCAACAAAACTCAAAGACAACCTACAGAATGGGAGAAGATATTTGCAAATGACATATCAGATAAAGGGCTAGTTTCCAAGATCTATAAAGAACTTATTAAACTCAACACCAAAGAAACAAACAATCCAATCATGAAATGGGCAAAAGACATGAACAGAAATCTCACAGAGGAAGACATAGACATGGCCAACATGCATATGAGAAAATGCTCTGCATCACTTGCCATCAGGGAAATACAAATCAAAACCACAATGAGATACCACCTCACACCAGTGAGAATGGGGAAAATTAACAAGGCAGGAAACAACAAATGTTGGAGAGGATGCGGAGAAAAGGGAACCCTCTTACACTGTTGGTGGGAATGTGAACTGGTGCAGCCACTCTGGAAAACTGTGTGGAGGTTCCTCAAACAGTTAAAAATAGACCTGCCCTACGACCCAGCAATTGCACTGTTGGGGATTTACCCCAAAGATACAAATGCAATGAAACGCCGGGACACCTGCACCCCGATGTTTCTAGCAGCAATGGCCACGATAGCCAAACTGTGGAAGGAGCCTCGGTGTCCAACGAAAGATGAATGGATAAAGAAGATGTGGTTTATGTATACAATGGAATATTACTCAGCTATTAGAAATGACAAATACCCACCATTTGCTTCAACGTGGATGGAACTGGAGGGTATTATGCTGAGTGAAGTAAGTCAGTCGGAGAAGGACAAACATTATATGTTCTCATTCATTTGGGGAATATAAATAATAGTGAAAGGGAAAATAAGGGAAGGGAGAAGAAATGTGTGGGAAATATCAGAAAGGGAGACAGAACCTAAAGACTGCTAACTCTGGGAAACGAACTAGGGGTGGTAGAAGGGGAGGAGGGCGGGGGGTGGGAGTGAATGGGTGACGGGCACTGGGTGTTATTCTGTATGTTAGTAAATTGAACACCAATAAAAAAAAAAAAAGAAAAAAAAATAAATAAAAAAAAAACAGTAAAAAAAAAAAAAAAAAAACATCCATAGTGTTCAAAAATGAGGGTGCCTGGGTGACTCAGTGATTGAGCATCTGCCTTCAGCACAGGGCGTGATCCTGGGATCCTGGAATCAAATCCCACATCGGGCTCCCTGCATGGAGCCTGCTTCTCCCTCTGCCTATGTCTCTGCCTCTCTCTCATGAATAAATAAATAAAATCTTTTTTTTTTAATGAAAAAGTGGGGTCATAATATTAGAAGAAATGATGATTGAAATTTTTTTTTATCATAGCCAAATTCAATGAGAACCATAAACTTGCAGGTTCAAGAATCCTAAACATATTTTTCGTCACACATTTATTGTGTGTGGCAACTAGGCATAGTAGGCAGTCTCTAAATTTATACTCCTGGTCTCATGGTGTTCATGTTCTTGTGTGATCCCCTCGCCCTGCGTATGTGATGAATTTGTTGGTTATCTAATAAATAGAATATGGAAGAAATGAGAAGATGTCATTTCCAAGATTGAGTTACAAAAAGATCGTGGCTCCATCTTGGTCTCTTTCTTTCTCTCTTTGGTCACCAGTAGCCATAATAACATGGGGACACATAGGCCACCTGTGGAGTAGCCTATATGGTGAGGAAATATGGTCTTCCAATAACTGTTTGAGTGAGTTCTGAAGCACATTCACCAGCCCATTTAAGCCTTGAGATGACTACAACCTCATGAGGGATGCTGAGCCAGAAACATCCATCCTAGCCACAACTGGGTTCCTGCCCCATAGAAACTCTGAGATCATAAATTCTTGTTGCTTTGAACCATTTGGTTTTTAAATAATTTGTTACATATCAATAGGTAATTAACACATTGAGTATATGTATGAATCTAAAATCAAATTTTAGTATTCCATAGTTTATCCTTGAATTGAGGTTTTCCAGAAATATTCACAAAACAAATGAATGTATGAAAGATAAGGCAGGTACCCAAATCACTGTGCCCTAAAGACAAAAGCAAAGTTCTTGATTAAAGAACATAAGATTGGTAAGGATATTACTGTGAGAGTTCTTAGGAGGAGGGATTGTTTCTGGTTGAGAAAAGAGAGCATTCTTTCAGTAAGACTTGGACCCTAAGGGGACAGAATTTGATTACATTTTGCTGACAACAAATCTAGGCACTTGGAGAAAGAGATTCAGTTGGAAGGGAAACCAAGACACATGTATGGGAAACCATGAACAGAATGGAGCATGAGGAAACAAGAGAAAAATATTGATGGAATAAAAGCTACTCTTTGTAAGTAGATCATCATAACTTCTCTTTTGGGCTCATGTTATAGAGATACTGCATATTAACACAAAATATTAATTCTTGCAATTAACCTCTACCTTAATACCTTCCTAAATCACATTGAGTGTATGGTATCTACCTGAGTTGAATTTCCAAGCATGAGCTAATGAGCTTTTTTATTCTCAGAGAATAATAGTCAGATAAGGCACAATGGTAAACTACTAATCTCATCATGAAGCAGAGCATTTCTGTGTTTCAAAAAGCTGCAGTAACAGCTACACCTTGAGAGAGGTGTGATCACAAGGAAGAAAAATCCATTTTCTTTTCTAACTTACACCTACACGTAGAATGAACTTTGATTATATTGGGCCCGTTTGACTTATTGTCTATGTTATTTATCGTCACACTTTTTCTTGTCCTGATGGTTTATAGCAGTTTTTCCTCACCAATTTAAATTCTAGCTTGCTTCTTCAAACTGTTCATTGATCACCTGCTTTCTCATTATTAATTTCTGCCCTTTAGAGTCCAGTCACATTTTTCATGGTGTTAATTCCATCCTTTATTCTTCTACCATGTTTCATCGTTAAGTGACCATGGAAGCTTTTAGTTTGTTGGGGACGCAAGCTTCCTTGAGCATACCTTGCTAAAATGTGTGCTTCAGAGCTCTACATTGAGCAGGAAACAGCACAATGACCCCACAGGCATTTTAAAGATTTTATGTATGTATGTATGTATGTATGTATGTATGTATGTATGTATGTATTTGACAGAGAGAGAGAGTGCATGTACAGGTAGTGGGGAGTAAGAGAGGGAAAAAGTCTCAAGCAGACTGCCACTGAACTGGAAGCCTGACTTGGGGCAAGATCTCCCAACACTGAGACCAGGAAATAGCAGAAACCAAGAATTGTATGCTTAACTGACTGGGCCACCCAGGCGCCCTCCACCCCCAACCTCACACAGGCATTTTAAATGCTGGTCCTCTGAGCCTACTCCTTCTGACTTTAATTTAACAAAATTGACATTTATGCTATATACCAAATTATAGTTTGTTCAGGTGAAATCACATGATGTTAGGACTGGCTTGGTTCTTAAGAGAAGTGATTAGTTTTTGAGGAAGAAAGATAGAGCCTATAAGCAATGAGGCATTATAGACACAAAACTTAACAAAGGCCCAGAATGTTGTAATCTCTTCATACTGTTCATTGTATAGGCATATAGCTTGGATTCCTGCCTTAGTTTTACAGAATTCCTGAGCATGTCTTACAATGAATGTGTGTGGTAAATATCATACTCAGTTTGATATATAAGGCTGGGATTTTCACATGAGAGTTACTGAAGTGGATCCCTTTTGCAAATTCATCCAGCAGGGTCCAGTTTCACCAAAACCCACCAGGAATAAGGAGATAGGTCACAAACTCATTTGGAGGGTAGGTGCAAAGATCATTGTAAAAAGTTCAAAAGTATAGCCAATTTCTCTGACATTGAGAGAATTAGCTTGGAGACTCTCTTTCCTTTATGTTCTAAAATATAGTTTGGGGGCAGCCCCGGTGGCGCAGCGGTTTAGTGCTGTCTGCAGCCCAGGGCGTGATCCTGGAGATCCTGGATAGAGTCCCACGTCAGGCTCTCTGCATGGAGCCTGCTTCTCCCTCTGCCTGTGTCTCTGCCTCTCTCTCTCTCTCTCTCTCTGTGTCTCTATGAGTAAATAAATAAAATATTTTTTAAAAAATATAGTTTGGGGGTACCTAGGTGGCTCAGTTGGTTAAGCATCTGTCTTCAGCTCAGGTTATGACCCCAGAGTCTTGGGAACAGCAAAGGTTTGGGCTCCCTGCTCAGTGGGGAGTCTGCTTCTCCTTCTCCCTCTACCCCTTCTCCTGTTTGTGTTCTCTTTCTCTCTCTCAATTAAATAAATAAAATCTTTATATATATATATATATATATATATATATATATTTATTTTCATTGAAAAGATTTTTATCTTTTACATTCTTTATTTTAAAATCAGCCTAATAGGAAGTTCAAACTTAGAAACAAAGTTATTTTTTTAAGAGTAAGCCCTTAACAGAATGTATAATTTTTGAATATAGTTAGGTGTTCCCTAATAAGAAAAAAAAGTTGAGCACATATATAATGGAACTTAAGAAATTCATTTAGTGTTAAAGTCAAATTTCTTACTATTTTATTCTTTATTTTGAGCCCAGATTTTCTCGGAACGATACAATAGTCACTATAAATATGACCTAAAAAAATCAGTAAAGCAGGTAATTGTTTACCTAGTCAGCTTGAAAATATTATTCTTATGCACTTAATAAAGTCCCATGTATTTCCTGACTACTTTTCCATCCACTAATTAGTGATTCTGTATTTTCTTTGTAGGTCATCATTACAGCCATTAATTAGAGGCTGGATAAATAAAAACCTATCCAAATTATATATCCCAGCACTCACAAACATAGCCTGGAGACTTCGAGTCCAAAATTTGTTAATGCCCTCAACGAAAAGTATTAATATTTCTTTCTATGTATCTGTATTTTATTTTTTCTGATTACTTGAGTAAACAATCGTGGAAATATTGGTAGACAGGTCTTGCTTCATTTCCTGAATGGTCTCCTGCCGGTTGAGAGTGTGTTCCATGCAGTGGTGTGTGCTAAGATTCACTCATGAGGATCTCCTCTCTCAGCTCTTGGGCCTGTCATTGTGTCTACTAATTCCCTGTGTATTTTCTCCCTGGGCTCTTGCACCTGACTCTCTACTTGGAGGACCCTATAGGTGCTGCTACTAGACTCTCATTCTTCTCACATGCTATTGTGCTTATTTGTTTCAATGGTTTTCCTCTTCAACAAACTGTGAGCCCAGGAGCATGAGCAGGAGCAATCATATCTTATTTATATAGATCCATAGTGTTTACCTTGGAGCTTGACACATCCTTAGTCAGGGGTTATGAACAGTCACGTGACCTCTAGCCACCTGCATTACCTGGCCAACACAGAGTTAATAAATGAACTTGAATCCTTTAGGTGGGCCTGACCTCTGCAGTTTGTGAAAGTCTCTATTTTTTTTTTGGATGTGCCCAGTCACACATTTATTTCACCAGCCTGGCTCCTGTGAGCATCCTTGTTTGTGGCCCTCATGGTAGCTACTCAAACTATGTAAGTTATGTAGGCGAATGTGTCAATGAATGTACATCTAAAATTATTATTCGAATAATCTGGCCCTGAAAATTCCTTTGGTTCCATCTCAGACTTACAACAGGAAAGGTGAAAAAAATATGACTTTGTTACACAATGTACAAAAAAGCACTGCAGAAGTAGGACACTCTGAGCATTTTAGTAGTCAAATTAGAGAGGAAAACCAACTGGGTGGTGCTATTTGTAGAATTCAGGGGATGCAAATAAACCAAGTGTGTGGAAAAGCCTAGGTTTGCATTCCGGAGATGACTGACAACTTCTACCTTGGATCATCTTAAAATAAGAACCAGGATTTTTTTCTTTTTAAGATTTTATTTATCCATTCATGAGAGACACAGAGAGAGAGAGGCAGACACAAGCAGAGGGAAAAGCAGGCTCTCTGCAAGGTGCCTGATGCGAGGCTCCATCCTGGACCCAGGGATCATGCCCTGAGCTGAAGACAGATGCTCAACTGCTGAGCAACCCAGGAGTCCCAAGCACCAGGATTTTAAGAACAATTACCTTGGCCAACATTCCAAGTGCAAATTCAACAACACATTTCTCAAGACTGATTCTAAGGTCCTCCAAACTAGGGCCAATGACAGTATACTAGAGAACAATCCAACAAAGTGATTCTGTGTGGGGCCGGAGCAGTGCTGTACTGTATGAAATGATCTCTTGGTCTGATTTAAACCGGGGGAAAGCTTAAGCAATGAGCTCACTGGATGGAATTTGCATCACCAGACATAAAAATGTCGGTGTCGAGGGAGTAATCTTGAAGCAAAGATAAGCTTCACCTGAAAAAGAAAATTTGGGTCTGTTTTAATTATCTGATAAATGGAGGACTATGGCTCTAAGATTTACCCTACTATGTCTCCAATAATTTTAACTTTCTAAAAGCAACTATTACCAGATATTCATCTTGGCCATAAAAATTCTCCCCCTTGAAAACTATAATTTCTATGAAAATGTAACTTTGAGCAACTTATTACTTGTGAACATTTCCAGCTAATTAGCTTTGTTAAAAATATGTCTGGGTATTTGAAATAATTTTTTACATAGGCTTATCATTGATAAGACAATTAAATGTTGATGTCGGTTGGTTTCAAAGAAAGATTTTATAATATGTCTTCCTCTGAGTAATTAAAAAGTAAGACTCCTTTTCTGTTAGGACCACTCCTTTGTTTAAGAAACTGAAACCTGGGGATCCCTGGATGGGTCAGCAGTTCAGTGCCTGCCTTCGGCCCAGGGCGTGGTCCTGGAGTCCCGGGATCGAGTCCCACGTCGGGCTCCCTACATGGAGCCTGCCTCTCTCTGTTTCTCATGAATATATAAAAAAGTCTTTAAAAAAACAAGAAACTGAAACCCTACCAACCACTGTTTCCCCCCCCTTTTCTTTTCTTACCAACTGCAGGAAAATATGTAGCTAGTTAAGTGGCAGAACTAAGTCTGGAGTGAGTCACCAAGTGTGGTCTCTCTACACCTGTCACTATTAAAAGGGGATATGTTTTCTATAAACTGTCATGACAATTATATGATAGGAAGAAACCAAACAGAAATACAAAAACAAAGATGATCTGAACTAACAATAAAAGGGATGCCATTTTCTCAAGGCCATGTGGCAAAGTGCATATGCTTCCTTCTGGCACAGTCTAAACACCTGCCACTTGGATAGTAGATTACATTTTGCCTTAACCATGATGTAGATTTCACCTCCTGGAAGGTCTAGGTCTAGATATTTATATTTCTATTGTTTTTCTACTTCAGCTTTTCTTTTGGCTCAGAAATGACAAGAAGCACCAATGCAGGAAAATGTGAGTGATGCTAGGTATGAAGCTTTTATGTCATTGTTAGCAGATAGTGCAAACCTTTTTCTTAGTCATTCAAGGAATTCGTACTCCTAAGATGAGCTCTGAGTCCTCCAAATAGAGCTGGACTGGACTGACCACATGGCCAGCTCTGGTGGAATGGTATAAGGAGTCCTGTTGTGATTCCCCAGGAGCAGAGAAGAGTTGGGGCTTTAGATCCTGTGCTTTTACAGACAGGATCCTCTCTTTTAGAAAAAGCTCTTTTAACTCCATGGGCAGAGATTCTCGGCAACTCTGAACTTGTCCTATTTAAATTACTGTTGCTCAGTCAAACAGGCACAGTGACATTGCTAACATACCTCCACTGCAGCACTTCTGAAATATGACAGGCAGCATCAGCTGTGGTGGCAAAGGAGCACATGGGATCTGTAGAAGACACATCTTCCATTCAAAATGGAAAAGAAAGGTGAAATTATTACATCACCATGCAGCCAAGCATATGCTGTCTAGCATCTAAAAGCAATTAGATGCTTTTCCCTTCCTTGCTTTGACCTTCCTGAATGGTCTCCTGCCAGTTGAGAGTGTGTTAGGCACTCTCAGGTAGGCACTCTAATCTAAATGTGGACTGTGAGAAATCCCCACCTCAAAGATCATATCCACAATAGAGTTGTTTTTTTTTCAGAGGCTACGTATCTTGATGTTCATGTGAATTAAGAAGGCAAAAACAGAGTAATGGGGAGATTTTGATTTTTTTTTTTTTAAAAAGTAACAATTCCGGGATCCCTGGGTGGCGCAGCGGTTTAGCACTTGCCTTTGGCCCAGGGCGCGATCCTGGAGACCCGGGATCGAATCCCACGTCGGGCTCCCGGTGCATGGAGCCTGCTTCTCCCTCTGCCTATGTCTCTGCCTCTCTCTCTCTCTCACTGTGACTATCATAAATAAATAAAATAAAATAAAAAATTTAAAAAGTAACAATTCTAACAGCATGGACTGTGCCTATAAACTCGGTCCAAAACTTATTTACATCAAGAAATTCAATGTTAGGGCAGCCCTGGTGGCTCAGTGGTTTGGCGCCGCCTTCAGTCCAGGGAGTGATCCTGGGCACCCGGGATCAAGTCCCACATCGGGCTCCCTGCATGGACCCGCTTCTCCCTCTGCCTGTGTCTCTGCCTCTCTCTGTGTCTCTCGTGAATAAATAAGTAAAAAATAAATAAATAAATAAATAAATAAATAAATAAATAAATAAATAAATTCAATGTTAAAACAGCGTATTGAAAATTTACCAGCTAAATACATGAGTCCAGCTGCTGTCCTAAGTGCTTCTAGTGGTTACATAGTGAAGTTAAGTTGGTCAAAGCAATGATGTTATTTCCTGGATGGAACATGCTAGAAAGACGCAGGTGATATATTTGGACAAGTAAAACACACACACACATACACACAAACCTTCAAGGAAGCTTTACAGAGGAAGGGATTGTGGTGAGAGATGAGGAGGTGTGACCTTAGATTTCTGTCTCTTTAGATGTTTCACTTTCTGCAGCATTTAATGATTGAAAATGCTGTTAGTCATTTTTTTTCAACTTGTGGTTGGGCTTTAGGAACCACAGAACAGGAACCCCATTGTGGCGGGAGTTGGATGTAAAAACCTTTTTTGTGTGTGGGTTCAGTTACTATTTTAATTCTGTTGTATTAAGTGGCAGTTGGCTTCCAAGATACGGTTGTTATTTCTCCTATTTACTGATCTTTCCCTCCTTCGTGTATCTTTTATTTTCCCTCTGGTTTCCTTCCTTCTCTAAGGCTAGAAATGCAGCCTGCAGGGAGACCCCGGTGGAAAAAGTCTAAATTTGCCATAGGCCTCAGGTAACTCTGCTTTGACGCTGCTTGTTTCATAATCGTCAGCCGTGTTATTTCATGGTTCTTTATTATTTTTTAAAGGTCTTATTTATTTTTTTATTCATGAGGGACCCAGAGAGGGACAGAGGCAGAGACATAGGCAGAGGGAGAAGCAGGCTCCCTGCAGGGAGCCTGTTGCGGGACTTGATCCCAGGATCCTGAGCCAAAGGCAGATGCTCAACCGCTGAGCCACCCTGGTGCCCCAGTTTCTTGGTTCTGAGGCTCATTTTCCTCATCTTAAACCATGGATATTATAAACTGTTTCACAGGTTTGTGAAAATTAAATGTGATCCCGTGTTATATGCTGAACCCAGAAATCAGTGAGCGGTTTTGTTCATTTACTGGAAGCTGCTACTCTAAGTATTCTTCTCATGAAAGTGGCAGCTTTGCCTCTGCCCGAGTTCTCATGTGTTCGAAATGTTTTTTTTTTTTTTTTCCTGGTCCTCTCCATTTCTTACCATATCATTATTATCATTAGCCAACGTTTAATAGGTGCGGAGCATTGGCCTAGATACCGTGGTAAGTACTTTAGGAAAAGCATTTAATTACTTCTCAGAATCTATAGGATAGATAGCTATTATTTGAATCTCAATTTCTTTCTTTTTTTTTTTTTATGTATGCTATTTATTGGGCCACTTGAATCTCAACACTGGAACCAAGTAAGAAATATAATTTGGGAACAAAGGATATATGAATAAAGAGGCTCTCAGATGACTAGGGCAGACAGATCTATGTTTTGGGGATATTACAGTAGGCTGTGGCTGTGGGGGATTTTTACCTTAGTGGTTTTCTTCAGCTTACAGTGGCTTTGTACATGCCATGCATATGACTGTTTTTATTTTTATTTTTTATTTTTTTTAATTTATTTTTTATTGGTGTTCAATTTACTAACATACAGAATAACCCCCAGTGCCCGTCACCCATTCATTCCCACCCCCCGCCCTCCTCCCCTTCTACCACCCCTAGTTCGTTTCCCAGAGTTAGGAGTCTTTACGTTCTGTCTCCCTTTCTGATATTTCCCACACATTTCTTCTCCCTTCCCTTCTATTCCCTTTCACTATTATTTATATTCCCCAAATGAATGAGAACATATAATGTTTGTCCTTCTCCGACTGACTTACTTCACTCAGCATAATACCCTCCAGTTCCATCCACGTTGAAGCAAATGGCGGGTATTTGTCATTTCTAATGGCTGAGTAATATTCCATTGTAGACATAAACCACATCTTTATCCATTCATCTTTCGTTGGACACCGAGGCTCCTTCCACAGTTTGGCTATCGTGGCCATTGCTGCTAGAAACATCGGGGTGCAGGTGTCCCGGCGTTTCATTGCATTTGTATCTTTGGGGTAAATCCCCAACAGTGCAATTGCTGGGTCGTAGGGCAGGTCTATTTTTAACTGTTTGAGGAACCTCCACACAGTTTTCCAGAGTGGCTGCACCAGTTCACATTCCCACCAACAGTGTAAGAGGGTTCCCTTTTCTCCGCATCCTCTCCAACATTTGTTGTTTCCTGCCTTGTTAATTTTCCCCATTCTCACTGGTGTGAGGTGGTATCTCATTGTGGTTTTGATTTGTATTTCCCTGATGGCAAGTGATGCAGAGCATTTTCTCATATGCATGTTGGCCATGTCTATGTCTTCCTCTGTGAGATTTCTCTTCATGTCTTTTGCCCATTTCATGATTGGATTGTTTGTTTCTGTGCTGTTGAGTTTAATAAGTTCTTTATAGATCTTGGAAACTAGCCCTTTATCTGCTATGTCATTTGCAAATATCTTCTCCCATTCTGTAGGTTGTCTTTGAGTTTTGTTGACTGTATCCTTTGCTGTGCAAAAGCTTCTTATCTTGATGAAGTCCCAATAGTTCATTTTTGCTTTTGTTTCTTTTGCCTTCGTGGATGTATCTTGCAAGAAGTTACTATGGCCGAGTTCAAAGAGGGTGTTGCCTGTGTTCTTCTCTAGGATTTTGATGGAATCTTGTCTCACATTTAGATCTTTCAGCCATTTTGAGTTTATCTTTGTGTATGGTGAAAGAGAGTGGTCTAGTTTCATTCTTCTGCATGTGGATGTCCAATTTTCCCAGCACCATTTATTGAATCTCAATTTCTTAAAGACAAAGTGGAAATGCAGAGGCATTAAGTGAACTCCCGGGTTTATGCAATCAGTTGCCAAGCCAGGATTTGGTGAGGTCTTCCTGACTCGGGAGCCTATGCTCTAAGCCACCGATGACTTCCATTAAACTCTCCAGCTCCGAGGCCACCCACTCCCGCAACCGTAGGCCGCCAGGTGTGTCCCACACCCAGGTTAGCCGCTCTTACTCTTGTATCGAATTTCCACTGTTTCGTGGGGGTGGAGGAGTGTGTAGTCCTGACCTCCCGGGAGGCAGGGATCAGACCCTGCACAAGCTCCTCCTAAACCACCCAGCGCCTCGCGGGGCGGACTCCGCACGCAGCAGATACCCACCCCTCCATCGAGGGTAAAAGCAACTGAGCAGGCAGAGATCCAGGGTAAATAAAGTGCGGGAAGAGAAGAGCAGGAAGAGGAGAGGGAGGGGGAAGACAGGGAAGGCAAAAGGGCAAGTATCTGCGAACGCCTCAGTACCGGCCATCGGCCATCGGCCATCGGCGCCGGGCATCTCTGAGGGTCCCCGAGGGCGAGTGGAAATCCGGCCTCATCTTCCCAGACCAGGACCAAGGCTCCCAAACGAGGAGCTCAGCGCGGGGGGAGGGTGGGGGCGCCTGCACCCACAGGCGCGCGCACGGGGCACGGGCTTAGAGCGGGGCCTGATGCGGTGGCTGAGACGCGGGCTGCGCTCTCCCCGCCGAGCCGCCCCCAGAGTGTCGGGTCCGGCGAAGGCACAGCCCTCGGCGGCGGTCAGTGGGCAAGCCGCACGCGCCCTCCTCGCCCACTCTGAACTCCGCTCCCAGGGCGCCCGCCCGCCGGGGCACGTCCTCCACCGCCCTCTCCTCGGGAGCCGGGCACGGCCGCCGCGGAAGGCGCTCAGGGCGAGGCGGCTCTTAGGTGACGCGCGGCCGCCCCCGCCCCCGCCCCCGGGAGGCGGGGCTGGGAGCGGGGCCCCAGGGAGCCGGCGGCCGCGGCCCCGCCCCCGCCCCCGTCCCCGCCCCCGCCCCGCCGCGTCCCGGCGGCTCCTGCGCGTGCGAGCGGCGGCCGCGGCGGGCCGGCAGGGGAGGGCGGCGCGCCGGACCCTCGGCAGCCCCGCGGGGCGCACGCCGGACAGGTGAGGGCGGCGCCGGGCTCACCTGGCAGGTGCGCGCGGGAGGGGCGCGGGGGTCGCCGCCGGCCCCCCCCAGGACGGGCGTCTGCTCACCATCGAGGTGAGGACTTTGGGGGACCCTGAGGGTTCAGGATGGGAATTCGGTGAAGCCCCTTCCCGGGAGCCGCGGGTTCAGGGATGCACAAAGGTGTGCGGGAGCCGGGTGTCCTGGAGAGCGCACGGAGGGCTGGCAGCCCGCCCCAGGAATTCTTGGCTCCTTTAGGGACACACCGTTGGTGTCCTCGGGGCGCAGTGCGGTCACCGCCACCGCCACCGCCACCGCCGGGACGTCCTCCGTAGAAGTTAGACCCGCATTTGGAATGTGATGCGCTCCCCTCGTGGAGACCTGGAGGTTCAGCTTGGGTTCCTCGCGCAGACCTGGGCGCAGCGGCACAGGAGCAGAAAGCCTTGGGATGATTGTGTAGGTGACAGAGTGTCTTGCACATTAAAGAAAAACAAAACAAAAAACAAAAAAATAAACCCAAAACACCAAAACCCAATACGGGGTGATAGTGGTGGTGAACTTGAAAGGCGATTGCTTCCGCATTTGTCCATTTGTCAAGCAGATGGGGCGCTGATGGCTTTTAGAGATGGTTGGGTTTCCGGAAAGGGGTGAGAATACCTGAAGGAACTTCTGTGCGACGTCTGAGGGTGTCAGCGGTGCAGGCACTTACGTAAGTGTGGACTGGAGGTTACCTTGGCAGGGGCCACTCAGAGTTACCCAACGGCTTCCAGGTGAACCTTGGAACTTTACAAAACCTGCTTCCCAACCCACTGAATGGGCAAACAGGTCTGTGGATTATGATTTACATTAGCGTTCATTTTTCTCTTGGGTCAGCAGCATTTCAATTCAATAAATATTTGTTGTATGCCTTTTGAGGAGGAACCTCTGCGAGAGCCGGATTGGTGTGCTTGTTTGGTAGCACAGGTGTTGATACAAAGGGGGCATTCAGGGCACTCGTTCTCCACACAGGTGGGTGCTCCAAGAGAACAGTGGCACGGCGGCATCTCTTTAATCTAGGGTAAAATGCATTTAAATGCAGGGAGAATGTGTGTCTTTGAAGAGTAGCCTTCATTAGCCTAGTCTGCCATCCAAACTGACTAGGACTACAAAATCATCTTTAAAATAAAGTTATTAGGAATCCATCCTGTACCACCCACTTTATGCTGGGCACTTTATCTTGTTACATAAAATATACAAGATAGATGGCATTCCCCGTGCACAGGTGAGAAATCCAGACAGGGAGGAACCCAGCAGTTTGCTCAAGGTAATTAGTAAACCTGAGAGCTAAAGCTGGATATTTCTGAGTGCAAAACCCACGTTTTTTTCACTATTCCATGGTGCTGTGAGACATACAGTGTAAATCTGGCATATTTAATGAAAAATAATTCAAATTTATATTCATAAAGCAATCCATGTCAGTACAAGTGACCGTTATGAATAAAATGAGTATTGCTTTCATTCTGTATGTGTGGCTAAACGATGAACTTGTCTGGGACAAGAAGATGAACAGCTGGTTCCAAATATAAAATTTATTGTCTTTCTTCACTTTTTTTTAAGGACCCAGTTTATCCAAGTGGGATAAATCAGTAAAACTCTCTAAGTACACATTCCTTGTGTGTAACACATTGAAGTAACAGTTAATTTTCATATTGTTCATATCCTTTAACATATTTCAGCTTGATTCCATTTCTTCCAGATGAATAGAAGCCCCTGTTGTTGCCTAGAAAGGACTTTGTGTATGTGTGTGTGAATCTATAATCATGCATGAATGTATATAACACTTATTTTAAAAGATATATCTATTTTTCCTTATATCTATCTCTAGAAGTGTAGGGTACTGCAGTACACTTATTTGGGAAGGAATCCTAATATTCTTAATTTAGCCTTTGAGTGAATGATTCATGACAACTGATTACTTCTTTAGAGTCCTGTAAACTGCAAAAGTGATTTTCAAACTATAATTATCATACTGTGAAGAGTGAGAATGAAAATAGTCCTTAGAATTTTAAATAATATTTCCTGACATGGAGAGCACTTGTTTTCTTAAACCCTTCCTTATAATTGTTAGTAATTATGAATTGAAGGGTTTCATAATTAAATTATTTTAAGATATTGAAAAAAAAAAGTGTCTTCTTTGGAGGAAGAGAGGCTTTTTGCCTGTGTTGGGAAGATCAGGTAAGATACATTCTGCGTGGGTTGTGTCTGGCACAATTTTTATCTTCTCTGTCTTCATTTGACAGTGCAATCAACAATACACCTTGAACTCCTCTAAGAGTATTTGAAATCCTGCCTAGAATGTGTTTATAGAAGCCTGCTTGGCTTGGTTAAGATTTTCTGATGAAGGGGCTGAGAGTGGTGACTTAGAGAAATTTTCAGAAAAGCCAAAGGGCCAGCGAATGTGGTATGTGTGAGATGTGAAATGGACAGATCTAGATTTTGTGACACCTGGAAGGCAAATTATTTGGGGATCCTTTTTAAGAAAAAAATAATGCAAAATTAGTGATGAAAGTGAATGCTTATTTAGAATGGAAAAAATAAATGATAATCATTTGCTAGAGGTTTCTTTCACTTTCTGCTGAGATCTTTTTTGGGCAGTTTACCAGAAATGCTTACATAAAAATGCTTCCTGATTGCAACCCTCTCTCCCTGAGAACACTCAGCATCTCCTAGCAGCTTGCGGCACTTGTACGGGCCTCTGCGAGCGAGAGACTGGAAGCTGAAGCTTCATAGCCTTCGAAGAGTAAGAGGACTGGTTGTGATTGGAGGCAAAAAACTCATGGTTCGCTGAGCAGAGTAGAGGCTGGTGGTTGGAGTGGGAGGGATACTCGGCTTATCGGGGACTCAGGACATTTCATATCTAGTGAGCAGTCCTGAGGGGAAGGCCCAGAACTGGCTTCTGGAACCTTTTACTTTGCTTGGCTCTCCAGGGATGCCTTTGGCTATTGGCTCTCCCGGTCGTCATTTGTGGAGGGTTTTCTTTTTCTTTTTCTAAGATTTTATTTATTTATTCATGAGAGGCACAGAAAGAGAGAGAGAGAGAGACACAGGCAGAGGGAAAAGCAGGCTTCTTGCAGGGAGTCTGATGAGGGACTCAATCCCAGGACTACAGGATCACGCCCTGAGCCAAAGGCAGACACCTAATCACCGAGCCACCCAGGCGTCCCCATGGAGGGTTTTCTATGTCCCAGGCACTGACTATGGTGAGGTCCTATTTGCCAGGGAGCTCCTAGCCTCATGGAGCTGATTTTGTGATGGCACAATGGTGTCCTAGGTGCTGGCCTGGAGCCTGGAGAGCTCCTGATTGCTTGGGCTGAGTTTGGAATTACTGATGGAGTAACCAAGATGTAAGAATTCAGGGAGGGCCTTCTAGGCATGTGGAAGGCTCTAGAAAGCAGAGGTTTGGACCCACACACAATCTCCTCCAGGGATGCAGTGAGGCCCCTTAGTCTGTGCTTCTTCCAGACCAGCTGAATCCACACAGCTGGTTTTAACTTGTTAGAAATGCAGGTTCTCAGCCCTCATCCCAGACACTCTGAATCAGAAGCTCTGTGTCTGAAGCAGAGCAGACGGGCATTTTAAGAAGCCCTCCTGCCGATTGCCATGTGTGCTAAAGTTTGAGAACCGCTGCTCTTCATTTTTCAGAGAACCGGTAGGGCCTAGAATCCCCTGTGGCAATGCTAAGAGGGGAGCAGGATTCGTACTAATGCTAATATATTATGACTGTGATATGAGTATCGTGATCACTGATATTTTTTGAGCACTCAGATTATACTCAGATGTTGTGCTAAGCAATAGGCACTCTTGGGGACGCTTGGGTGGCTCACTGGTTGAGTGTCTGCCTTTGGCTCAGGTCCTGATCTTAGGGTCCTGGGATTGAGTCCTGCATCGGGCTCCCTGCAGGGAGCCTGCTTCTCCCTCGGCCTGTATCTCTGCCTCTCTGCCTCTCTGTGTCTCTCGTGAATAAATAAATAAATAAATAAATAAAATCTTAAAAAAAAAAAAAAGGCACTCTTTTAATCACAAATGCAACCCCACAATGCTGGGCTGTTGTCACTTCCATTTAATGTGAGAAAACTGAGGTCCAGAGAGACCAGGGTATTGTTCTAGGGCACGCAACTGGGAAGCCTTTGAGTAAGGATTCTGGCAACTTCCCGCTCTTTCTGCCTGGGCAAATTTTCATCTGCATCCTTGTCATGTGTGGGTTTTGTAGGAGAGGCTGGAAGACGACTTAGAGACCCCAAGAATGGCCCTTTTTGACAGCCACAGTCATTTGCTGACCACTTGGGGTTAACAGGCTTTTCTCTAGGGGCAAATTGCCAGATGAGGAAGGTAGCACGTTGTTATTCTGTTTGAGTGTGGATTTCTAAAGTTTCATAAGCAATGGACATGATTGCATATATGTAATTGAGTAACATAGAAGTTGCCTCCTTCCCTGGCATGATTATAGGGTCACATGGATTTCTCCATGATTGTGGAAGGCAGCTGTGTTTTGTAAAGTGGGTTTCATTTGGGTGTTAGCAGGGGGCCTCCTAAAGGCCAGCTCCCTCTCTGTCCAGGACACAGAGGGCTTGAAGATGATGGTGTGTGTGTCCATGATGTCCTGGAAGGTATCTAGAAGAGCTGAGCTTTGCAGTTTCACAGTTGTGTTTTTTTTTTTTTTTTTAATAATTGTTCTCCACAATTCTACACATTTCACCATGGAATACCTCCATCATTTCAGGAAGCGTGGGAAAGAAAACATGGCTATAGATGTGAGTACACGTGTGAGTGTGTCGAATGATGTTTTGCCTTTGGGTTCTTGAATCTTCACTTCTCCTCTGGAGTTAGATGTTTAGACGAACATTAGTTTGAGTTTAGGGCAGGCAGCAGAATTTAATTCTGAGAGTGCCAGCTATCTTAGCCATGCATTCATTCATTCACGTGGTCATCGGTTGCCTGCCTCGTTGCCCCAAGGGTTAATGTCAGGCACCAGAAGGTATAGTGGTGGCCAGATAGATACGATCCGTACAGACTAGTAAGGAAAAATCTTGTTCTGCAGTGCTATGACTGAATGGAGTCAGACACCCTAATTCCTGTAGTGAGTCAGCAGGGAAAGAGTTATGAAGTTTTCTTAGCTCAGGAGAATGGTTATAGGACTTGGCTTAGGTAATAGGGAAGCAGAGGTGTGTAAGGGTGTGAGAGATTATCTGGGAGATTGCGGAAGTGACAAGGTGGACAGGGATGATAGGAGAGCCAGGCGCATTGGGGCTGAGGTTTGTGCCTTGGGCCCCTAGGTTGGTGCCAGCTCTGCAAGTCAGGACTCGATTGTTTTCAAAGAATATTAATGAGTTTTATGAACATCGTGAGTTTGAAATGTCTGGATGACTCCAAGGTAGAGATCTGGGTGCATTGAATAATGCAGCAGATAGTACAACTGAATAATTCAACGGATTGAGTAATATCAACAACTGAATAATGCTGTCTTCTGAGAGGGTAGAAGCCAGAAGCAGGTCACCAAGGAAATGTGGTGTGGACATTTCTCCTGGCGTCGGTAGGGTAGGTGCAAATTCCAGTTCCTTTGCTGTGAAAGGTGAAGAAGGCTTACTTCCACTCATTCTTGAGAGGGTGGAGATAAGTTCTCTGCTCACTCTGGCCTTGTGTGTGCTTGATTGCTTGAGATCTGGGCCTTGGGAGGAGGGCGGCATTGTGGCATAGCAAACAAGGCTGGCCAGAGCAAGACAGTGATAGGGAGCTTGTTGGAAGTTTGTTTGTGGATTTTGAACCCATATAATTATCATAGGGTGAAATGCTTGTCATCTATCCCTTTAATCAGTTATACACACACACACACACACACACACATAAATTAACCGGGCCATTCTATAGGTCATACAGATCAGCCAGCACTATTTTGTAGATGCAGCTGATACTAATATTACAAGATTAATTTTCATACAGGATATTAGGTTTCCTTAGGTGCTAAGAGTTGAGCTGAAGGCTTGTTTAAAACACGTGTTATGAAGTGGTTGAAATAAATATGTGTTCTTTTATCCAAAAGCCATTAATGGGGCATGTATTAGGCAGAGTATATGCTAGAGGTTTTGCTGTGAATCAGGCAGATAGTTCCCTGGCCCCGAAGAGCTTACAACTAAGTTGGAAAGTTGGACAACTTAACTAGTGTCAACAGAAGGTGTGCTGTTTGCTAAGGGTAAGGCACCGGGTGCCTTGGGGAAGCCTCCAGAGCTAGAGCTGCCTGCACTGGGCAGGAATGGTCAGCTGGAGTTAGCCTGGGGTGAGCAGAGATCTCTCTGGGAAGGGCCTCAGGCTTGGAACAACGTTTGGAAAGAACACAGAGGTGGTTTTCAGAAGTCGATGGATGGGTGCTTTTGAGGAACTGGAAGTTCATGATCAACTTTGTCTGTTCAGAGGCAGACATCTTTACGAGAGGCCGTGACCTCATCAGGAAACATAGAAAAGAAAGTATTAAACTTGTCTGTGTGCCTGTCAGAGCTAAGAGGCAACTGAGGTGATGATACAAAAATAATACAAAACCCAAATCAGACCAGAAACAAACAAAAGTAATGATTGTGGTGGTATGTAATAATTTGTATTTTGGGGGGTGGTGGGAGGGGGCTACTTTTAGCATTGTGAAAGATGTGGGTGTTCAGTTTGCAAACTTCATATATCAGAAAAGGACACTATTTCTAAGCCACAGTAACCAACATCATTACTCCAACCGTCTTGCATAATGTAAAATAATCACTGCATATATAGGCTGCTAGTCTGAAAATGGCCTTAGGGATCAGTTCTACCACCTGTTGCTTCCTCATGAATAAGCTGGGAGCTGAGGTGCTGAGGGCTTGCTTCCCTTCACCTGGTCAGTCTGTCTGGTCAATGTGTCTGTCGCTGTTTGTCTCATAGTGACATACTTCACTTGAGCAAGAATTCTTGTCGGTAGCTGGAAGAGACCCTATACTGAACTGTCTCCCATCTTTTCAAGTCTTCGTGTCACTCTCCCTTTTTTTTAAGATTTTTTTTTTTTTTTAATTTGAGATTGGAAGAGAGAGCGAGTGAGCATGAGCAGAGGGGAGGGACAGAGGGAGAGGGAAAAGCAGACTCCCCGCTGAACAGGGAGCCCCATGTGGGACTTTGATCCCAGGACCCAGAGATGATGACTTGAGACACTCAGGCACCCCTGTGTCACCTAACTTCCTTCTTCGCTGTATGGTTGTCATGCACTTTGTTCCCATATAGTTCAGTGTTTTTGGATATTGTAAGGAATCTTTGGCGGAAATTGCTTTCAGCACTTTAGGCCTGTCTAAACAGGCAGGACTTCTCTGACATTTCTTTCTCTTAAATCTGTTTGAGCTGGTATAGAGACATTTTGCTTTAGCAAGGAATGAGAAAGAGGGTTCTCAGGAAGGTTCCTTTGTTAATATTTGAACCACAAAACAGGACAGGACTGAGAAAGTACATGATAAATTGTTTCTAAACATCATGAACTATTTATGTGATTAAAAAGCAAAGTTTGAACAAGTAGGTGCTGCCCTGGTCATTAATAACAGATTGGTATTTAGTTTGCTTTGTTAACTACTTTCTTTCCAACTTTCAGCTTTTGTGCCAATTTTATGCCTTTATCACTGTGAGCTCAAGACTGTAAATCAATAATTGATTACTTAGTTTCTGTCTTCATTGCCAATGTGTGCCTTTTCATTGACGATGTTTTTAATTTTGGTAAAAGAAATTTTTTGTTTCCCCTGGTTCATAGGACTTGTGGACTCAGAAGGTGTGTTTTTCATGTGCCAGCTACCTGGCATTGCTGACCTTCTACCAGGTGGGAGCATCTCTTGTTCTTAGGAACTATGCTAGTTAGGAGTCATCCCCGTTTTATAGATGAGAACACTGACACCCAGAGAAGCCATGTAAGTTGTACAGGGTTGCCAAGTTGATTGGAATTTTATTTTTTTTCTTTCCCCTACTATTTCATCCCAAGCCAGGACTATTTTAACCATTCCATTCTGACTTATTTTCTGGTGAAGTTTTTTAACCCCAAAACTAAGGAGTCTCCAAAACTCATGACAACTAAGATGCCTGATATTTCTCTGCATCATGGATTTGGAAGCTGCTACTCTGTGCATTCTCAGGCTGAATGCGGAGTTGAAACACTTCACCACAGAGGCTGCTTTAAAAGCCACATCGATAAAACCTTGGAATCCTGCTAAACCTTGTTCTGCAGATGGATTTGGCAGGATCTTGATAAATATACCACATTAGACAATTTCCTGATTGTGAATACATGAAGCTAGATGCTCTGAAAAGGTCTCTTTCTCATCTGACCCAAGTGATGCCTTAAATATAATTGATAAATAAATTTGTGTAGCAAAGCAAAGCAGTCACTTAAATGTAGACTCCATGGTTAATTCCTGGTGAGAACAACTCCATGAGAACAACTTCATTGTGTTTTTTAATGTTTTTTTAAATTAATGTCAGCTTTTAAAGATATACAGAGGTTACTCTTTTAAAACCCACGTAAAATTCTTGTGGTGCTGTTGATTGGATCTAGGGACTTTTTAAAAAATTAATCATTTCCTTATTTTTTGCTATTCATTCATTTATAACTACTAAGCCCAAATGAGATCTTTTAAGGGTCCATGGTATATAGATAGGGTTGATATTCTGGTTGTTGTGGTCTTGGAGAAGCTAGAGTTACTTCTGATTTCTGAGTTACCTCTTAGAAACCTTTAATCTAGATTGACAGCCTATGTTCTTTTAGAACATGGAAGGAAATTGAGAATACATATTTCAAGCTCTATCATTCCGCTTCCTCTAGGACTGTATTTTACCTTTCTGTTGAAGCTGATGTGGTGGCCATGGGAAGCAGCAGGATATAACCAAAGTGTCCTCATGGATATCCAGCAGGATACACCCAGCACCTGTCCTTATGCCCCACCCAACACAGTCTCATGTGCCTTTTTGTAGAGCACCCATCAGTGTTGTCTGTATTCATTTCGATTAGAAGTTAGGCTATTTAAGGGGCGCCTAGGTGGCTCAATCAGTTAAGTGTCTGACTCGTGGTTTCAGCTCAGGTCATGATCTCAGGGTGGTAAGACTGAGCTCCCTGTGGGGCTCGCTGGTTAGCAGAAAGTCTGTTTCAGATTCTCTTCAGATTCTCCATTACTCCAACCGTCTTGCATAATGTAGAATAATCTGCGCCACAACCTCTTCATACTCTCTCTTTCTCAAATAGATACATCCTTTTTTTTTTTTTTTCAAAAAAAGGAAGTCAGTCTGTTTCATGATATGCAATAAAGGATGAGTGTTATTGTTTGTTGTTAAACTATTTTTTAAATGTAAACTTGGCTGAGCAATTCTGGATGTCTTGTTGATATAATGTTGGTAGTGTCCCTGGTTTGAAGTAACATCCTGAATCTAGCCAGATTGGAAACCAGCCCCTGGCTATAACATTTTTTGTTGTTCTATTGTATTTTTGCTAGTGGCTGTGGGTTAGAGCTGTTTTAGTGCTTATAAGTGATTGGTTTTATGGCTGCTTTTAAAATTGAGAAAGCATTAATGGAGTAGTATAGAGCAAAACTGCTTTTACATACACACATATATTCATACTATGTGCTCATATATGAATATGTATTTTTTTCTGTTAATAAGCACCAGGAACTTACTAGTAGTTCCCTTATGGAGTTATCTAGTCTGGGCTGAGTCATTTTCATCGCGTGCCTCTCTGCACAATTACAACTTCCTAAAGGCTTACCTTGAAAAAATATTGCCAGGGTTAACTGGATGCAGGGATAACAGACCTTTTTCTGTTGTCTTTAAAATGTCATTTAAACAGACTCATCCTTGGACATGAGAATATTAAAAATGCTTTGAATTTAACTTGCCAAAACTTTAAAAAAGTCTTGGTATTTATTTTTAGATTTAGATTTTATCAGCCAAACGTCTTCTCTATTTGCGATCAGGGGAACTAGTACTCTGGTGCATGCTACTTGATTAGAAATGATTAGAGAGGAAGGTGTCCAGGTGTTTCTTTCCATTCAGTAATCCCTCCTGGAGGCCACTGCGGATGAGGTAGGCATGGAATGGGATCACTTAAGAAACTTCTACTCCAGTAAGACAATGATAGAGACTCACATGTGGCTCCCTTGACTCACCATGACTCAGTTACTGAGAAGAGCCCCAATTTTGGACTCAGACAAACCCTGGGTTCAAATATCAGCTCTGCTATTTTCAGGACTTCAATGTCTCCAAAGCTCTGGTTTCTCATTTGTAAAATGGAGTTTGCAAATACTTACCTAGGGGTGCTGTGAATCTTAGCAATAATCCCTGCAGAGTGCCTCGTGTATGTATACTGGATACTTTATAATTTGAGATACATTTTAGGGAGCAGTAAAAAAAGATCTAAATCCAGTCCTCTTTTCCCAACTTGAGGATCTTATTTTTAGAGTTGAGACGCTATGTCCTTTTTTCCCTTAACTTTAGGTTTTTACTTTTGCTTTTAAGGTGTTTTTCCCTTTTGCATTTTTAAGTAAGTCTTGACGTTAGAAAGCTGATATTGGACATGCGCACATTGATTGTGTGCTGGATTTAGCATTTTCTTGGTGATTATAGTATAATTTGATGAAAGCCCAGTTACTCCTCGGGGAAACCAGACAATGTTTCCAAAATGTGTATGGACAGATTAATACCTTAGAAGGTTGACTTTGGAAGGTGACACCTAATGGCTTCATTGGGTTCACAGCCTACATTTCTGATTGCTCAAAAAGAGAAGTGAAAAAAAAAAGTATCGATTAGCTAAGGATTTAGTGTTTAAATGGAACAATAGAGAAAACAAAAGTGGTTTCTGCTTTCAAAAAGCATGTCTCCATGGAGAGTCAAGGTAGATCTTCTGAAAAGATGATTCAGGGCACCCTTTTGGGAGCAGAGAGTTTTAAAGACAGGCAAGTTCCGTTTGGTCTGAGAAGTAGAGGGAAAATGTGACTTGAGTTTGGAAGGATGGGGAGTAAGTGACTCTTCAGGTCTTAGAGAGGTCAGTGGGGAGAGACTAGGACTATATTTTGTTTTTATTGTTAAAGATTTTGTTTATGCTTAGAGAATGTGCACAAGCAAGAGCAGGGGGCAGATCTCAAGCAGACTCCGTGCTCAAGTAGGAGCCCCGCGAGGTACTTGATCCCATGAGCCTGAGACCATGACCTGAGCCAAAACCAAGAATTGGATGCTTCCCCAACTGAGCCACCCAGGTGCCCCAAGATGGGCACTATTGACGTCTGTTCCTCTCACACTGCATGGCCTCCTCTAATTTTGCTGATAGACTCTTTATAATGCTGCCCCTTTTAGGAACGGAGACCATGAGTGGGAAGTTAGGTGATGGAGACTGAGGGACAAAATGACACAAAAGAACAGGAACATACAGTTGAGCTACTAGGCCTGCATGTAGCTGTGTAGCATATTAACTGTGTGACATTGGGCAGGTAGCTTAAGCTATGCATCAGTTTGCCCATCAGTGAAATGAGGCTTCTAATAGTATCTACATTATCAGGTTATAAGGATTAAAGGACAGCATACCTAAAGTTTTGTGCTTGACACCCCATGTAGCTGCTGCTGCTGTTTTTTTTTTTTTTTTGGTCAACATTGATGGCAGGAGGTTCATTTTAGCTTTAAAGAACTATGCTATGTCATGTTCACAGGTCCTAATAGAATCTAACAATTGTATCATATTTAAAAACTCATTCGCAGCATTTTAAATCAGTGGGGAGATTTGTTCTGTATGTTTCATTATTTCTTCAAGCCTTTTTCTAGCTGATATTCTATGAAATGAGTTGCAAAGTGCATGTCATGAGAGACTATAGAACATTGGGAAAGTTCATTGGGGAATTATCAATTGAAGCTGTCATAGGATGGTGTCCACTTCATCGAGCTGACACTGGCATTGATGGAATCCGAGAAGCAGGGGGGCAAATCAATATAACCTTTTTAAAAGACAGATGGTTTTAATATTGATAATAGTGTTCTTTACCTTTTCATTTGAGAGATGCGGCTGTAATAGAATGCCACATAAATACTAATGTGCACTGACTACATTCTGATAGAGAGTAACTCCTTTGGATATTGAGACAAAAAGTTCAATGATCTGGGCAAATGTCACTTTAATGCATCACTAACAGGTAGAGAAATATAGTCTTCAAATAAACCATACTGCACACGAGTGTAGGAGATACTCTTTATGTTTTAAAAACCTTCTTAAGTGACAGGCAAGGAAAGCCTTGGTTGGGTGTGTATATGACTCGTTTTCATTCATCTGTGGCAGTTTCCCATATTTGCTTCAGACATTTGGATTAGTTCAGAGGTGAGTGAGTGTATGTCAATCAGTTCATCAGGCATGTGTCTTGGAGATCTCACCTGTTGCCTTTTCTCCTGTTGGGGACACCAGCTGTCTCAAGACCAAAAAAAAATATCTCAGCTTACTGAAATCCAAATGTTGATGTGAGGAGAGAACCATGGCTGGCCTTGTAGACTTGCAGGCATGCTCAGTTCGAGGGCCTGTCAGCTCTTGGTAGATAGTTTAGAGATTGGTTCTGTGAGCTTCTTTCTTTGCTGGAGTTCAGAGGCTTTGTTGGCAACTTGTTGACTGATTTTGTAAAGGTGATGAGAAAAGTAGATTATTTCCATTTACGAAATGATTGGGGAAATCCAGATGGGATGCACAGACAGATAAAATGTACTCCATCCTCAGAAGCATGTTACACCCAAAGATAAACTCAAAATGGATGAAAGATCTAAATGTGAGACAAGAATCAATTAAAATCCCAGAGGAGAACACAGGCAACACCCTTTTTGAACTTGGCTGTTATTTCTGATGTACTGCTCTGTAGCTGGCACATGAAGCTGCTCACACACCTTATGACAGAGCAAGAAATATATTACCCAACATTATTTATTTAATAATGAAACATTTATTGAAAAGCTTAACGATTGTGAAACTTTTTAGGTTGGTGGGATATACTGGCCTCTGTTCAGGTATGGGAGTTCTGATAAATATTCAGTCGTGATAGTGGTAGGGAGAATTTGCCCTCTGAATGAGTTCATTCATTCATTTCATTAAAACTTAGCTGCTGTGTGCCAGGTACTGTTCTAGGTGCTAACAATGCAGGGGTGAACTAGGCAAACACAGTCTCATCTCTTCAGAGGAGTTGATTATTGTGGGGGAGAGGGTGGATAGGGGAGACCAAATAAACCAACTGGTGAGACAATTTTGATCATGAAGGCCATGATGAATGTCAGGTGTGGAGAGAGATAATGGTGCAGAAGTGCAGTTTCATACCAAAGGGTCAAGGTCAGGGTGAAAGTGAGGGTTAGGATTAGAGTTAAGGTTAAGGTAAGACATTCAAGGCACATTGGTGGCTTAGTCAGTTAAGTGTCCGACTTTTGATTTTGGCTCAGGTCATGAGCTCAAGGTTGTGAAATCAAGGTCCCAGCTGGCCTTGGAGCCTGCTTAAGAGTCACTCTTTCCCCCTCCTTCTATCCCTCCCTAGCCCTGCACTCACACACACTCTTTCTTTCTCTAAAAAAATTAAAAGTAAAAATAAGGTAAGGCTTCCAAAGGAGGTGATGCTTGATCTAGACCTAAGAGAGCTACGTGTTTGATCTGTAGGGAGAACAGATTATATCACTAAGAGGACTGAACCAACAAAACAAAATCCCTAGACTTTCACCCAAATGTTTGCTGCACCCATTTTTCCCCTTGGAAAAGGGGGCTGCTCCTTTCTCCTTACTGCAGTTGTTACTGTCAGACCTGGTAGGACTGAACATCACGGAAAGGATGGCCTCACCGGGTGAGGTCCTTCCTCACTGTAGGTTCAGTGAGCCTTCTTTCCCTTTTTTTTTTTTTTTTCTGATCCTTCTTTCTTGTACGCAAACCCAAGTCAACAAAACTTTGCATCCGGCAAGCGCTCCTTCTGTTTTCAATTGCTGATTACACTGGCAGGTTCCAGTGAGCCCAGAGCTGTGGCCAGGCTTGCTTTAACTTTCCTTTCTTGGCTAAAGCATATGTGATTTTGCAGGACACTTGTAGCTTTCTGTACATGACACACTGTCTTATTCTCACTTGTGTCAAGACACCTGCTAGAAATAAGAGCTTCCTCTTCATTCAGCTTTTCTCTTTTCAACTATGGATTATTTTTAGCCTTTTTCTGTCAATTAGGAAGCTTGAATTGTATTGAGTATTTATAGAAAATGAATCAGAGCAGCCAGTGAGGCTTTGCGAAGTGGAAACTCATTTAGCATTGTAGACCCTGCTGCCATAGTGACTTGAGTTGCTTCTCTGTATTTGTTGACTAAGTACAGGACAATATTATTTGGTCCTTCAGAGTAGAAAATAATCATAATACACAATTACAACTTTATAGGAAAACAGAAATTTACCAAACAACGTATTAAACCTGTATGCTATTCAAACACTTGTGTAGATAGATATTTATATAGGTTGTTTTCCCTCTGGAAGTTTCTGTTCTGTATGGAGACCGTAAACATGAAAACCTTTAATTGCCAATAAATAAGAATTATAACAACCGACTAATAGATCAGATTAAATAAGTGTTGTAATTCTCGGACACATTTGCATCAGGTGAATGAAGTGACTACATTCAATTTTAAGAATTTATTTCTAGGGACACCTGGGTGGCTCAGTGGTTGAGCGTCTACCTTTGGCTTAAGGCGTGATCCTGGAGTCCTGGGATCGAGTCTGATATCGGGTTCCCTGCATGGAGCCTGCTTCTACCTCTGCTCATGTCTCTGCCTCTCTCTCTCTCTCTCTCTGTGTCTCTCATGAATAAATAAATAAAATATTTGAAAAAAAGGGAATTTATTTCTAGAATATTAATTCTAAAACTGTATACTTGGACTCTTGTATCTTGGCTGTTGGACCAGAACTAATTAGCTATATCATGTTTGAGTTGTCAAGGCCTCTCAGGTTGATTGTTTTAAGGAAAATTGTAGAATACTCTTAGTCCTTAGGCAGGATCTATGTTTCTGATATTAGTGGCTACACAGAGATGGTAATTCACTGGCCTAGAGCCACTGCTCCCTTTCCTGAAGCTCGGGGCAGATTCTCATGCTGATGACATCATGTTTCCCATTGAGCCTCAGAATCATTTGCCATAATCACTCTTTAGGCAGCTACCATCCATTGATCTGAGCTGGCCATCAGAAATGTGGTTGTCATCCAAGATGAGTTTGGATTGAACTTTTCCTTTCTGTTCGAGGAATGCACACACACATATATACAAAATACCAATGCATACATCACTTTTATTTTCCTGTGTATTCATTATACAAAATGACATGTCAATACTAAAGGGGATACAATTTTTAAAATTAAGAAAAAAAAAACAAATATCTTCTGCTTTGTAAAAACTAGGCATTAAAATTTTTTCCATGTTTCTACCAGACTAGCTCATGCTTTTACATCATTATACAGTGCTGTAAATATAGCCTAGGTATAATTTTGTAGTTTGTATGTCTTCCATTTAAAATTCTGAATCATTTTCCAGGTACATAGCATCAGAGAAATAAATTTTAATGGCTGCATTAATGAAGATTAGTGGTCATTCTGTCTACATGTGTGTATATTTCTACAAAATTGTCTAAGCTTGTAGTATGTTGACATTTTATGTTACCTCTAGTTGTCATCCTCTGCAACTGTGCAAAAACTGTCTATTCTTCACCTGTGATCATGGACTAATTTAAAATTTCACATGGTGAGTGTGTATTGGGAGTTAGCATAGAAGCCTGTGAACCGGGGATCCCTGGGTGGCTCAGCGATTTAGCACATGCCTTTGGCCCAGGGTGTGATCCTGGAGTCCCGGGATTGAGTCCCACATCGGGCTCCCGGCATGGAGCCTGCTTCTCCCTCCTCCTGTGTCTCTGCCTCTCTCTCTATCTCTCTATGTCTATCATAAATAAATAGATAGATAAATCTTTTTTTTTTAAAGAAGCCTGTGAACCATGTATTTTAGTATGGATTTTCTTTAATATACCCCATATCTAAAAACACATTAAGGTGACAACCTTAAATCACTGGGCTCTCCAAAGAACTAACACCATGGAATAAGCCTGAAAACAAATTTATCTAGTGAATTTTTCTTTACAACGAGGGACTGACAGTTGTATATTTTTCCTTGTATTAGCTCAGTGAGGATCTTTGTAACCCAGATGTCTTAGTTGGCATGAACTCTATAAGGTGAACTCACTCAGCAAACAGTCATAAAGTTAAGAGAAAAGCGGCTCAAAATAATACATTTTGATTTTTAAGCCTATTTATAGAATCCAACGTGAAGGGACCAAGGTAGCACAATTGACAGCTCAACAACTTTGGTACAAAAATTATTCATTCTGGGAAAAAGCTGTCTCTGTTGGGTTAATAAATGTGAATTGATGTCGAGTATTTATAGAGTGAGAGGCAGGGTTGCTTGCATCCTTGGCTATTGTAAATCATGCTGCTATGAATATGGGTGTACAAATAGCTCTTCAAGTCCCAGCTTTCACTTTTGAGTATATATACAGAAGTAGAATTGATGAAACATATGGTTATCCTATGTTTAATTTTTTTGAGGAGCCATTATCCTATTTACTCTCTAGAGGCTGTGCCATTTTATATTCCCACTAACAGTGCATAAGGATTCCAGTTTCTCTAGATCCCACCAACACTTTCTATATTCTGATTTTCTTAAGATTTTATTTATTTATTTATTTATTTATTTGAGAAAATGAGTTGGGGGGAGGGGCAAAGAGAATCTCAAGGAGACTCCTCACTGAGTGTGGAGCCTGACACTGGGCTTGGTCTTACAACCCCAAGAACATGACCTGAGTCAAAATCAAGAGTTGGACACTTAACCAACTGAGCCACCCAGGCACCCCCTGTTTTTCTTAATAGTAGCCACCTCATATCCTCAGTGGATATGAGGTGGTATTTTATTGTGGTTTTGATTTGCATTTTCCTAATGATTAATGGTATTGCATATAACTTCTTTTTAAAAAGTTTACTGCTGGTGCCAGACACAACCTTTTGCATTGTCATTGAAAGAAAATTACCTGGTGAGTCAAAAGACTGGGATTTAGCCATATCTCTATCTTAATTAGCCATCTGACCTTCAGTTCTATTTAACAAATGTTAATTAGACCTCTGCCATCCAAATAAGACATGAAAGCTGTAACTTAGAGGGAAAAGTCAATTGTGAGATTTTTGAGGGGACATGTATGATGAAAATCTGAATTTTATATATTTACAATGTCTACTTAGTTTGCTTTTACATGTCTTTATTTATTTTTAAAATTTAGCCTATATTAATGAAATGACACTATTCATTCATTGTATCTTCACTGGCGTATGCTTATGGAGTATCTGTTTCCTTTTCACAGCAGAGCCTCCTGATAGGCTGTTGCTTGTCATATCTTTGTTTCCTGCCTTCCCAACTTGCTGCCTTCCAGATCCTGTCTCCAAGGTTTCTTCAGCTCTCCCAGTCACCAAAAACAATGTATACACCTCTGCCTTCCTCAGCCCACTTCTTTGAGGTATTTGTGTTGGTTGCTTACTCCTTCATTGAAACTTCGTCTGCTCTAAGCTTCCTTGGTCCTGATTCCTTTTCCTCCCTGATCCTCTTGTGTCCCTCTGGCTAGTCCTTAGTTTTCATGAAGAGTTCCTTTTTTCTGTGCTTCCACCAAGTGTGTGATCCCTATAGTTCTGTCCTTAATCCTGTTGTCTTTTCACTTTACACACTTGCTTGGGAAGGGGAGGGTTGGTCCTGTCTTCCTCATTCCTATCCCAGATCTTATTCCTAAACTCTAAACCTGAATATCTGGTTTGGCTGTAGTCTGTCTCAATTTTGGTAATTTATCAGTGTTTGAGCTGAACACATGTTCAACATGGAACTCATCTTGCCTTCTATAAATAAGTTTTGCTCTTATGTTCCTGTGTTAATTGGTAGTTCTATTGGATTCCTTGCTGCCCAAGAAACCCTAGATATTTGCTTTTGCCTCACTGCTACTCTCCCAACACATACAATAATAGATTACATAATTCAGTTTCTCCATCAGCCCCTTAATCTTCATCCTAATTGCTATTTCCTTGGTCCAAATTCTTACCATGATAGGTTGATGAGTCTCCTGTTTGTTCCATTAACATCTCATTCTTAACACCTCATAGATCATACCACTTTGTGTTGGAATTTCTTTATCTTCCTCTCTTACTGAATTCTGAGTGCCTTAGAGAATGAATAGTGTGTATTTTATGCCTAGGAGGGAAAAACCCATACCTTCATTTCCATTGCACTCCATTTTTTTTTTAACTCATAAAAGAATATGAGAAGTCTGATAGTCCCTTGTCTTTTCATGTTATAGATTTAATTCTATTGTAATATTCATGCAGTTATAACCACTAAAGTCCAAAGATGGAAAAAGAAGGTTTTCTTACCAGCTTAAAAAAAAATCTGGTGATATTCTAATTCAGTGGTGGACTGAAACGAACATCTGCTTTTAACGTGGCTTTTTATGCTCTGGAGCACACTGTTTACTTTCACCTTCAGTGGCTCAGATTTTAAACTATATAAATCAAGATTGCACGTGCATGGACAAGGAGGTTGGAGCCATAGTAGGTGACATGATAGAAAACTTTGAATACCTTGATGATGGAGTAGTTTTCTTCATAGGGTTTGGATTTCTTGTAATTCTTTTCTAAATTGCTTCTATTTATTATTGCTACTTATTTCATGGATATTTAAATCTCATCCCTTTTTAATTAGCTTTTGTGATTTTCTGTACTGTTTCCCACTGTAATGCACCAATAATTACAGTGTTCATGCTGTCTCTTTGGATTTTTAAAATTATTAATATAGAATTATGACTGATTTACCCAGAAGAGAGATTTTATGATCCCAGGTAGGGGTGGCAGTATAGTCTGTAGGTATAAGTGTAGGTTTTGTGGTTAGAGAAAAACTGGTTCAAATATTCACACTGCCACATATTAGCAGACAAGCTGCTTAATATTTATAATCCTTGATTTCTTCTCATGCTTATTTTATTTTATTTACTTTATTTTATTTTAAGAGGGGGACAGAGGGATGGATGGGCAGAGGGTGAAGGAGAGAGAGAAACTCTTAAGCAGGCTCCACACACTTGATCTCCAAACCCTGAGATCATGACCTGAGCCGAAGTCAGGAGTCCAGTGCTTACCAACTGAACCACCCAGATGCCCCTCTTCTCATATTTAATAAATTTTACCCACCTATGTTATGGTTTGAGGATTCAGAAAATTCATAGACAAAAAGAGTTCAATGCAGTGCTTACCCATAGCCTCTACACAACAAAGGGACACAAGTTCTCACCCATAAGCAAATTACACATGTGATTTGGAAATTTAACAAATACGTCCAATGTATCATTTCTTGAAGTAATTATTTTATATGTGGGTGAAATTGAGGTTAACACCACTCAGCTACACAAATGTTAAGAAAACACAGATTTTATATTCTGATAAATACTAAGTTACAGACATATTTGTTGAATGAATGAATTTTAGCTATCATACTTGCCTCTATGAGAGTAAGCATTAATTTGCCCTTGATTACAACCTTAAATGATTGATTATTCTTTATTTAGAAGTGAATGACTTTGCCAGAGAGAATTTCCAACTCTGTTGCATTGCTTGTAACTTCAATAATGTCACTGTAGTATTTCTCTAAAGCTTGCAGTTTTCAGATGGGTTTAATCTGACATTTTTATAAAAAGTGTGTTATGCTTGGAAATGGTCAACAAATGTTATAACCACTAAAGTCGACTAACGAATGTGGTACCAGGCTTGGCAAAGTGGGATTTATTGGACATACAGCTTTTTAGGTTCCAGTTGGGACATCAGACACATTGCTCCTGTTTTTCCCCTAAAGGCAACATTCGGTAGATTATATTGATCAATACTTTCAAAAAATAGTTCCTAACATTATGGTCTTACAGCTACACTCTCATTTCTTGGTGAGATGATCAATCTAGTCAGGACTGTTAACAGAAATAAATCAAATATATC
Source organism: Canis aureus (assembly GCF_053574225.1). Lineage (NCBI taxonomy): Eukaryota > Metazoa > Chordata > Mammalia > Carnivora > Canidae > Canis > Canis aureus. The sequence continues at coordinate 46,893,418 of NC_135612.1, read as the reverse complement.
TTTAGGGGAGATAGCTAAGTTTCAGGTTTGGTCAGGCAGGTACTTTGAAGGCCAGAGAGTGAAAAAGCGGGATCTCTTTAGAATTGTTACTATTTTTAGTAGAGTTGTCTCTACAACTGAGATCTTTGGTATTAGCATCCATTTAGATACAGAGGGCTAGAGAGTTAATTTTTTTTTAGCAGTTTTGTGTTTGCCAAAGCACACCATCTGAGGCAATAAATATTTTAATGATATTTATTTTATTTGTACCTGTTTTTGCCAAATAGTGGTAAATCACATTCAGATAAAGGCCTCCAAGAATGGGGAGTGCTCCCCATGTGGAATCCTGGGGTATCTTGGTAGGAAGGAGTAGGGAAGGGCTCTGGACTTATGCAGGATAGGTTTTTTTTTTTTTTTTTTTTTTTAAGGTTTTATTCATTTGAAAGAGGAGAGAGAGCGCAAGCAGAGAGGAGGGTCAGAGGGAGAGGGAGAAGCAGATTCCCACTGAGCAGGAAACCCTAGGTGGGGCTCGATCCCAGGCCCCTGAGATCATGACCTGAGCTGAAGGCAGATGCTTAACCAACTGAGCCACCCAGGCACCCCTTGCAGGATAGTTTTAAGTAAGGACCAGGCGAAGTCAGGACCAGCTCTGTACTGGGTGCTGTCTTGGAGCACCTGTTGGGTATCCCAGTAATCTTTGTTCAGGAGGCAGGGAGAATGCAGTGCAATTGGGGGAAACATCTGGAAGAAATCATTGCTCCAAAGTAGTTGTTTGGAAGCCATAGCATGTTCTTGAGGGAAATGTTTTCTGTTGGCCTGCAGCTGGACTTCACTCTGTGTGTTAATGGTCACAGTATTTTTGGCTAGGATGACTTTTATTTTCTCAGATGTCTCGAAAAGTCCTTTTTTTCTTCCTCTGAGCTGCACTGCCCTGTTGGGAACAGTTCCTGACATATGGCAGGAATAAAATACACACTTCCCTCCCCTATCATCCCATGTCTGAGGAATGAATAGCAAATTTTATTGATGACATACTTGATTGTCCTTAAGCTGCTCTTCTACACAATGTGGGACTCCTTTCAGACAGAAGTGGAAATCCCAGTAAATACTTGCAAAAATTTGCATGGCGTTGTTTAGGTTGCAAGGTGAGTATTAAAATGTTGCTGGTGAGTATCAGGAAGGCTGCCTGGCTCAGGGATGAGTGTCTTTTCTGTGAGTGTGATTCTCTGTGAAGCAGAGGACCATTTGGAAGGAAGTGTAACCTTCCTGTTTTCTTATTTCCCAAATGGAGTGTAATGTAAGATGTAGTGTGTATAGGGTTTGGCATTTCCAGCAGTGCTGTGGATCCACTGTTATTGAAATCTGAATAGCCAGAAAGCTAAAAGGGAAAAAGCAAATAGCAAATGAAATACCCTTTCTTTGATCCTTTGCTTCCAGCTGGTCTCCTTCGACTCTTGCTCTGTATAGGACAGGTTCTCTATAGCAGCCATTGTGATCCTTTAGAAACATACAACAGATCAGATCTATCCTGAGATTAACCTTCACCTCTCCATCCTCTCTGCTGTCATGGCTTCCCGCTCACTTAAAATCTAAAGTCTTGGGCACCTGGGTGGCTCCGTCGGTTAAGCGCTCACCTCTTGATTTTGACTCAGGTCAGGATTTCAGGGTTGTGGGATCGAGCCCCACATCTGCAGGCTCTGTGCTCAGGGAGGAGTCTACTTCTCTCCTCTCTCTCAAAAAATTCTAAAGTCTTTGCTGGCCCCAGGTCCCTCTCTGATGTCATCTCTTCCTACTTCCTGCTAGATCATGTAGGTCTGGCTATATTAACCGTTTTGCTATTCCTAGGATACAGGGAGCATGCTTCTGGATGTGGGGCTTTGCATGGACTTTTTCCTCTGTCTGGAATCCTCTTCCCCAAATACCCTGCTTTTTCCTTTTTGTCATTTAGGTGTCTGCTCATGTGTTACCACTTCCTCTGTGAAATGACTCCATCTGCCCCTCCACACATATATGTCCCAACAGGAACACAAGCTTCAAGGGAACAGGTTCCCTGTCTGATCTGACCACTGAATTGATGAGTAAATAAGAGGTCAAGTCTGACTTGGAAGGCTGATCCTGGGAGTTAATTCAAAAGAGGAACAAGCTTTCAGACTTTGGGATAGATCCAACCAAATTCAACCTTATCTCCCATACATTTTGCATTGGCAGTCGTGGTGTATGTTTACTACAGTGATCTGGAAGCATTATAAAGAAAAGTCGTTTTGTTTTTGGGAACATCGCCACTGAAAGGATATTGATGGTCTTTTCTGCATATGGACCTTTGTGCTCCAGTGTCATGAGTGTTTCTAGTTTCTGTGTGTGTTATTCACGAAATCACAGCTAAAGCAAGGCTTCAGTTCACCAGATTTCTCTAACCCTACTTTATGATAAATGGATTTATTTTAATGTTGTGAGTTTTACATTTTGCTCTAACTGTGAGTGACTTCTCTCTCAGAGGAGATGCAAATCTTTTTTCCTACCTCTGCCCCATCACTTGGGTCCACAGAAAGGCACCTGTGTCTACTTTTGAGCATGCAAATGATATGAATGGTTTGGAGGAAGCAAAAGGAAACAGTACATAATATAGTTTGTAAATGTTAGAGTAAACTTGAGACGAATGAGATCATTTGTTGAAATTAATGCTTAATGAATTTCCCTAGAGAAACTCCCTTTAACACAGATGACAGCCATATATACGAAAACCCTATTTGTATCACACTTACTTTTTTTTTAAACAAGCATCTTGTGTATTTAACCTTGTCTGGTTTGTTTTATGTTCGTTACCTGATCTTTTTTTCTGAAAGAAGAGACACAGTTCCAAAAATAGTCATCGCCTGAAGGGGAAAAGCAAATTCTTTTCTTAGTATTGTAGGTTTTTCTTTTTTTCTTTTCTTTTTTTTTTTTTCATCAGATTAAAGGATTTAATTGTTCAGTTGCTCTAGAAATGTTCTCTCTGTGTTCTTTTGATCAGAGCCTATGAGCAGATACTTTTTGAGCAAGACACCCAATAGGACTTTGCATATTACTTATAAATTATGTATATGTACTGTGTACTGATATTACATGTATTATTAAACACTCACCAAAATAGAAATTAAACAGACACGTTAGATCAATCTGAATGGATGTCCCCCTATCTCCTTTGCATGCCCCAGGGCTGTCCTGGACACTCACTGGGGCATGCTTAGTCCACCCTGGTAGACACCCCTTCTCCTCCCATCCCCCCATAGCCTAGAGAACTTCTTGTGGGCTTTCTGTATCTCCCTAAAAATGCAGCATCAAAAGATGTCCAAAATCTTCAATAGAGAGGCTGGAAGGAGAATAATTTGCTGAAAGTTCTGAAATAAGCTCGTTGAACTCAATTCTCCATCATTGGAGACAAGGCAGTGTGGTGGGGAGGGGTGTCAGGAAGCTGAAGCTGATGTTGTATGAACACTTAGAAGCTGTTTTGTCTATCCCATTGAGTGCCAGTCATGAGATGTTCTGTATGGGGTATGACTCAAACACTATTTAGGTGGTTATATAACATACAATGCCCCCTTTCTAAAATCTTCCATTCTGAATTCCAACAAAGAAACCTGGCCTAAGATTTTCACAAAAGAGATAGTATAATTGTGCTGCTGTTATTTCTGCTTTTAAGCCTGGATGGCTCTGTCATTTAAGTTCTTGCTGGAAGATAATTTTGTAAAAGGTGCTGCTTTTGAGGTTCATGATTGCTCAGTAAAGGCTTTCTCAAGTATCTCCTATAGAAGAGTGTGTCTGCCCTGATTTCATCACTTGTACCAGTATTGCCATTTATACTTTGTGATAAGGCTGAACAATAGATGATTCCAGTCTAACCCTAATGCAGCATAGTGCCCTCTTCACTGCTACATAATTGCTCTTTCCAGGTTCCCCGCATTTGGTGAGGAGTCTTGTAACCTCTCTGTTCTTTATCTTTCTAAACCCCACTCTTCCTCTTTGGCTAGTCACCAGCTAGGTCATTTGTTTTAACACAAGAATATATGAAAAGATTCTACCTCCACCTCTAACCCTGTTCTTCTGTGAGTGCAACTTCCATACTGATCATCCCTGTTTATTCTATTCATGGAACCTTGATGTATCCCTCCTGGGGATCCTGGCCCCTGTGCATCTCAGTGGAGAGAATACATCTGTGCAAAAATCCTCTCCAACTCTGAATCCAATGGGACTTCCTCCAGGATGGTGTATTCAATTCCAGATTGTTCCACTGCCTCTTTGCCATTTCTTCCTCAGGCCGTGGTCCACCCCCTGAGACTAGGCCCGCTCAGCATCCCTGCTGTTCAGCTGTGGTCCTATCTCTTGATCATAGGGCATATCAGTCACAGACAAGCTGGCATGCATTCCAGAGCGATGGGTCCAAGCCTCTTTTTCCTCCCGGCCTCCCACCTCTCATCACAGATGAAATGGCAAGACCTGTGGGTTATGGCCAGATAGTCAGTGGGGTTTCAAATGCTGCATTAAGGACTCTCAACTTTTGTCCTGCAAACAGTACAGGAACCATTAAAGGGGAGTGCATCTCTGCTTTGGCAGTGCCATCGCTCTGGTGGAGTGGAAGAGAGATTGCACAGGAGAAAAGGTTGAAAGAAGGGTCAGAGGCACCAACGAGTAAGCTCTCAGCATCCCCTCAGTACCCTGTATCTCATTCCAATTTCAAAATGATGCATTAAGGACTCTCAACTTTTGTCCTGCAAACAGTACAGGAACCATTAAAGGGGAGTGCATCTCTGCTTTGGCAGTGCCATCGCTCTGGTGGAGTGGAAGAGAGATTGCACAGGAGAAAAGGTTGAAAGAAGGGTCAGAGGCACCAACGAGTAAGCTCTCAGCATCCCCTCAGTACCCTGTATCTCATTCCAATTTCAAAATGATTTAATTGGCTACTTTACCACTTGAGTAGTGAAGCAGCCTGGCAGACTGGAAAGCACACAGCCCCTGAGCTAGGCAGCTGTGCATTTTATTGACAGTTCTACCAAAAACAAGCTGGTGATCTGGGCAAATTAATTTTAGTTCCTTAATCTATAAAGTGGAGATTTTTAAAAAAATTATTTCATCATCCCTGAAGGATTTGATGAGTATCGTATAAATTAAATTTGTGACCTGTAACTCAGTATGAGGAACATAGTACATGTGCAGTGAATGTGGCTATTTATTTACCCCCATCCCACCACTGTGAGATATCTGTGCTGAGGTCTGACTCTTTGACATCCTGGCATATGAAGAGGATTCTTCTGGTACTTGAAACAGTGTCTCTGTTAATGGATGTAGATAATGTTGGTTAGGTCATGTTAATAAAAGAAATAGTTTTTCTAACTGCGTATAAGGCAATCAAATAAAATCTCTGCTTGACTGGTATTTCTGTCCCTTCTGGAATGAATTCCTGCCATAGTTTAAAACTAGTGATAAGATTGTTTCCTATTATATGCAACTTTGGATGGGACATCCTATTTAAACCAGTGTGGTCAGTGTGAGGTCGCATTTATTAGAAATGATATTTATTTCATGTCTTCTGAAATTCAAAACATTATAATGATGTTATGTTATGCACATTTCATGTATATACCAATTAATCTAACTAGGCAACTATTTAATCATTTTTTGGAAACTTTTAAGTCAGTGTTTTATTTCCTTCTCCTCTAATTATTGTCATTATACATTTTATTCCAGCAATATGATCTACTATATTTTTTTTTTAAGATTTTATTTATTCATGATAGTCACACAGAGAGAGACAGAGAGGCAGAGACACAGGCAGAGGGAGAAGCAGGCTCCATGCAGGGAGCCCGACGTGGGATTCGATCCCGGGTCTCCAGGATCACGCCCCGGGCCAAAGGCAGGCGCCAAACCGCTGTGCCACCCAGTGATCCCCCTACTATATTCTTTTATTCAGAGTAATATTGCTTATTTTAAAAGTTAAAAAATGGAATGCCAGATGGCTCAGTGGTTGGGCCTCTTCCTTTGGCTCAGGGCATGATCCTGGAGTCCCAGGATCAAGTCTCACATTGGACTCCCTGCATGGAGCCTGCTTCTCCCTGTGCCTGTGTCTCTGTGTCTCTCATGAATACATAAATAAATAAAATTTTTTAAAAAATAAATAAAAGTTAAAAAATAAATTATACTTAAAAGACTTTTAATTTCAGTCACATAATTATAGTGTTATTAAGAACCAAAAGTGAAACTTTGTAATATTTTTATTGTACAGTCATCATTAAATACATTATTCCATGGTACCCTTTAATATGTATATTTGCTAGCTGAGCTTCATTGTTGGAATTGTTGGAAAATTGCAGTTTTAATGAGCGTGTCTCGTGTGTGTGTGTGTGTGTGTGTTTGTACATGGGTGCGCATGCATATGAGTGTGTGTTTCCTGATCTGTCTTTCAGCAACTTGTAACATCGACTATTCTTTTGGGGGATCACTGAGAAATTGCTGGAAGCATATTGGCCTGGCATCACTTATTAAGGCCAGTGGTCTCTAAAATCACTCTTAATAATGAATGCAAAGCAACAATGACTGCAAGATTTATGGAAGTCATAGCTACAGTGTTTATGTGTTCAATTTAGTATTTACTTAAAATATTTACTGCAGGGCACCTGGATGGCTCAGTCAGTTAAGTGTTTGCCTTCTGCTTGGGTAATAATCTCAGGGTCCTGGGATCCAGCCTGGAGTCAGGCTCCCTGCTCAGCAGGGAGTCTGCTTCTCTATCTGCTCCTCCCCCTGCTCATGTGCTCTCTCTCCCTCTCTCTTAAATAAATAAATGAAATATTTAAAAAATTAAATAAAATATTTATTGCTCCTCAAAGCATATTATTATTATTCTTAAAGATTTTATTTATTTATTTTTATTAGAGAATGGATGGGCAAGTGGAGAGGGGAGGGGCGGAAGGAGAGGGAATCTCAAGCAGACTCCTCACTGAGCATGGAGCCCAGGGCAGGGGCTAGGGACGTGAGTGGGATCTAGCTCAGCATCCTGAGATCATGACCTGAGCTGAAATCATAAGTTGGAAGCCTAACTGACTAAGCCATCCAGGTGCCCCACATATTATTATTTTAGTTGCAAAATAAATTGGGCATAAAATTATTTTACGGAAAAAAATGCTTGTATTACTATTTCATCTTTATAGTGCAAAATAGACTCTTGATGTAAATCTTTGTGACCATAAACCTGTTTCTTAAAGAGGGCAGGACCCATGATACACTTGGATTTCTGTCTGAAATCTGACTGGACAAAATGTCTATCAAAAGAGATACAGGGGGTGCCCAGGTGGCTCAATCAGTTAAGGTCTGCTTTTGGCTCAGGTCATGATATCTGGGTCGTAGGATTGAGTCCTGCATCAGGCTCCCTGCTCAGCGAGGACTTTGCTTCTCCCTCTGTCTGCTTCTCCATTGCTCTTGCTCTCTCATTTGTTGTCCCTCTCTTTCAAGTAAATAAGCACATTTTTTTAAAAAGAGGAGAGAGATACAGAATTGAGAGTTGTTATTCACAGTAGTGATGCTTTCACAAAGTCATCAGGAACATTGAATGAATGAGTGCTCCTAAAGTACAGAGTTAGGTTCCCGCAAACCTCTGGTCACCTTTATGTCACCCTATTGATAAATAACCTTGTTTTATATTGATTTCCATTTAAATGTACCTTATTTAACATATATTGCTGCTTTATTAACATAGAATTCACAACCAACAGCCCTGTAGCTCACCCCTGAACAAAGCTTATCTAATATACATATTTTCTTCGTGACACACATCACAGACTTGCCTAACTATGTCACCTTTGCCACCTCTTTATGATTCTGCAGTTATCTTACCCATCCTGTCACATGCTCTGAGTTGGGAGACATTACAAGAAAGCAGTGATTAAGAAAGCAACCTGTGGATTCAGTTGGCATGGGTTCAAAGCCTGGCTCTACTACTTAGTAGCTGTCTGCCCCGGGCACGTTATTCAAACTCTTGTGCATTCTTTTCTCATCTTTTCAGTGGCTATAAAAACATTGCCTATCTTGTCATGTTAGTAATTGATGAGAAAATATGTATTTCAGACATGTCAGGTGTTTAGGGACAGGTAGCACATTAGCCCTCAATTATGACTATTAATCTACTCAGCCATATTCCACTTTCCTTTCTGTTTTTCTTAAACATTTTTTTAAAATTTATTTATATACGATAGTCACACACAGAGAGAGAGAGAGAGAGAGAGGCAGAGACACAGGCAGAGAGAGAAGCAGGCTCCATGCACCGGGAGCCCGACGTGGGATTCGATCCCGGGTCTCCAGGATCGCGCCCTGGGCCAAAGGCAGGCGCCAAACCGCTGCGCCACCCAGGGATCCCCCTTTCTGTTTTTCTTAAAGCTTGATTATGCATCACCAACAAAATCAAAACCAAAAATAAAATTAAGGAAAAATGTAGCCTCTGGGTATCTGGGTGGCTCAGTCAGGTAAGTGTTGGACTCTTGATTTCTGCTAGAGTCATGATCTCACAGTTGTGGGATTGAGCCCCAGATAGGGCTCCATGCTCAGCCTGGTGCCTGCTTAGGATTCTCTTCTTGTCCCTCTGCCCCTTCCCCTGTTCACACATACTATAGTTCTCTCTCTTTCAGAATAAGTAAATAATTTTTTTAAAAAATTAAGGAAAATAAGGTGGAAGATACTCAAGTATGAAAAGATGAAGCAGAGATGATGTTAGAAAAAACTATTAGGTTAGGGAGAGAGAAACTCTCAAATTTGCCCTGAGTTCTGATCAGTTTCAAAAAAGAAAGACCTGAGTCTCACTATTCTTTGGATAAAAGCAATTGTTCAGGAGGTGCATGGTTAATTTTAGAATGGAGCAATATTTTTTCTCAGTTCCTCATGGGACACCTGCTATTCAGATGCCTGTTATACTAGTTTGTAACTTGTGTGTGTGTGTGTGTGTGTGTATGTGTGTCTCCTTCACCCTGGAATTTTGGAGATTGGATGTTAACTCCCTGAACTTTGTTAGGTCTTCAGGCCTAACTCCAGACACTGATTCTCCTGAGGATCTCTTCCTTCTAATAAAGTGATCACCAGAATACTTTCTTGCTCTTCTTCCAATTTTATGGATCACAGAGACATAAATCTAAGTGCAAAAAAAAAAAAATAAAAAAAAAGCATTGGATGCTGTATAAAGATAGTGAAGGCATAGAGAGGCAGGTAAAGGAACCAAGTCCCACATGGCATCTACCAGGGACTACATCTACAATTGGAGGACGTTGTGACAGAGGCTCTAAAGCCATAGTCTCCATGCTTTTTGGTCATGGTCCTCTTTTATTAAATAATTTGAGACACATACCCTAGGTGTATGCATTTATTTACCTGTATATTCCATATAACTTAGTTCAGAACTACTGTGATCGCACCTTGTAATTTGCGTTTAAAGAGATGTTGAAAAGGATGGATGATTGTCCTAAAAGCAGATTGTGGTGACAGCTGCCTAACTCAGAAAGTTGACTAGGTATTATTCAATTACACACATAAAGCAGATAAATTTTATTTTATATAAATTATGCCTTTAAAGTAGTTTAAAAAGGGAAGGATGACACGAAGATGAAATTAGCAGCATAGAAACATTTAGAAACTGTTGTCAGTATAAAAAAGCTGTTGCTCTCACCCAATTTATTAACAACAAAATACTCATTTTTGCTAAGAGTAATATGATCAAACATGCCATTATTAACATTTTTATTGACTTTGTTGTTTGATTTTTACAAAAAGCTCATTCTCAGAGTATAAGTACTGCTCTTTAATACTTTTGCCTCTGCTTCATTATTAGGATTATCTTCAGTTCAGAGTTTCTTTGCAAGAATCTTTTTCAGTAACCAGGTAACATCTGTAACTCTCTCTAGCCAGGTGTGCACACTGAACACACATACACACACAGTTTAGAGTCTGTCAGTATGCCACACATTGGATAATCCTGAGAGCGTGTGGCCCATGAACCACCTGTTGTACAGGGAAACTTGCATTTTTTTCCCCCCTCAGAGCAGCTCACAGTGGCTTGTGATTGGCTGATCTATGGGTTAGGTTTCTTCCTGGTTTTCTATTTCTTCATTACTACTTTTCACTATGGGAATTGCCTGAATATTTTTAAATGGATGTGTCTGTTATTATAATTTCTTCCCTGTCTCTCCTAGGATTTATGCTCTCGGATATCAGGGACATTATTTTGTTCATTGTGGCATGACCAGCACATTGACTGATTCTTGGCACAAATTCTTGGCTCAATAAATATTGCTAAACAGGCACATTAATCTATGTCCTAAATTTTAGTGACAATTCTTCTCAATTTTAAGATAAGGATAAATACATGTAGAAGTTCTCTTGTTCAGTTCCTGCCTACACTGAGGTACTGAGTTTGGATACCATGGCCTGGGGGTGGGCAGAATGTGAATGTCACGAATGGAGGCAAGGTGACAGAGCCTGTGTGTCCCCAGGAGACCAGACTCTCTTTTTTGGCCTCTGATGTTTGGAACAAACCCACCTTACCACTCATCCCTTATAAAAGGAGAGGAATGAAAAAATCAGAAAACAGAACAGGTAAAAGTCATACCTTTTCAGAATAATTTAAGGTGTTTTGGAAATACTGTGCAAAGGCAGCTGCTAGTGATGTTTGAGGGATTTGTAAGATTTGAAGGGTGTCATTGTGACATATGACTTTTCCACACTGGCAGGACTGACAAGGACTAGGAAGTACTCGGGAGAATTGCATCCATTCAATTTGTCTGAAAGAACTGCTCTGTAACTTGATTGAAGTCCAGTTTTGTCTTTTTTTTCTAAGATCAGAATTCTTGAGGTATAATTTACATACTAGGGTTTACTGGTTTAGGTATATAGTTGTCTGAATTTGAGACACAGAGACACGGAACCACCATCATAATCATGATATAAAAGGTTTCTTTCACCACCACCCCCAAGTTTCCTTGTCTTTTCTATATCCCATCTTGCTGTCCCTACCAACTACTGATCTTATTTCTGTTCATATACTTTTCCCTTCTCCAGGATCTAATAAAAGATGATAATTATAACCCTTTGTGTTTGGCTTCTTGCACTTGGCTATTACTTTTATACTCTTCCATCATATTTTGTGTATTAGTTCATTCTTTAAATGCTGAGCAGTATGCCACTGTATGCACACATGCCATGTCTTTAAAATCCATTCACTAGTTAGTGGGAAGTTGGGATGTTATAAGTTGTTGATGAGTTTTTGTAAAGATTTTATTTGTTTATTCATGAGAGACACAGAGAGAGGCAGAGAGAAAAGCAGGATCCCCGTGGGAAGCCTGATGCAGGACTTGATCTTAGGACCCCGGGATCATGCCCTGAGCCACCCAGGTGCCCCAAGTTTTTGATGATTTTGAATAAAGTTTCCATAAACATTTATGTACAGGTCATCATATGGAAATATGTTTGAATTTCTATTGAGTAGATACTGGTAATTTGGATTTCTGGGCTGCATGGTTAATTGTAATTTTAATTGTACGAGAAACCATCAAATGGTTTTCCTAAGTGTCTGTGCCACTTTGCTTTCCTGCCAGCAATTAGAGTTCTAGCTGCCCTGCATCCTGGCCAGCACTTTGTGTTGTCAGAGTTTTGCATTTGCTTGTTTGTTTTTGGTCATTCTAGAAGACAGTTGGTTTAGGTGGAGTGTAATGGGATGGCTTAATTTTCTTTTGCTGTCATTACTCTTCCTTGCAGGGAACCTCCCCACCTTATGTTTCCCTCCATGGGCTCCATTTGTATAGACAGTTGGGTTGACACCTTATTAAATACTCTTACCAGTTCTGTTGCTGCCTCTTCATAGTATATGTTACACTTGCTTTGCTCTTCACTGAATTCTTACCATTAGATCATAAGCTTTTTATAGGTAGATTTATGCTACTCTGGCAAGAACCAATAGGCACTCAGGTCACCCTTATTTTTTAAATTATATATTTTATTTTATTTTATTATGGGTTTATTTGAAAGAGGGAATGAGCATGAGCAGAGGAAGAGGGAGAGGCAGACTCCCTGCTGAGCAGGGAGCCTGACTTGCGGCTATATCCCAAAACCCTGAGATTATGACCTGAGTCTGAAGGCCGATGCTTAACTGACTGAGCCACCCAGGTACCCCTAAGGTAGCCCTTTTGTCTTGATTTTTTAGAGGATAAGAAAGCATAGAGTCAGCCCTGAAAAATTCATTATTTTAAAAAAAAAAAAAACCCTTCTTTTTATGCCTTTTTGTATATAAGATGTTATTGGCAGATTTTTTTAGGACTCAAGAAAGTACGTTTGCCAGATTTCCAGTCCTGAATCAAGGATCAAATGGTGGAACACTGTTACTCATATCATTGTTTAAGCTAATAGTATAAGGACTTTTAAATTGTTCCAGCTACATTACTGAGTCACTTTAGCATCAAGTGCTGTTTCTAAAGCTCCCGTTGAAGTGTCTCAAAGCAATTGAAGCAATTAGGCTTGGTTGGGCTTGGTTTCAAATTCTGCCAATTTTCAAGCCCTCTTCAAGTTCAGCCTTTAAGCATAATTAATGTTTTAGACACATAATAATATAGATTTATCCCTTCAACTTTGGTTATCTTGAGACATCTTTTCACAGATTGCCTTATGAAGACTTAGGCTTGCTTTCAAATTCTGCTAATTTTTAGGCTCTGATCAAACTAATTTGTAAACATAATTGATCTCTTAGATAATAATACAGATTTATCCCTAGAACTTTGAGAATATTGAGTCCTATCTTTCAATGATGCCTTTATAAAGACGTATTAGGCACTGATGTCTCAGTATTAATTTACAGTTTTATGTAGGCAGTCTCATAGGGATATAATAACTTTAAAAGGACAGAATTGATCAGACTCACATGTATATGATTATGCATCACTATAGATGGTTTCCTAGTAGTTCTTGTTAGTTTTTTCTCAAGCACATTTTAAATACCTAGCATTCAGGGGTGCCTGGATGGCTCAGTCAGTTAAGCATCTGCCTTGGGCTCAGGTCCGGATTCCGGGGTCCTCGGATCGAGCCCCATGTTGGGCTTCCTCCTCAGTGGGGGGTTTGCTTCTCCCTCTCCCTTCGCCCCTCCCCCTGCTTATGCTCTCTCTCTTTCTGTCAAATAAATAAAATCTTTAAAAAAATATACATAGCATTTATTTTTTTTCTTTTTATATAAATTTATTTTTTATTGGTGTTATACATAGCATTTAGAAGAAAATCTTCTCACCTGAGTATTTTATAACACAGAGCCCATTATATCCTTAGGTCTACAGGCAATTGTTTAATTACTCCAAGGTGTCTCAAGGCCCAACTCTGAACCTGAAGAATATTGTCCTCTGGCCAGAACGATTGTGTTCTAGCTGTGATATGTGAGTTACATAGTTTTAGAATTTGAAACAGGGAGGATGTCTACAATACATGGTTTCAGTGGAGAAAATAGTCAACTTGAAAGTGTTTCACTCATCCATCCTTTAAAAAAAATTAATGCATCCATCCCTCTTAGGAATTTTGTTCCAATTGCCTATTTTTCGCAAGCAGGATAAAACGAAGGAGAGCAAGGTGGTGGAGTGGGCAGGGACTGCACTGTGTTTCCAGCTAGTGGAGGTAGGTCCTTCCTGGGGACCGTTGAAAATGTGTATGTTTTTGAGGGTCACAGTGACAAGGGGCATTGTTTGCATGTGGGAGGTAGTGGCTGGGGTTGATAACTGTCATTGTGCAATGCATGGGACAGTCCCATGCAAAAAAGTATTGACCGAATGCCAGTAGTGGCTTCTGTTGAGAAAATCTGAGATAAGCCTGGGTTTCAGTTTGCAGCTCTGTGAAATGGAAAACATTGCATTTTCCTCATCTGTAAAATTGGAGTGAAAATATGTATTTACAAGATCACTCTGAGCATTGCTGAGGTTGTATGCAAAACAGTAGACACAGGACCAGTACATAGAAGGAACTAGCAAAGAATCATTGGCATCCTTTCTAACCCTCTAGTGGCTTCTCAACCCACTCAGAGTAAAACACAGTGTCCTCACAGTGGCACACAAGGACCTCCTGCTCTCCTGTGAACTCATTTCCTGCCAGTCCCTTCTCTGGCTGTGCTCCAGTTACCCTGGCCTCCTTCCTGTTTCTCTTTCTGGGAGATCTGCCCTGCTCTGGACCTTCTGCACTTGGTCTGTCTTCTGTGTGGAAGGTCCTTCCCCTGAGTGCATCTACTAGGCTCTCTCCCTTCTTCTGTTCTCTTATCACCTTATCCAAGGGGGGTTTTCCTGATCCATAATATAAAGATAGCAGCCTGGCTGTCTGCAGCCACCCCTTCCCTTCAGATCTTGCTCTTTCCCCTTGCCATCACCCAACATATTCAATATATTTTTGCTTATTGCCTGTCTCTTCCAAGTAGAACATAAGTTTCATGAGAGCAAGGACTCAATTTTGTTCACTGATGTATCCCTAGGTGCTGTGATACCACCAATGCATAGATGCCCACAAATATTTTCTGAATAAATAAAAGTGAAAATAGCACAGGAAAAGGGCACATTGTGGTTGATCATAATTGGTGGGTACATATGCTGTTTGTGTTTATAATAAAGTTATACTTTTCTGCTAGTTTAATAGTTTTTCATCCAGATGATGGAATTAATTATTCACTAGAATCTCCCTGTCTAAACATTTTGACAGACATTACAAGAGATAGTGGATATCAGGTTGTCTAAGAATCAGATTTCTCTGTTCCCCTCCTTCACTTTTAATTGAGGAAAGCATGAGACTTTTTATTTTTCTATAAGATGGCTTTAAGAGTATGATGATGTGATTTTCTCTGAGTATATGTTTTTATATTGGTTGCAAATCTGTAGAAGTCATCAATAAAATTGTCCATAGCATATTAGAATTATTGAGTTGTCCTGTATTTCTGTAGGAGGTATAATTGTTCTTTGAAAAGACAATAGGTTTCTGTTGACATAGGGTTGGCTTGAGCTTATGAATGCTTTGAAAGATTATGTTATGAAAGAAACTACTGGCTTAGTGTTTTGAAAATAGGGCAATGAGAAACTGTATTGATGTTTATTTAAAAGATAGATATTATTTTTTAAAAGATAGATATTTGTGTATAAGTTTCTTCTTACTTTTGAGAGGTACAGCCATATTTCTCAAAGATTTTGCTTTGTGGGGGCACCTGGATGGCTCAGTCACTTCAGTGTCTGCCTTCAGCTCAGTCGTATTCTCAGGGTCCTGGGATTGAGCCCCATGTCAGGCTCTCTGCTTAGCGGGGAGTTTGCTTCTCCCTCTCCCTCTTCTTCTGTGTTCTCTCTCCCCACCTCTCAAAAATAAAACCTTTAAATAAAATAAATATTTTGCTTTGTATTCTGAAATATTTATATCAATTTGGTGGCTGACCGGTATATACAGTTTGTTAAACATGCTCTGTTTCACACCAGAAATGGTGTAGGAAGATATGTATAAGGCCTTCTTTGCTCTGAATTAATGTCCGTCTTTGGGCTTACCTTTCTGTTACATTTTTATATCCTAATATGGCTGCTGCAATATGCTGTTTACTCAAGAGAGATATGATTTTTACTGGAAATTAACATCTTCTTCTAATTCTATCCCCCATCGGTAATGTTCTAAAGATAGTTTAGATGTTCTGCTTCTGCTGGTAATTCCTAGATGAGGAAACCTTTAAATGTGAAAATAATGTTAGGCAGGACATTTGAGGTTTGGCAGTTGTTTTGCAATGTAGATACCAGGTAAGAGATCGGTGTGTGTGGTTTAATATGAGGTCATTAAACTCAAGTATGTGAAGAAGTAAATTACTTTCTCTTAACACTTGGTGTGTATTGTTTATTGGACAATGCTTGATTTAAAATTTTTTTATTCACTTGTTTATTAGACAGTGCTTGACTTTTAAAATTTGGGTCTCTAACTCCATGGCAGATTAAGAAATATTCTGATAAGGGAATCAAGACAATTGTGTGTGAGTGTGTGTAAGCACACACATATGCATGTATGCACTGGCAAATGGTGGGGAGCAATTTCGTCAAGAGATAATTATTGATTGAACATTGTAGCCAGAGAAGCATGTGCCTTTAGCAAGAAGATTACATCCATCTACCTCAAGTGTCCTCAGCTTGGCCTACATCTGTCTTCCCCTTCAGCCTAATTTTATCTGTTGCCTTTAAGTTTTCCTTTCCTACAACCTTCACGACTTACCCAGTCAGGCTTTCTTTCCCCTCCTGCCCCCACAGCAAGTCATACCAAGATTACCAATAAGCTCCATTGCGCCACAAGGATGCTTTCGGGACTAGTGTTATCTGCAAGCAGCTCTTCATGCTCTTGACCACTTCCTCTATAAAATACCCTTCCTTTATCTTCTCTGTTTTGGTGTCTAGTTGTCATAAGGTGGCACCACCCCCCCCCTTTTGTTTTTCATTCTCTTTGGCTATATCTTTTTAATGTCCTTTTGCAAGTTTATCTTGCTCTAAAAGACTGTTCACTGCTGGAGTTCCTTCAGGCTCATGCCATCTTTCCATTTCATATTCTTTTTTTTTTTTTTTTTACAGTATTTAGTTTGGATTGGCCACATAACTAGTGCTTTGTGGCTTATAGTTTTATTTTATTTTTATTTTTTAAAGATTTTATTTATTTATTCATGACAGAGAGAGAGAGAGGCAGAGACACAGGCAGAGGGACAAGCAGGCTCCATGCAGGGAGCCTGATGCGGGACTCGATCTTGGGTCTCCAGGATCACAGCCCAGGCTGAAGGCAGCGCTAAACCACTGAGCCACTGGTGCTGCCCCATTTCACATTCTTCTTGACAAACTTAACCATCACTGTGCCAACAGTTGAATGCCAGTCTCTCCAAAATCTTGTCTTTAGACCTGATCTCTCAGCTTCACAGTCATCTACTCTGCTACCAATATGGCTTTTCCAGTGAACTTCTGAAACACAGAAACCAAGACTGATCGCACAATATGCACTTGTGAGTGAATAGCCCTAGTAGTTTTTAATTGGGCTGGACTCAATCCTGATATACTCCTTCCTCTCATTCCTTTTATTGAGTTCTGTTAACTCAGTGTCATTACTGTTAGTACAAGAAAGGTACTGAAAAGAAAAGAAGAAAGCTTTTCTTTACTGATAAAACAAGAAGACAGAAGAACATAGATCTAAGCAACACAGTCAATCAGCTTCAATTAATTGACATATATAGAATTCAAGAACTGCAGAATTGACTATAAATTGGGCCATAAAAAAGCCCCCATTAGCAGAAGAATGAAAACATATGGATTTTCCTTTCTGACTTAATTCTTAGGAATTAAGATAGAAATAAATAACGTGAAGATAACCTGACAATCCCATTTCTTTTTTAGAATTAAGTACTATGCCTCTAAAACAAAACAAAACAAAACAAAACCCTATGTATCATATGGAAGAACTTAAGATGGAAATTAGAAAGTATTTTTAATTAAATGGCAATGAACATATGATATACCAAAGCTTGTTTGATGTAACTCACTCAGTCCTTAGAAGGAAATTTGTAGCATTAAATGGATAAATAATGGTATAATCCAAAAATCAGTATCAAATTTTGTCAAGAATTAAAAAAAAAATCAAACACAGAGAGTATAGGAAGAATGAAGGAGTAAATATAAGAACAAGAATCAATAAATGAAATCAACAAAGAAGAGTTAGTAAACTAATAACCCCTTGTGAGACCAATAGGATGAATAATATATAATATATTACCAATATCCTGTTACCTATTGAATTAGAAGCCCTGGTCAGCACATAAAGGAAAAAAAAAATAGATGCTTTAGAAAAGATTAAATAAAATTGTCTTCATTTGAAAATAATTTAGTGGTCTACATTGAAAACCAAAATTAATTATAATTTATAAACAAATTATTAGAATTAATAAGTGACCTCAATAAAATGGTAGAAATTAGAATTCATGTATAAAAGTCAATTGTTTTCCTCTATACCAGCTACTCAAAATGAAAATATAATACAAATATCAATAGTTATAAAATGATTTGGTACCTATAAATTAATTTGACAAAATATGTCATAAGTTGCCTATTATGAAAATTTATATATACATACACACACGCACACACAAATATATATGTGTATATATGTATAACATGATCAATTAAAGGCTATTAAAAGTTATAGATACTATATGATTCAATGATCTTGCTACTTGGTATTTACCCAAATCAGCTAAAAATTTATGTTTGCTCAAAAATCTGTGCACAAACATTTATAACAACTTTATTCATAATTGCCTCAAATTTTAAGCCACTGAAATGTCCTTCAAGAGGCGAATGGATAAACAAACTGGCACATCCATAAAATGAAATATTATTCAGCAATAAAAATAAATGAGCTATCTCAAGCCACAAAAAGGTATAGAGGAGATATAAATAAATATCGCTACGTGCAAGAAGCCAGTTTGAAAAATCTGTATAGTGTATATTTCCAACTATGTGACATTCTGGAAGAAACAAAACTATAGAGATAATAAAGAGATCAGTGGTTGCCAGGGGCTCAGGGGGAGGGAAGGGAGAAATGTATAGGTGGAGCAGAGGGAATTTTTAAAGGAGTGAAATTATTCTGTGTGATACTGTAATGATGGATTCATTTGTCCAAACTCAGAAATGTACAAAACAAAGTGTGAACCCTAGGGCAAATTATGGACTTTAGTTAATAATAATATATCAGTAACACTTCATCAGTTGTAACAAATATACCATATCAATGATAGATGGCAATAATTGGAGAAATTTTGTGTATTGGGGAGCAGAAGGGATATATGGGAACTCTTGTACTTTTGTATAGTTATTGTATATACCAAATACTCCTCTAAAAAATAAAGTCTGTTACAAAAACAGACAAAGTAGTCATATTCATGGTTAGGAAGATAATGACATCTTTTTTTTTAAAAGATTTTATTTATTTATTCACAAGAGACAGAGAGAGAGAGAGGCAGAGACACAGGCAGAAGGAGAAGCAGGCTCCATGCGGGAGCCCGACGTGGGACTCGATCCTGGGTCTCCAGGATCACACCCTGGGCTGCAGGTGGTGCTTAACCGCTACGCCACCGGGGCTGCCCAATAATGACATCTTAAAGCCGTCCTCAGATTAATTTGTAAAGCAACTACCAACTAAAATTTTTAACAATTTTATTTGGAAGTTAAGAGTATTAGTCAAACAAATGAATTCTAAAATTTACACGGGAGAGCAGAGAAAAAAGAAATCAATCTGAAGAACCACAACAAGGTTGGAACCTTACCCAGCTAGATACCAAACCTATAGTTATTGATTTTGTGATTTTAGCACAAGTATCAATAATCAGATATACACCTTATATATGGAAATTATATATCTAATAGAGATGGCCTTATACATCACTAGGAGGTAGGGTAGGTTTTATCAATAAAAAGATTCCTTGAAATTTGATTATGTACGTAGATAAAAAATAAAATCTTACCCTCTTCTCAAACCATAAGTAAACCATAAGTAAAATAAGGAAATTGTTTACTTATTATTTAAAAAAAACAAAAAATTGTTTTTTGTTTAAAAACAAAAATTGTTTAAAAACAATTTAAAATTGTTAAATTTTAAAAAAAATTTAAAATTGTTAAATTTAAAAAAAAATTGTTTAATTTTAAACAATTTAAATTGTTTAAATTTATTTGTTTAAATTTTTAAAAAATTAAAAAGTCAATTTTCAGAATTTTTCCAAGAAAATATATAAAAAATATATTAGTGATCCTGAGGGTTTTAAACCATACCCACTGCACACATGCCGCACAAACACAACATGTAAAAAAAATCGATGAATCGATGAATTCAACTCACCAAAATTTTTCAAATGTGAATCTTGATACCACATAAAAAAAGTTTTTAAAAGTTACATATTGAGTAGAGTTTCACAGCTGAAAGTACTAAGGAAGAATTATTATCAAAAATTTTAAAGTACTGTTTCAAATAAGAGAAAACTAAGCTGTCAACCCGATAGAATAATGGGTCCCCTATCACAATTTAAGATTGGCAAATATTAAAAAAGTCTTGCAGTGGTAGGTACAGGCAAAGACATTGCCCAGTGGAAACTCATTGGCTGATGTTGGGTATATTAATTAATATATCTACTTTGGAAAACAGTTTGGCAATACTAGCTAGTCAAGTTTAGGATACATAAAACCTGAGTCAACTATTCCACTCTGAGAAAGGGTATTTCTCAATGAGATTTATTGGTAATTTGGGCAGGACGAGTCTCTTGTAGGATAGGATACCTTTCATAACTCTGATTTGCTCCCACTCTGTATGATTTATGCCCCCGACCATGGTCATTGAAACAACCATTCTTCACATGTTTCTAACCACTTTTAGAGGGGGAGTCCAGAGCTCATGAGAAGAACTCTGAGAAAAACTAACATTAGCACCAGAAGACCAGTCTATGTATAGTTTTTAAAGTATGGTTAACTCTATTTTTAGTAGTAAAATAGAGTAAGCATCTTAAATATACATCTGCAGGAAAATAAATAAA
Organism: Canis aureus; assembly: GCF_053574225.1. Classification (NCBI taxonomy): domain Eukaryota; kingdom Metazoa; phylum Chordata; class Mammalia; order Carnivora; family Canidae; genus Canis; species Canis aureus. The sequence goes on along the minus strand of NC_135612.1, from coordinate 46,872,852 downwards.
TTATAGCATCTTCTAACAATACAATAGTATTCCACCTTTAAAATAACTTTAATAAAGCTACATTTATCATTGTGGATACAGTTCCTGAAGGAAATGTTGATTGAAAAGCATGAAATAATATGCCACTTATATAAAATATGTAAGAAATCAAGTTTATAATCATGAAAAGTAGTATTCTGTTTATCCTTAAATCATATATAACAAAATACATGGATAGAATAAATACAGTTTTAGAATACTGATTACTTCCAGCAGGGCATGATGAGAGAGAGTCATCAGAGAGGAGCACACAGAAAATATAATTGTATTTAAATTTTTGTTCCATAAGGTGTGTCACTAGTATGTTCTATGACTTTCTATACACATTGAAGAAATCTGAGTTTAAAAGGACAGCAGTGGGAGTGGATGTGGGAACATATAACCGAGGCTGAGAATGTTTGAATAGAGTTAACCCAGAGGTCCGAAAATTATTGTGGACTGAGTTGAATGAAAAAATCAGGTAGGGCAATAAGTAAGGTCTAAGGCCTTTACAACTATTTAGAGCAGGAAAAACCAGGAAATATTAGATTTAGGGTAAATATAGTGATATAATGTTGTAACCACCCCCCCCCCCCACACTATTTATTTCATGTTTGCAGAACACTTTGATGGATATGACCTCCCTGGATCCTACCAAGGGATATGATAATACAATTAGCCATAAGTAGGAAAAGAAGTTCATGGTACTTGATATAGGAGTAAGTTACTAATTAGCTTTTTTACTTGACTTAATTTCTTTAGGGTCAGTTAAAGTGAACTATAGTGTGCTAAAGAAATTTGCATTTATGGTCTCCAAAAGCCAGTGTTTATACTCGTGTCATGACTATAGAGAATTAGAAAGTTGCTAGAATTCTAAGCTGATTTCATTTAATTAAAAGACATACGGTAGAAAGCACTGGGAAAGATAATGGCCCACGTGATCTCTGTGTTCCCTGATAATATTGAGATGTCCTGCAAGGTGTTCCAACATGAACCCGGTTCCATTTTGCTGCCAGAGCACCACTTTAACCAGAAAGTTGGGTTTCTGGTTCCTCTTGAATGTTGCTGTATGCTGTTCACAGTTAAACATGGCCCATAGAATACCACAGATTTGATCAACTGTTGTTCATCTCTCAACCTCCCTTGAAGACCCATCAACGTATTTATGTTGAGCTTCCAGTCTGTTCTTGCTTGTATTTTTAAAATTTCAATGCTGTAATAAGATTTTCCTCTTCTCCATCTCCTCCTCCTCCTCCTCCTCCTCCTCCTCCTGCTGCTGCTGCTGTACCTTTTCCTCCTTCTGCTTCTTCCCTGCTTTGTTCTCTTTCACTCTTGGTAAGGAATAAATCAGAATAATTTAGAATATTTCTACTTCTTCCAAATCTGTCCATTATGGCAACTTATGCTAAAACATTTGAAGTTCCAACTGAGGGGGTCCCTAAGATCATTCCCAGGTTTGGTGGGTCTTTAGGAGGACTCACTGGACTCAGTATTTGGTCTTATAGCTATGATTTACTCTGAGAGGATACAAAACAAAACCAGCAAAGGGAAAAGTATACACAGGAAATTTGGAGGAAACCAGGGACAAGCTTCCCATTGGGGTCAGATAGGAATTGTGATAACACATGATATGTTGTCTAGCAGTGATGCTCAATAGAGACATTTTTTTCTATTGGGTTTATATTGGGAACTGGTCACATAGACACTTTCTGCCTAGCATGTACCAAAACTCCAGTGTCTTAGAAGGAAATACATGTTTGTTTGCAAGTACAATTTAGACAGAATGAGTCACTCTTATACTCACAATGGGTCCTTGTCAGTTAGGGTGATTGGAAACCTTCCAATTCTTAGGTTCCCAGATGCCAGCCAAGGGCTAACCTTGCAAGCAGAATTAAGAAGTCAGCCATCTCAGACCTGCTTATTGTGCTTTTCTGCACAATGATTATTCTTTTGTTGAATGGAATGTTAACTTCCCAGGGCTCATTTAAAAATTATGTATACCTTTGGTTAAACTCATTCTGGTCATTTCAGAGAGAGAGAGAGAGAGTGTACAATTGTGATTATTCTTCAGAGCTTGGAATAAGAGTGTAAGTCCAAGGATCTGAACACTTGAGAGACCTCAGACCCTTCTCCTTCCTTTTATTCCTCTCCAAGTGGAGTATGAATTATAAATGACTGATAAAGAGAGGAGAAATTCTGGGACCTTTTTCTATAGATGAGATTTTAAAGAGACAAGTAGTTGGGCAGAGTTTGGCCTTAACCAGAGGAGACAGGAACTTCTTCTCTGTTAATGCATTTTATTTCTTTCCAAGAACATATGTAGTGGAATCAAAAAATATATCCAGTCCTTTTGGTTGATCTTAATTTCGGAGGGGTTTCTGTCTCTATGATGATATACTTAGTAATACATCTGATTTGTAGAATGATTCCTTCTCCCTCAGTTGGATTACAGATTTAGTAGCAAGTTGAATGATTGATTGGAAGCTGCATTTTAGGGGGAAGAAAAAGGCAGATTTATTTTAAAAGCAGATGCATTTTCTTTTTCTTACATGAAACTGATATGGAGAGATTTTCCTAATAAGGATAGTCTCACTTAGTTAACATTTTTGTGGTGAGGAAGTTGTTTCTACTACAAGCACAATTAAGTATAGTCAGATGTAAAGAGTCTTTTTTTTTATTTTTTTATTTTTTTTTTACGTTTTTATTTATTTATGATAGTCACAGAGAGAGAGAGAGAGAGAGAGAGAGAGAGAGAGGCAGAGACACAGGCAGAGGGAGAAGCAGGCTCCATGTACCGGGAGCCTGACGTGGGATTCGATCCCGGATCTCCAGGATCGCGCCCTGGGCCAAAGGCAGGCGCCAAACCGCTGCGCCACCCAGGGATCCCAGATGTAAAGAGTCTTATCCCCATACCATCAGAATGCTAAATAATCCTTCCACAGAATGTTACTTGCCTTTATGTGTTCCCATAGGATGAGTCTATGCTGTCAGACTTTCATTTTTATTGAATTTCGTCTAAATTTTTCTTTTTCTCCCCAATTTAACAGGATGTGATATGAAATTTTCTTTCTTCTGGTAATAAAAACATTTTAATGGTTAACTACAAAGATAGTAATGACACATTCTGACTAATAGTAACTACTTGCTATGTCATTTGATATTTAGATTGTAAAAACATACCCTTTTTTTAGTATTGACACCTAAAGGAGATCTTTGAGAAGCAGTGTCCATCATTGCTATTGAATAATATGCATAATAATCACTTATGCTGTTGTCATTCTCAGACCTTTTTCTGAGTGCTTCTTATTCACACAGTGGTTTTGGTGCAGGTTCTATCAGATACTTTTGGGCGGGCGTGTAAAAGGTTTGCTGTGCTCTTTCCATTTGGCCAATTGCTAGCAGCCAGCGGGGGGATGTCTAGGTTAAAACCATAATAAATGAAACTTCCATTAGGCTTCTGGGCTCTGGGCCGTTTCCTGTAAAGACTTTATCCTGCCGTTAGTGGTTTGAAGAAACAGAATGCTTCTGTTCGTTCAGTAAATGAAAGCTCAATTTTATCAGGTTGGGTAGCACAGGTATCTCGTTTTGTGAAGAGATTCTGCTCCTGATGCTGATAGTTTGCAGAACACGGGTTGACTGTAACTTGTAACTCTTTGGACATTATGATAATAACCTATGAATGTAGGTAGAAAAATGGAACAAATATGTTTATTTTTTTAATATTCTTTGAGGTGGGGAAAACTGAATATCCAGATAGTTAGATTTATCTCATCAGCTTTTTCTTCAAACCTAACTGTTCCTTGAGTTTATTCTTACTTTTAGACTTTCTTTATTCAGAGAAATGCATTGTTAATTGGAGGGATAATATTTTCAAGCATCAAAGAGACCACGGGCCAACAGTGTATTAGCTTTATGCACCCCTCTAAGAACACTTTTTTTCTTCTGGGCACATATTTTAGTATTTATATGTTTGTAGTTCTGTACATCTCATTCTGTACTTACTTGCACAGTGGGGAAATTAGGGTTGGGATGATTTTGCAAAACTCACTAGGAGAGTTTGGGTTTCAGGTAAAATGGAATAAAACCACTCAAACCTTTCCTTGCCCACTGAACACAGATATTAAGCCAGGGTAAACAAAACAAAACAAAACAAAACAAAACAAAACAAAACAAAACAAAACAAAAAACCTTGGTGAAGCTAGTTTAGGTCTCTGAAAAGTAAATATAATCATGCAGATGAGGGAAAACACCAGAATTGAAATACCATTGAATTAGAGGTGAGTTTACTATTTCCACCTCCTCTGCCAATACCTCTGAATTCAATGCAGTCCACAGTCTAGGAGTCAATATCAAAGGGTTATCTGTAGAACATGTGACTTTTGATATTAGGGTTGTGAGTTCAAACCTCATGTTGGGCATGGAGCCTACTTAAAATTTAAACAGCAGGGCAACAACAAAATCTAGGAGTCAGTATTGGAAGCAGATGGAGAAACCCAAGAGACACCCTCTAGTTCTTGTTTAAGGAATAGAAAAGAAAAGTCCTAAAATTCAGAGAGAAGGGAGAAATCCCCCATTTTTTCATCTCTCTTTTCTCCCATTTTGTCATGCCCTGGCAATCTTGTGGCCAAGGCAACAGCCACAGAAGCAGCTGACAGTAGAAAAGAGCAGGAGCCAAGACAATGAGTGAGGGGGATGTCCTTCCTATTTTGTGAAGCTGTAATTTTGAGGGCGGGGCTAAATCATTGTTTCTTTTTTTCTTTTCTTTTTATTTATTTATTTTGTTTGTTTTAATCTGCATCAACCCTTCCACTACGTGTGACATCACAGAAGTGGGTTGTTTCTGATTAGAGGAGTGATGAAAAGGTACTCTGGAACCAGAGAGTATCAGGGAAGACAGCTGAGAAGAGGGGCTCAGGAAACGATTCCATAATGTTTGTGAATTTTTGAACTCACTATAACCTGTACATTCATGTATCTGACCATGATTAGCATACCATCTAGTTTGGGAATGTAGTTAATGAATAGAATTTCATGCAAGTTTCAGAGTGACCTCGAATGGGGCGTACCCAGAGCAGATTTGAATGGCCCTTCATAACTTTTGAAAACAACATTGACATCAGCTCACAGAATGTGGGTTGGAATTTATGGTGAGAAGGTAATCAAATCAAATGCCTGGCAAGACAATAATCTCAACATTCTCCATAGATTTAATAAGGCAAAGGATTTTATAAGAATGTTCAGAATGGGGCAGCCCGGGTGGCTCAGCGGTTTAGCACCGCCTTCAGCCCAGAGCCTGATCCTGGAGACCCCAGATCGAGTACCACGTCAGGCTCCCTGCATGGAGCCTGCTTCTCCCTCTGCTTGTGTCTCTGCCTCTCTCTCTCTCCTCTCTGTGTATTCTCATGAATAAATAAATCTTAAAAAAATGAAAATATGATTTTAAAGCAGCTATTAATAAAATGCTCCAGTGAATAATCATGAATTTTGAAATAAAAGGTAAATTGAAATATATCCATAAAGAAATAGGAAATATGTAGTAGAACCAAATGGAAATTTTAACATTGAAAAATAAGAGTCTCCTTATCTTACCCTCTCTTACCCACACCCAAATTCCTTACTACATAAATTTGATTAAAAAAATGGAGATGACAGCGGAAAAAATCAGTAAACCTGAAAGTAAATCAATAGAAGTTTTATAGTGTGAACAAAAGAGAGGAGAAATATTGAAAAATAATGAACAGAGACCCTGGGACTGTTGGGCAATAACAAAAGGCATAATGTTTATATTATTGGAGTCCCAGAAGGAAGGGAGAGTATGGCTAAGAAGTATTCCAAGAAATAATGGCTGCAAACTTTCCAAATTTGACAAAATATATAACCTTATAGATTCAAGAATCTGTTACGTCAAACAAGATAAACTGAAAGACACACACACCCAAGCATATCATAACTCCCTAAAACTCAGGACAAAATCTTGAGAGCAGTCAGAGAGAAAGTGACACCTTATCTGTAGAAAAACTGTGATTCAAATGATAGATTTTTCAGCAGAAATCATGGAGGCCAGAGGAAATGTCATACCATTTTTAAAGTGCTGAAATAAAAGTGCAGAGTCTAGGATTTAGTGAAAATATCTTTGAATGTGAAATTAAGATCTTCTCATATCATGTAAAACCAAGAGAATTTGAAGTCAACAGACTTGCTATAAAATAACTAGTTAAGGAAATTTCTTAGACAGATGGGAACTGACATAAGACATTTGTAATATCAAGAACAGACGAAGTGGTAAATATAATAGGCAGTTCTTCTTGAATTATTTAAAATATGGTTCATGATTGAAATCAAAGTAAAACCTTGTCTGATAGGAATTTTATAAAAAAGAAATATAGCCAAAATCACAATTGAATTAAAATGGAATACTAAAAAGGCAAAGGAAGGAAGGAAAAGCAAGGAATGAAAACAGAAGAATAAAAAACAGTGGAAACAAACCAAATATATTGGGAAACCTTAATATAATACAAACATCAATTATTATATTAAATGTAAATGGTCTGAAGAAACTAAAAGAGATTGTCAGATTGGATTTAAACAGCAAGAAGATAGAACACTTATAACAACAAACTTTCAAAATACAGAAGCAAAACCTAAAATAACTGAAGGATAAATAGACAAATTCACAATTATAATTGAGAAACCTCAATATAATTGAGCATTCCTTTCTAGGTAATACTAGTAGACAGAAAATCATCAAAGATATAGAAAAATTGAACCATCAACCAGCTAGGTTTAAAAAACATTTATATAACATCAACTAAATGCTAATTGGCTAAAATATTTCTAATGAATATACAAGCAATGCTTTTTAGCATATTTTCAAGTTAAGCTGTGAAATGTGAATTAAATAATGTATTTGTGTCTTGCTAATGTGAAATACAAGTTTATGTTTAGAACAACATTTTAATTATTTTTTATTAAAGATTTTTATTTATTTGACAGAGAGACACACAGAGAGCACAACGGGGGAGCACCAAAGGGAGAGGATCTTCACTGAGCAGGGAGCCCAATGTGGGGTTTGATCTCAGGACCCCAGCATCATGATCTGAGCTAAAGGCAGATGCTTAACCAACTGAGCCACCCAGGTGCCCCCAGAACAACATATTAAAAGGCAGGAAAAAGTGGTAAAATATTTTCAAAGCTATAATGACTCAATGTGAAATAATTGAAATAATAATAACTTAAAAACCAGACAGCATTATCTTAAATATTTACTCTGTGCCAAGCACTATTCTAAGCACTTTATATAGACGAATTCATTAAATCCTCATTAGACATTGTTGAGGTAGTTATGGTTAAGCTCTGTAAAACACAGTAATGAGATACAACTTGAATAAATTGGGTTAGATATCAAAATTTGAATTATGACAACAGTATCAAAAAATAAATAATAAAAAATAGCTTTTTTTGACTGAATATTTTCTGTGCATTCAACACTGTGCCTGGCACTTTGTCTCATTTTATTTGTACACTAGATTATATAATCCCCATTAGATAAGTGAGAAAATTGAGGCTTAGTACAACGACTTGCCCATAATATACCATCTAAGTAAAATATAGCAAAGCAAAATTCCAACCCCTGGTGTCTGTCTCTAGAATCCAAGCTCTTCATCTCTCCATTACTTTCTTTCTTTTCTTTTTTTTTTTTCTCCATTACTTTCTGAAGATACTCCATTTCATCCCGGAAGCAGCCCTTGCCTATACTGGTGGCCATTCAGCAAAGCTGTAGACACTCATAGTCCTGCTCTTCAAAAGGTAGGGACTTCCCAATGACTAAATATCCTGTCCTAGAGTAAGTTAGGGCTAGGTACAAATGCTTGGAGACCTTAATTTTAGAAAATATGTTTCCTTGTGGCTCTTGGCCTCTTTTATGCTCAGCCAAACATGTCGATGTTAAGTATAGGCCAGATCAAAATTACTTGACCCCACTGTTCTTTTTCAAGGATTTTGATCCTTTGGGATCAAAGGAATAGATCTTTTTGAAGGATCTATTCCAAAAGGATCTATTATGAGCTACTTGATACATAGAATAAGGTTTATTTCTCCAAATTTGTTCTTTTTTAAATTAAACACTAAGACCTTAGATAATTATTTTTTTAAATTTATTTATTAGTTTTCATTATGATAGGTATACTCTCTAATCATTGTCCCCTATTTACCCCATCTACTCACCCACCTCCCCTCTGGTAACCATCACTTTGTTCTTTAGTTAAGAGTCTACTTTTTTGGTCTCTCTCTCTCTCTCTCTCTCCCCTTTGATCATTTGTTTCTTAAATTGTATATATGAATGAAATTATGTAGTATTGTCTTTTTTCTGACTTATTTCACTTAGCATTGTACTCTCTGGCTCTATCCATGTTGTTGCAAATGGAAAGATTTCATTCTTTTTTATGGCTGAGTAATAATACATTGTGTATGTATATCTTCTTTATCCATTCATCTCTTGATAGGTATTTGGGCTGCTTCCATAGCTTGGCTATTTTAAATAATGCTGCAATAAACATGGGATGCATGTAGCCCTTTGAATTAGTGTTTTTGTATTCTTTGGGTAAATACCCTGTAGTGCAATTCCTGGATCATAGGATAGTCTATTTTTAATTTTTTGAGGAATCTCCATGCTGTTTTACGCAGTGGCTGCATTAATTTGCACTCCCACCAGCAATGCATGAGGGTTCCTTTTTGTTGACATCTTTGCCAATACTTTTTTCTTGTGTTTTTGTTTTTAGCCATTCTGACAGGTGTGAAGTTATATCTCATTGTAGTTTTGATTTGCATTTCCCTGATGATGAGGGATGTTGAGCATCTTTTCATGTATCTGTTGGCCATCTAGGTATCTTTGTAGAAATGTCTGTTCATATCTTCTGCCCATTTTTAATTGGATTATTTGTTTTCTGGGTGATGAATCATGTAGGATCTTCTTATTTTTTAAAAGGATTTTATTTATTTATGAGAGACACAGAGGCATAGGCAGAGGGAGAAGCAGGCTTCTACCAGGGAGCTTGATGCAGGACTCCATCCCAGGACCCTGGGATCACGACCTGAGCAGAAGGCAGATGCTCAACCACTGAGCCACCCAGGTGTCCCTCATACAAGTTCTTTATATATTTTGGATACTAACCCTTTATCAAATATATCATTTTCAAATATCTGCTCCCATTCAGCATATTGCCTTTTAGTTTTATTGTTTCCTTCACTGTACAGAAAACTTTTATTTTGATATAGTCCCAATAGTTAATTTTTGCTTTTATTTCCCTTGCCTCAGGTGACATATCTAAAAAATGTAGCTTGGGCCCATGTCAGAGATTACTGCCTGTGCTGTCTTCTAGGATTTTTATGGTTTCAGGTCTCACATTCAGGTCTTTAATCCATTTTGAGTTTATTTTTGTGTTGGTGAAAGAAAGTGGTCAATTTAATTCTTTTGCATCCAGATTTGACTTTGATTTGATCCCTAATGCGTCCGATCTGTAATATGTCAAATTACCTTCTTTCCTACATAGCATTTACCACTCTGTGTAATTACATATGTATTTGTGAAACATTCCTGTCATTCACGCTTAGCTGTTTGTGGGAAACACTTCAATCTTGCATTCTCAAGCTAAAGCTCTAAAACTTGCATTTCTTGAGATTTCCATTATAGTTTTCTCAGTTTTTCTGACTTGGTACATTGGAACAAGAACAGACCTCTCACTTCTATAAATGCTTTTTTCTTTAGTCAATCTTATTTTAATATAAAGTTTTAAAATATCAGGTAGAATTTTTGTTGATATGAGTATGTATTTGTCCTTCCAGATGCATCTGTAATGCTGGAAAGAAAGATAATAAGTTCAAAGCAGAGATTGGCCAGCTACCATCTGCTGCATTTTTGTAAATAAAGTTTTTTCAGAACACAGCCACACTCTTTCATTTAGGTGTTGTCTGTGTCTTTGATGCCAAAATAGCAGAACTGCATAATTGTGATACACCATGTGGCATGTAAAGTCTAGAATATTTGCTAACTGGTCTCATACAGAAACTGTTTGCCTACCCTGGTTCAGACATTAAAAGGCCCTGGTTAATTGATCATACTGGTTAAAGATCCTGGTAGTAACTTTTGGCTCTTCTTTCCCTGAAAAGGACATAGGAAAGTAGTCTACATGGCTATTATTAACAAAAAACAAGAGATAACAAGTTTTGATGAGGACATGGAGGAAAGAGAACCCTTGTGCACTGTTGGTGGGAATGCAAACTGGTGTAGCCGCTATGGAAAACAAAATAGAGTTTCCTCAAAAAACTAAAACTAGAAATATCATATGATTCTAGGTATATACATCCCCCCAGAATGAAATCAGTATTTCCTCACTCCCTTCTTCACTATAGCATTCTTCACATTAACCACGATATTAAAACAATCTATGTGGTTATTGAGGGATGAATGGATAAAGAAAATGTTGTGTGTGTGTGTGTGTGTGTGTGTGTACATATACATATACATATATACATACACAGTGGAATATGAGTTAGCCATAAAAACGAGGAAATCCTGCCATTTGCAACAACATGGCTGAACTGGGAAGATGTTACACTGAGTAAACTAAGTAAAAGGAAGCAATCTTATGAAATGTATTTTTTTCACATCAACCTCATAGTTACATTCATTACTAGAATTTTTCTATAACTACTCTGATAAAAATCTTAAAAAATAGTTTCTTGGGATGCTTGGGGGTGGCTCAGTGGTTGAATGTCTGCCTTCAGCTCAGGTCAAGATCCCAGGGTCCTGGGATCAAGTCCCACATGGAGCTCCCTGCAGGGATCCTGTTCCTCCCTATACCTATGTTTCTGCCTCTCTGTGTCTCTCAAGAATAAATAATTTTTTAAAAAATACAGTTTCTTAAAAATGCTTTAAAAAATATTTGCAGACATTACCAATCAAATGTTTCAATCTTGATCAGTGAGAGGAAAGTGTGAGACTTTCTAGTCACGTTTTACGCATTGATGTGCTTGGCCACCACCAAGAAGACTCAGTTATGTTCTCTCTCCTTATATTGTGTTTTCTAGGAGCCACTGAAGTTGTTTCCCATAGAGAAGCACTCTCTCATGGAGTGATTGGTTCGGTCTTCATGCAGTCATGGATATGGATAAACCATCGGTCTGGGGCTCTTTGAAACAGCGGACCAGGCCTTTGTTAATCAACCTAAGCAAGAAGAAGGTAAAGAAGAACCCAAACAAGCCACTAGACCTAAGGGCAAGGCGTTCTCTGGACCGCCGTCTCAGCCTCTCTGTCCCTGACCTCCTGGAGGCTGAGGCCTTAGTCCCAGAGGGGCGGCCTTACTCTGGGCCCCAATCATCCTACACCTCAGTGCCCAGCAGCCTGTCGACGGCAGGGATCTTACCCAAGAGCAGCAGTAGCTCCTTGAAACAGTCTGAAGAAGAATTGGATTGGAGCCAGGAAGAAGTGGGCCATCTCCATGTGGTGGAAACAGACTCGGAGGAGGCCTATGCTTCACCTGCTGAGGACAGGAGGCCTTCCAGCAATGGCATCTTGGATCTGCTCCAGAAAACTCCTATTGGAGAGGATGCACTGGAAGAGCCAGAGGTGAGACCAGGGCTGGGCACTTTTCTGTTCCTTGTTCTTCTTTCCTCCTTTCGAAGGGTCCTTAGTGCCCTTGGAAAATTTGGTTAGGAGTTATTTTTGTGGTTATCTTGGCTGGAGAGAATGTCATTTATAAGAAATTTAAATCCAGGTGATATCGATTGCACCCACTGTTCCCATTTGTTTTAGGGTTGACCTCTGTGTATTTTAAAACTATTACAAATAACCTTTCTAGAGTACTTTAAGGCATTAAAAGCCCTATTGGATGAGTTTTCCTTTTTTCCATCTCTCTGGCAAAGAAATTAAAAGCATAACTTTTCCTCAAACGTTTTGCTTTAACTCTGTGAGTGTGTGTGTCTCTCTCTCCCAGCAGTGCTCAATGCTACTGTAGACAAAAATGCATGCTAATATTGCCAAGAAATGTATGTATATGTGTCTCCCTTTAACTGTTGGAGAGTTTCAACTTCCTCTTATTTCACATGTATGTGTGTGCATTTATATGTGCTTATGCACATGTGTGCACACTTGCCTATGGATAGCTTCACTTGCATTCTCTAAAAAACAAAAGGATAAAGACTGAAGGAATCAATGGATTCATTGATTTCACAAAGCTTTAATTTTTCAATAAGATAAAAGAGCCAAATACAATTAATTATGAGACAAATCCTGTATTTCTAGAATGAGTTTAATGTGTACATTCAGCTACCAGATTACTAAATTGTGGTGATCGGTTTAATCAGTTGTTCTTTTTTTTTTTTTTTTTTTTTTTTTTTTTTTTTAGTTTCCCATTAAGGGCACTAAAATAGGTTGTGGTGTTGAGGGAGGAAGTTAATTTTTTTTTAATTCTGAGTTACTATTATAATCGCATACAAAGCTGGGTATTCAATTGGGATTTTTGGTTTACCTTAAGAGCCAAAACCTGTTAATTATGTCATATATTTGGGTGTTATTACGGAATGGATCATGGATATTTGGACGATGTTGTGACCAGATTCTTTTGGAAACATTACAATAAGGCACCATTAACCATTAAATGACTTAACTATCTTTTCCCATACCATTTACCTTTATGAAGTTCTTTTTGTAACAATGTTATGATTGTTACTATTTTTGATTTTTACTATTTATAAATTTGAAATGTCTTTCTACTAATCAAAGCATAAATAAGGTGAATTATTAAAAATAACTCCTAATTCACAGTTCAGTGGAAAGGGGGTAACGTGAAATTGGATAACTGAAATTTATCTTCTTGTTACATTATTAACTGATTAGAAAAAAAATGGCTGGGTTTTGTGGCTTTGATAGACTAACACTCACAGATTAGAATATTTTTTTAGGGTTAATTTTTTTTTTTAAGATTTTATTTTTATTTAGGAGAGAGAGAGCGCAGAGGGAGGAGCAGAGGGAAAGGGGCAGTCTCCCCACTGAGCAGGGAGCCCTATGTGAGGCTTATCCCAGGACTCTGAAATCATGACCTGAGCCAAAACCCAAGAGTCAGATGCTTAACTGAGCCATCCAGGTGCCGTGAAGTTGTTTTGCTGACTATAAATATTTGAATACCTACTCTAACTCAGGCACCATGAAGGTTACGACTATGAATAGAGATGAATAGAAAAGTGACTCTGCCTTCAAGTTATGATGTATTCAGAGTCAGTTTTATATAGCTTTAAAGGTAGTATAAGAGGTCAGCAGAACTATCTATGCAAAACATCCAAGCCTTACCTCTTGGCAGCTTAGTGGATGGATGATATCACTGCGTGGGGCCTGACAGACATTCATGTGAGGCATTGTGCAAGCTGGTGTAGATTTGATAGATGTGGAAATATGGCAGACACAAGCCTGAAGTGTGGGTGGGGTATTTGGGGGTGGTGAGTATTTTGCTGCACTTGACATGGAAGTTTGGGGAACATTCTGGTGTGATGTATGCTGGGAAGGATGGGCTGTTCTGTCGGGCTGGTTAGTGATGGTGAACGGTTGGTTGGCAGATGGATGGTTGATAATAGTTACTTTCTCTTCTCTGGGCTGAATGCAAAAAATCTTGGAATATATTTATTTTAAATAATTTTCCTTTTTAACTCACCCATTTAAAAGAACACAAACTCCTTTAAAAAAATAGATTTTATTTTTAAGTAATCTCTGCCCCAAACATGGGGCTCAAACTTACAAACCTGAGATCAAGAGTCACGTGCTTGATTGACCAAACCAGCCAAGTGCCCCCAAATGCCTTTTTTTGAATAAGAATATTTTGCTTCTTTTATCCTGTCCTAGGATGTACAAGGTAGAAACTGAGACTGATCCTTCCGTGGCCATTTGAATGCCATGTATTTGCTTGGTTGTTTGTTTGCAGAAGATGGAGGGAATGGGCTGCAGCTAATCAGACCTATAGGATCACACATGATCAAGTCCATTGCTCCGCCTCCCCTCTTTTGTGCTCTGCTCCACCATATTGAGTGGGCTTCTCCCACTACCTAAGGATCCAGTTTATTACATACTGTAGAAGTTAACTACTCTCTTGCTTATCTTTCCCACTAGGCTCCACAATTTGGTCTGTGGGTAGGTCTAGGGGAGTCATATCTAATTTATCTTTGTTTCCTTAGGGCCTTACTGTGTGCCTGACACATAGCATGTGCTCAATCACTATTTCTGTATGAGGAAATCAGTGATAACCATGTGTGCATTCAGATTAGTACAGTTTTTGTTAGTATCTTTATTGTGAGTTCTCTTCAGTTTATTTCATTAGAGTCAATTTTTTTGTTGTTGTTTATTGGATTTTTTGGGGGGTAAGGGCTAGGGGTGAGGGTTAGGGGTTAGGGTTAGAAATATACTGTAAATGAAATTTCTTTTTGTATGATTTTACCTGAAAACAGACAAATGGAGACTTCTCAGCCTAAGTCCAATACTAGCTTTAAATCTGAATGTGTTCTCTGTTTTTTCAATGAAGATGGAAGTCCTGGTGAATCCATGTCATGTGAGTTTCGGGATTGCTTAATTTGTATCTGGGATATGGGTCATCTCTCTTCTCTCTAATGAATAGTGGACAGGTTACTATCACTTTCATGGAATGAGGAAAGCAATGAGGAGGGAAGAAAGAGTTGGCATGTGACAAGCCTGGTGTATACAAGGACAAGCAGATGTTTTCTGAGTATCCTTGGTATAGTTTGTTTTGTGTGTAGCTTTACAGAGTGAAGGTAAAGAAAGGAACATCTGTAGTCAGAGTACCCACTGGCATTTGTCTTACATGTTTTATGTCCAAGGGTAATTTCAAGGCTGAGCCTGCAGTAGTGGGATGGGATAAGACCCCAAATAATGGTGTTGTCTGAATGTTTTCCAGTTTTTTCCTAGTTCTGCCAGGGTAGCAATGAAGTAAGGAATGGGCTTATAGTTATGGGGAAATGGAATGAAGAAACAAAGAAGAAAATGAAGAGGGAAGAGGAACAAGGAATGTGAGAACATAGAAGCCATATGAAACCTTGAAATAGTCTCAATGCAGGTGCTCCAAGCAACCATAAAACCAGAGTAGAAGAAAGTAGGTTTAGAATAAAGGATACATTTGCTTGAAGAGGATTCTCCAGACTTTCTCTTGGTCCCCAGATTCACACTGCATGTTCCACAGAAACTTGATCTCAACTCATTTTGACAGAATTTTATCTTTCCGAAGGACCCTCACAAATGCAGACTGTTGTTTCTTGGTAGCATCACCGTTATTCATCTGGCCCCAGTAAAACACCTGTGAATGATGTGAATGATGACTGTTACACTTTCCTTGCTTTTCATGGTCTCTGATCTTCATTGATCCGTCTCACATCTGTCTTCTCCTCCCTTCTTCTCTTAAGGAAATCCTTTCACCCTTTTGAAATTTCACCCAGCTGAAATTCTCCTTTCCTGTGTGAATTTTCCTGACTGTACAATCAATATCTTCACCCTATCTTTGTTTACACAGCATTCCACTCTTGCTGTCATTGAATGCTAACCTCATTCTGCTTTCTTTCTTTCTTTTTTTTTTTTAAAGATTTTGTTTATTTATTCATAGAGACAGAGAGAGAGAGAGAGAGAGGCAGAGACACAGGCAGAGGGAGAAATGGGCCCCATACAGGAAGCCGGATGTGGGACTCGATCCCGGGTCTCCAGGATCACACCCCAGGCTGCAGGCGGCGCTAAACCACTGCGCCACTGGGGCTGCCCTCATTCTGCTTTCCGTAGAAATCTGTAGAGGGAGCAAGGGTTTGGAACAGGTAGACGGGGTAGAGAAAGGAAGGCAAATTGATAATCGGCATAGCTGTCACTGTATGTACGACCCTGAGAAGATCACCAGCCTCCAAGACCTGTATTAACTGTCCAGTGACACTCTGGCTTGGAGGACTGACTTATGATAACCCAATACTCATGACACTAAGTTGTAAATGACAAATTGTGACTAATTTGCAATAGGAATTAAATACTCTATAGATTCTAATATTTATTTTGATGTAAACAGCTCACTGTTTCATTGTCAAATTCTTTGGGAAGTCAAATTGTAATCAACATCAACTTCATTGAAGTGGAATGAGCAATAATTATATCAGGGCCTGGAAATACTTTGGAGAATTTGTTGAGTATGTATTAACTCCCTGAAGTCAGACTACATGAGATGAGAAGTCACATAGAATCAGGAGATGGTTTTGTGAACACAAATCTGTACACGGAGAACAGATAGGTTCTACACTGAATGGTGTCTGGTATGCCATCCATCTCACAATAGGGACTGAACTCCAAATGAGAGCTTGACATACTCACACTTTGTTTGCTTGGGCCAAGGACATCTGTATTCACATGCCAACCTGTCTAGGCCATGAAGCCACGATTCTTAAAGTCCTGTGGGATAGGCTCCCTCCTCCCTCCATAGGGTTCAGGGGCAAGTCCAAACTTCTACCCACGCTTCCTTGCATGACCTCTCCCTTTTTCTCATTAAAACATTATTTTTTAGATGTATATTATCACTTTTAGTCAGGCTGATGGCCTTTCATGTAGCCTGGCAACCAGATTGCCTCCTTTGGATGACTTTGTATGTCTGGCCTCAGATGGATAAAAGGTGCTCTTACAGTTTTATTATCCTTGCTGTCATCACCAGAACTTGGGCATGGGAGGTGGTAAAGGGCACCTTTTACTGCCTAAACCCTCTACCACCTTGTATTTAGTTGATTGTTTAGAAGTAGGCCTCTCTTGTTTAGATTGGAAGCTCCTGAAGAATAGACATGATGCCTTTTTCTTCCTGTCTCAGCTTTTTGCAAAACCTTGTTTATTTGATATATTGGGGGTGGGGGCAGGGCAGAAAGAGAATGAGAGAGAGAATCTCAAGCAGACTGCATGCTGAGTGAGAAGCCCTATGCATTGCTGTCTCATGACCCTGAGCCCATGACCTGAGCTAAAACCAAGAGTTGGACAGTCAACTGACTGAGCCACTCAGGTGCCCCTGTGTGAAATATATTGACTTATGTTTCTCCATAGCTAATTTTCAAGCCATAGGCCATGCTAAGTAGTTGGGCTACAAGAAGTTCAGCTGGGTTGGGGAAGGTGATGATATATGGAGATCTGGGCAAAGGGATGGGGAAATTGGATGAGCTCTAAAGGAGTTCCTAAGTGTCAGATTAAATGTGGGGAAGCTATAGTTAAGGAGACTCAGAGTAGCTTTATTCTTTTCCCTTGCATTTCCTTCTCACTTCCTTCCCCAACACTTATTTTACAAGATATTCTCTCTCACCTTATAAAATCAAGTATTTAGAAAATACAGAAAGTTACCTCTGTTTCCCATCCTCAGTGTTAATGGTGGAGTTGAGAATAGTTCCAGATACTGGAAAAAATGACCAAGGATAGGATCTGAGGTGGTCATAGCCCCTGAGCAGTGCTAGATGACCAGTTGCGGTGAGTGGTGAGGGGTCACTCAGCAGGTAGTCAGGAAAGGCTGGAAGAGAGAGGGCACATTGGCTAAGTCTCAGGTGAGTGGGGAGTAAAACTGAGTAGCTAAGTTGCACGTGAAGTAAAATTTTATGGCTAAAAAAATAAAAGGCTCTCAGCCCAGAGATATGTGGCAGGCACAAGTACCTAACATGGACTCACTGCTGAGGTTATAGTTGTGTTTATTAGAGTTATCATAGTTATTTTATCATTACATTTCCCAGAATGGAATGAGGGCTGAGAAGGTTTAATGACTTATCTAATGTCATCAAGCTAGTAAGTGTTAGAGCTAAGATATAAATCCAGGACTGTCTGAATCCAAAGCCTGTGCATAAAACTCTGCACATCACGAATTTGGAAATGTGACAACTTGGAGCTGGTGATCTAAAAAAGTTGGTAACAAAGGGAGATTTTTTTCTAAGATTTATTTATTTTAGAGAGAGAGAGAGAGAGAGAAAGACCATGCATACACAGAAGTAGGGATGGGGGGTGCACAGAGAAAGAGGGAGAGAGAGAATCCCAGCAGACTCCCTGCTGAACTCAGAGCCAAGATGCGGGGCTCAATCCCACCACTCTGACACCAGGACCTGAGCCAAAATCAAGAGGTGGACACTCAACCGACTGAGCCACCCAGGTGCCCCCTCAAAGGAAGACAGTTATTTTTGTGTGTCCACTGTGCCCTTTTAAAGGCAAGGATAATTATAGTGGTTGAATGGCCTTATTATCACACTCAACAACTGATAATCCTGAATGGAAGGATTATTGCCCCACACCACCTCGTCATCTTTGTAATCCCCCACTGGGGATTTCCTGACATTTCATTTGGCAGTTGGGGTTTTAAAGAACTAGCTTTGGTGCTAACTTATGCAGATGAGTTGAGTGGTTTAGAGAAGTACCTTATCGGGATGTTTCCAGAAACACTACTAGGCAACCACAGAGCTTCAGTTTAGTGACCACAGAGAAGCACAATGACAGACCAGTACAGAGGAAATAGCCTCCAGCTGGCACAACTAAATAGGTACATTCGTTTTTCTCTATATTTCAATTACTTGTTCTTTACTGTTTGTGATTTATCTCAAAAACCATTACTCAACATCATGCTGTCAGTGAGCCAGGCATGTCAGCCACATTCTGGGGTCTTTCATGGGTTTGGCCTCTTTTTCTCTTCTTCCCTCCCTCTTTCCTCATCTGATGAGTGCCTACTATGTGCCGGCGCTACTCTAGGCACCCAGAACAGGGCATTCAGCAACACAGGCTTCCTCATGGAGATCCTATCCTGATCTCAACAGTGGCAGGCTGCATATATATTCAGAGAGGGCTAGGCGTAATGGAGAAACACAAAGCAGAGAAGGCTACTGGGAGTGCTTGGGCAGTGGTGGTACAGTTTTGAACAGAGTGGTCTGGAAAGACATCTTCTGGGATGGTCACATTTACCCAGAGACCCCAAGGAGGTGAGGAAGTAAGATGTGTATGTATTTGGAGAAAGAGCATCTCTAGAGGAGAGAGTAGTAAGTATATAGGCTCCAGGGAGGCAGGAGAATGCCTGGGGAGTTTCAGGAATAGTAGGGAAGTGGGGTGAAGGGGCAGGGGTAGGAGATGGGAGACTTACTTCTGAGCCTGTGTCACGCAGGCTTTTCCGTCTTCCAGGCAACTCTGCTAGGCTGTAAGGACTATCTGGGGTACCAAAGAGTGGGATATAAAGGAGCCCTGTGAGATCAATACTGTGTTGCTCACAGGCAGGGATCAGCAGTACACAGATGGTGCTTGTAATACCTACTGTAGACATTGGGAATAGCAGTAAGTCGAAACTTTGCCTTGGAGGAGAGCCATAAAGGAAGCATTGCATAGGTTGATTAGCAGTGTGTGGCAGGGGAGGTGACACTGTCCTCAGGTTTCATTAGCCAGCTCTCTATCTCTGTCATGATATAAGTGTCAGAAGGGAAGGGATGGTTGGGATAAAGGAAGGAACCTGGGTTGCTGCCTACCTTCATTGAGGTTTTTCATCCAGTCTTCTCAAACACATCCCCTATCTTAATCATAATCACAATATAATAATATTAATAGAAAAGCAATACTGAGAAGTTACTATGGCCGAGTTCAAAAAGGGTGTTGCCTGTGTTCTTCTCATCCACGAAGGCAAAAGAAACAAAAGCAAAAATGAACTATTGGGACTTCATCAAGATAAGAAGCTTTTGCACAGCAAAGGATACAGTCAACAAAACTCAAAGACAACCTACAGAATGGGAGAAGATATTTGCAAATGACATAGCAGATAAAGGGCTAGTTTCCAAGATCTATAAAGAACTTATTAAACTCAACAGCACAGAAACAAACAATCCAATCATGAAATGGGCAAAAGACATGAACAGAAATCTCACAGAGGAAGACATAGACATGGCCAACATGCATATGAGAAAATGCTCTGCATCACTTGCCATCAGGGAAATACAAATCAAAACCACAATGAGATACCACCTCACACCAGTGAGAATGGGGAAAATTAACAAGGCAGGAAACAACAAATGTTGGAGAGGATGCCTAGAAAAGGGAACCCTCTTACACTGTTGGTGGGAATGTGAACTGGTGCAGCCACTCTGGAAAACTGTGTGGAGGTTCCTCAAACAGTTAAAAATATACCTGCCCTACGACCCAGCAATTGCACTGTTGGGGATTTACCCCAAAGATACAAATGCAATGAAACGCCGGGACACCTGCACCCCAATGTTTCTAGCAGCAATGGCCACAATAGCCAAACTGTGGAAGGAGCCTCGGTGTCCATCAAAAGATGAATGGATAAAGAAGATGTGGTTTATGTATACAATGGAATATTACTCAGCTATTAGAAATGACAAATACCCACCATTTGCTTCAACGTGGATGGAACTGGAGGGTATTATGCTGAGTGAAGTAAGTCAGTCGGAGAAGGACAAACATTATATGTTCTCATTCATTTGGGGAATATAAATAATAGTGAAAGGGAATATAAGGGAAAGGAGAAGAAATGTGTGGGAAATATCAGAAAGGGAGACAGAACATAAAGACTGCTAACTCTGGGAAACGAACTAGGGGTGGTAGAAGGGAAGAAGGGCAGGGGGTGGGAGTGAATGGGTGACGGGCACTGGGGGTTATTCTGTATGTTAGTAAATTGAACACCAATAAAAAATAAATTAAAAAAAACAATACTGAGCTCTGCTAGGTACAATATATAACTATTATCTCATATGACCACATCTGTTTGGCTCACTATCCACACAAGTAGCCTAGCATAGTGTCTGGCCCAGAGATGCTGTAGTGCTCAATAGATATCCTTCGAATGAATTGATTTTTCTCCTAACAATCTGTAAGGCAAGTATCTTTTCTAGCCCTTTTGAAGATGTTCCCATGTCTTGAATTTTAAATAAAAATTTTCAATGACATAAAGATAGGAAGTAGAACAAGTGGGATTCAAAATCAGGTCTTTCTGACTCCCAAGCTTCGTCTAACCCTGCACAGAACTAGATCTTCTAATTTTGGATTCTTGTGGTTCTGGGCACAGTCGGGGCACGCTGTGAAAGGAACAGAGGACCCAGAACACTCAAGAGAAGGCCTAACACTTTGGTTTCCCTTCAGCAATCCATTTTCCTCTTTGCTTTGGCTTCCTTATTTGTAAATTGGTGATACTGATGATAGCCTGTGGGCTCTTATAAGAAGTTAATAGGAGCATGTGGGTATTTGTAAAATATAAAGGTCTAAGCAAATGTAAAGGGGACCATTATTCTTTTAAACTACCTACTGATAACAAGCATGAAAACAATGTGTAGAAGGTCAGTGGACAAATATTACTGAACATGAAAAGTAAGGTTGATTATACCAGGGGTTGGCAAGCTTTTTCCATGAAAGGCCAGATAATAAATATGTCTAGCTGTATGGCCCACAGTGCCTCTTTTGCATCTTCTTGGCCTTGATATTGTATCATGCGATCAGCCATAGACAATATGTAAATGAGTAGGTGGGGATGTGCTCCAAAGTTTAAAACTAATCTATAAAAACGGGTGGTGGGTTATAATTTACTGACCACTGCTTTATACTGACATGCAACTGAGTAAGATATATATGTACACACATGCGCACACACGACTTATATTTTGCACATCATTATTCCAGGGTAATCACTTCCAGAGAACAATCTTGGGGGTGGGGGGAAACTAAATACCTCAATTGAATGATCAATAGCCTCCTGAAAAGTTGTGGAAAAATTTAGTATGCATAAACTCAGCTATTTGCTAGACGTGAATTTTTCTGAACAGACATCTTAATTTTGTTCTCTCATTGCCATGTGGGTTGTTTTGATTCTGTCACTGTATACAGGCTCTGCTTCAGGGTCTGTCTAGCTATTCCATCCCCTTTGCTCATTTTGCTACTTCCTTTGTCCTATAGGTATCTGTGTTTATGACTATTGACATCCAGAGTGTTCTGAGTCTCAGGAACCTAGGTGTGGCTACAATCATTAAGTCAATATGTATCACATGTATGGTTTGTTATACTGACATACTCTTAGGATTTTTCAGAGACTGTAGAGTGCTCTTCTCAGCTAGGTTTTGGCTCATTTAGCTTTCTTGGATGTGGGTTTATGTCTCCTTGTACTGAAGTTTAAACACCCAGTGATTGTTTACATGGTTTATAATTTGGCTTCCTGTGTATACTTCATGGTGAGAGCCTTCCGATGAGCCACATGGGAGGTGGTATTTGTACAAGATCACATTTAGTGTACACAGAAGGGAAATGTTTATTCACATCAGTGTCTTGCTCTTAAGGTCCTTGGTGACTAGGGGAGATCTTCTTTTATTATATAATTGGCCCATCCATGCTAATATTGGCCCATATCCTGCTGAATTCTAATAAATTTGCATTCTTGTAGATAGAGAGCTCTCATCTAAAGAGAATGTAAAACATATTATCGTCTCACCAATTTCTATTTAGGTAGAATAGAAATACCAATGCAAACTCTGTCATTAAAAAACAAACCAAACCAAAAGCTACTCATCCAAGAAGCAGCAGTGAGAGTTGCATGTGTGATGGCTAACCTTATACTAATTTTCATGCCAAGATGCTGGTGCTGCATTTTTTTGTTCCTGAGTATAATAAGACCATTTTTTCATATTATTTCTTTTTTTTGAGAGAGAAAGAGAGAGAGAGAGTGCGTGAGCACATGCACAAGTGGTGGGGGGAAGGAACAAAGGAAGAAGGAGAGAGAGAATCTTAAGCAGGCTCTACACCCAGTGTGGAGCCTGATTCGAGGCTTGATCTTACAACCCTGAGATCATGACCTGAGCTGAAATCGAGAGTTGGACACTTAACTGACTGAGCCACTCAGGCACCCCTGTCATATTAAACCTTTTAGCATTCAGTAATCAATTTTTTTTTTATCTTTCCTTGAGTCCTTAGAAAGAATTTGATTGAAATTTATGAAACCAGCACTTTTGGATAAACTATGGCATGTGGAATACTATTCAGCCATGAAAAAGGTTGGGGTAATTTATACAAGGGCCACTTGGCTGGATTTCAAAGGCATTGTGCTGAGTGAAAGTGATCAGTGTCAGAAATTTGCATACAGTGTTAGTGCATGTGTAGGTTATTCTGGAAAAGGTGAAACTACATAAGGAAGACAGATAACTGGTTCCTGTGTTTGGGGCTGGTTTAACCCCAGTGGGATGGCATGAATGAGTGTTATTGGGTGACAGAACTGTTATGTCTTGATTCTTGTGGTGGTCCCATAAATATATACCTGGGTTAAAAATTTGTAGTACTTTTGTATACAAAAAGTCAATATTTGTATGTTTATTTTTCATAAGTAAAATTAAAACTCAGAGTGTTTGAATATGCTTGTTGAGAACATCAAAAATATATTCAAGTGATTGTGGGGTACCAGGGATTCCTATGAGGAAAATCGTAATTGTGCTCATTTTATTTTATTTTTTTTTATTTATTTATTTATTTTTTAATGTTTTATTTATTTATGATAGTCACAGAGAGAGAGAGAGAGAGTCAGAGACATAGGCAGAGGGAGAAGCAGGCTCCACGCACCGAGAGCCCGATGTGGGATTCGATCGCGGGTCTCCAGGATCGCGCCCTGGACCAAAGGCAGGCGCCAAACCGCTGCACCACCCAGGGATCCCATCATTTTAAAGAAAAACCCGGGGGTGCCTGGGTGGCTCAGTGGTTGAGCATCTGTCTTTTGGTCAGATCATAATCCCGGGGTCCTGGGATCAAGTCCCCCCATCAGGTTCCCTGCATTGAGCCTGCTTCTCCCTCTGCCTATGTCTCTGCCTCTCTTTCTATGTCCCTCATGAATAAATAAATAAAATCTTTTTTTTTTTTTAAAGAAAAACTCATTGTTGTAGTTACTAGATTTATAAAGAAATGAAATAATGTAACTCCTATGCAGTGGATAATACCTTAGGCTCTATGCAGAATGTAGGGGAATATTCGAGGTTATGTGTCCCCCAGCAGCCATAACTTGGTCCTTGGTGCCTATGTAGCATTTCCACTCTTCTTTATGGCGATCACTTTCCTTGGTTGGTGTGTATATATGGTGTGTGACAGTTACGGTGGCTGTGGGAATCATAACTTTAAGTTCTGTGACTTTCCTGTGAGTAAAACCAGCCATAATATTGAATTAATGTCATTCTTCACATTTAATTTCCATGTTGTTGTAAGTGGAAGACTTATCGCATATATGAATAGCAGCTCTGTGTACATTTTTGATAGCGTGTAAGTGATGGTGGTTATGTGGACTAATTTTGTCTCTTAATTAACATTATCATTAAGTAGAGTGAGGCCAATTTGGGAGAGAGTGTGTTTGGTGTGCCCTCTGGAGGAGTGATGCTTTAAAGCTCCTATCCATCCACCGTTGTACTTGGCAGTAGAAGATTCTGGACCACCACAATCTGGCTCATAACCATGCACCCTGAATGGAAATTCTGAGCCCGGCACTGGTAGCTTTGTGGAATTGCCTTTGCACAGGAATGATTAAGTGGAGCCTTGGTGTATTTCCTAAAATGGGAGACACTACTGATGGGTCTTCAGGCTGCACAGGATCAGTCAGCAGATGGGACTTTGCTGACTGTGTACGTTGAAGACATGTCTGGTCTCTCTTAGTTTTGTAAATCAGGTAGGAGAGCTGCTACGCTTCCAAGAAATAATAGTGTGTGGTGTAAAATGCTGGAGGACAGATCTTTTGAAACTGGGGGAGTCAGGGCACCTGGGTGGCTCAGTAGTTGAGCATCTGCCTTCGGCTCAGGTCATGATCCTGGGGTCCTGGGATCAAGTCCCACATCAGGATCCCCACAGGGAGCCTACTTCTCCCTCTGCCTGTGTCTCTGCCTCTGTGTGTGTCTCTCATAAATGGATAAATAAAATCTTGGAAAAAAAAAAAAAGAGGAACTGGGGGAATTGACTAAGGTTCTTATTGTCCTCATGAAGTGGTCTTCAGATAGTTCTGTCCAACTTACCTGGATGTGTTTTTCATAGACCAACAGAGGAGGTATGAAGAGCCAGAGGAGGAGGTGACTCGTGAAGGCTCTGCTGGTGTATCTTTTCTGGTCTAACAGGTCTCCCACATTGAGGGTTAGGGCTTGTTTCCTGGTTGGGCAGTGTTGGTATTTCCAGGGCCAGAGGCCTCTAGTGACCTCAGTGCTGGGAGCCTTAGGGAAAGATCAAAGTGTTTGAAATCACCCTTGATCCTGGTGAACGAACCTTAAGTCAATGAATTATATTCACACTCAAGGGACATAAGGGCTGGGACCGGCATAAAAAGAGGCCTGTGTGAGAACCACAGACATAGGAGCTGTGGGGCCTCTGTCCTTCCTGGGGAAGATGTGTGAGGCCTCAGGTCATCTTGTGATCAAAGCTCATTGTTTTCTGGTTGCAGCATTTCGTGATCTCACTGCATGCAGAGGGGGTGTACCAGAGGACCCTAGCTTGTCTGCAGTCCCTCACCATCCCTCCATTCCTCCTGGGGGCTGAAGAACTGCCCTCCTGCTTGGGAACCCAAATATCTCTTGCTGCCTGAAGCTCTACTTGAGACTGATAGTGTGCATGTGTGCATGCATGTGTGTCAGTGTCTTAGAGGGCAGGATCTTTGACTTGTGTCAGGACTTCCTGGATGGATACCATGGATGGGAAAGACCAGTGACCACAGTGTCCTTGGCCCCCATGTCTACCCTCAGTAGTTCATGGTCATCCAAGCAAGTCTCTGCAGGTCTGCTGCATGCCTCAGTTTGCCCAAAACTTCAGAGTTACTAGCCTTGTTTGGAGGGAGAAATCCTGTGTTTCTCACCCAAGAAATCAGCCCTGGCTGATACCTCAGCCAGACAGGAACATATCCAAAATCCCGGTAGACCATTAGCTCATGTCCCTTCCACCCTGCCTTTCCACACAGACAGCCATCTTTATATCCAGCCCAGAAACCCTCAAAAAGTCTGAAAGCTCTCCTGGGCCCCAATTTGTGCATACAAAACTCACACGTTGTACATGTCTACTATATCCCCCACTAACTACAAACATTGCCCATTTTGTTGCCCTGTGGGATCAATTCCTATCTTAAATTAGGAAACATAGGTGCCTCCCATTCTGAGATCATTTGTTCAGAATTTGCATTTCTTACTTTTTGGTTGGTGGTTGATTGCGCAGACTCATGAAGGGTATGTTTGGAGGATCTTCCAAATCACATTTTGAAATGTTTCCTTCTGAGTGACAACCTCAGGTCTCTGGCATGTGTTCCACCCATTTCTCTATGGTGGCAGAGGGCCAGGCCGGCCCACCCTGGGAGGAGCCTGATGGGACGGCTCTGCTCCTCCCATTGCATTCACCAGAATGAAGCTGTTTGCACACTAAGCCCTGGATGAACAAGGGATGATGGAGTAGCCCGGTGGTAGAACAGAATCAGCCTTATCCACGCTCTGATCAATAACTAAGATGGTAGAGGCTGTAGCCAGAGGGACTCCACAGAATCAAACTTTTACTGCCAAGACTTGCCACACATGTGGGAAGGCAGCCTTTGTACTTGAAACTGAGCATGCAGATGGCAGATTCAAAGAGAAAGAGCTGATACAGGGTATCCTTATAGGTTGATACCATTTTGCTTTTTTGAAAGTGGGATTTTTTTTCTTTTTCACAGAAGCTGTGTGAAAGTGGTGATCTGAATGCTTCTCTAACATCCCAACATTTTGAAGAGCAATCTGTGAGTGAAATTCCTTAAAAACAAACACAAGATTAAATATTATAAGTATTTCTTATCAGGTGTTTGGATCTGTGAGGGTTTTTTGCCTGTTTTTAAAGAATGCTAAACCGTATCCATCTACAAAGACAGGCCTTGCACCTTATAGCTGGAAAAGATTAATTCAGGGTCTATCGATTTGTCAGACTGGCACAGATTTTTCTAAAAATACAGAGCAGGTATGCATTTGAGTGGGATCATAAAGGAGACAGAGCCATTCTGAAGTGCTTTGAAACCTGGGTGGGGAAACTTTCAAAAGAAGGTTGTCAAGGGAAGACCTAGCCACAAGATCGATTAATTGAATGTCAGATAAGTGAATAGTAAATTACTTTATCTGTCCCTTATCTTTGGAAGACAAAAATTTGAACTATTGCAAAACTCTAGTTCAATACTTTCATTGGATTCATTTAATAAATATTCAAAAATAGACTTGAAGTTGACATTGTGGCTGGTAGGAGTTGATGCATTCCTGGATGAGGAAGTGAGCTGTGTTGAGGGAAGGCAAGGCTGAGGGTGAGTGGAGGAGACACCACAGTGGGGTCCAGGGAATGGAGGAAAAATATGCAAAGGGGAAAGCACTCCGAGTGTGTCACATATGGACATGGGATGGGCATGTGTCTGGCGGTCTGACGGACATGTGGGTACAGGAGGCTCACCCCTAAGTGGTCATGAACTGAAATGTTTTTTATTACACATAGAGGGGAGGTGTGCCAGGGTGAAGGGCTTGGTGGGATGGTGGAGAAAATGAAGAAGCCACTTTGTATCTGAGTGCAAACACACGTCTGGGGGCGCCAGCATCACAGACACACTTCTGCATGCTACCTCCTCCCTTGGTGCTCCACCATGAGAGTTCTAGAAGAATCCTACAGGAAATCACTAGGTTTAAGGGTGTTTTAGATACTGGCCTACCACTTGTGTGATTTTTTTTGCAGGGGGATAGAGTTTATTGCAAAGATAATTCAGGAATTCTGATAAAATCCTGCTGGTGGGAAACATAAAGGATGTGTTAATAAAGCACTGTAACCAAGCCATCTGTGTGGGTGGTGGGAGGTGAAGCTTAAAGATTTGCCTTTGTAGTTACTTTTGTTGTTGCTCTGAAATTTTCTTTCTGAGTCCCCAGACAGCATGCTTAACTTACTTCTCCATCTGTGTAGATGTTTGGGGAAGCCGGCGATGAGTTGAGTAACCTGCCCAGTCCTTTTGCGTACCTCCTCACCATACACCTGAAAGAAGGCCGGAACCTGGTCATCCGAGATCGCTGTGGTAAGCCTGGCTCTGTGGTGCCATCTGTAGCCTGCACACCCATTTCTCTATTCCTGTTTCTATGTTGTTTGTTTGCCTTTCTCATCTCTTGTAACAGAGCAGAACTCAAATCTGCACCTCTAAGGTATCAAGGCCTTTGCAGTAAATTATCTAGATCCACTGAGTCTTACTGTCGTTTACTGTTATTAAATGAATAACAAAAATGATAAGAGTAACAATCACATAAAGTTGTTTTAAATGAGGTAAAGGCCACTATAATAGCTTTGTGCCTGGAATATAGTAACTGCTCAATGTTCCCTTGATTCTACTTTGATTATACATAACAAAAGACATGAATTTATCTTTAGGTGTGAGGTCATCAAACACACACTAGATGGAAATGCCCTTTGAACTGCATCCCTCTCCTGCCCTGAAATCCCATGGGGCTCCTCTCCCTCAGGATAATATCTGTTATCTGCATATGATTTGACTTGTTCACTTTTTCCACTAATTCTGTGCATTTACTGTACACAAACACACATGTGTATATTTTTAATTAAAATACTATAATGTCCATATTCCTCTGTAATAAGCTTTTTTGTGCTTCACTAAATATGTATTCAAGATTGACCATGTTTGGCCATGTAAATGTGTCTCCTTTCATTTAAATACTACATAATATTCCATATTCTGATGTGTTATTCCTCTGTGTCTCTACTGACAATTGCTGCTTTTTCCTACACTTCAGGAATATAAATGATACTGTAATAAACACCCTGTGTTTTTTATGCATATAAATAGATGATATCTTACCAAAAAAAATAGCACATGTTGAAGAGCTGACAGTCCAGCCAGAGTGCTGGGGCTCAAATTCTGCCCTTCTCCATTTATTGTTGTTTGATTTAAGAAATGTTCTTTGACCCCTCTCTGACTTAGTTTCCTCATCTGTAAAATGAGGATAGTAATATTAACCCTCATTATAGGCCATTAGGAGTATTGAAGGTACTAACTTCTATAAAGCACTTTAAGCTACATCTGGCTTCTAGCACTTCATGAACGCTAACTATTGTTAGCAGCCAGGAGAGAACCGGGAAATAGAAGTCAGGATCCAGGGGATGCACACTGTTTAACTTAAGAGATCCTGGCAAATTGCCCTCCAGGAGGTACAAAATATATGCTCTCCTGCAATATGTTAACAATTACCCCACCTCCTCACTATCGAGTATCCACTCTTTTGCTCTTAGTTTTTGGCACTCTCATAGGTTGGGTGTCAATTCTCCTTGTTTTAATTTATACTTTGCAGATTATTATGATAATGTATGTGGCATTTGTATTTCCTTTTTTTTAAATTTCTGTATTGTTTGTTCAGTTTTCAGTTGGGCTTTTTCTTCTCTCTTCTTAATTCTTTATAACTTTCAGCATTAATGGTTGTTTGTTACAGGTTGCAAGTATTTTTTTCCTCTCAGTCTGTTGCTTATCTTTTATTTTTATGACTGATTTTGTCCTTCAGAGACTTTACATTTCTTTACAGGCAAATATATTTGAGTTTTATTTATGGTACCTTTTAAAATTTTATTTCGTTTAGTAAGAAGGAACTTCTAATCTAGGGAATTGAATGTCTTCCTGCAGGTCTTGGGTAGTTTGTCCTGTTGCTTCCTTTCTACTCTGTTCTGGAACATGAAATGGAGAAAGTGCCTCATAGACCCTTCCGTCTGTTCTCTGTGTCTGTTAGCTTTTCTTTCTCATTCTTCCCATGACTTTTTTCTTGCAGGGAAAAAAGTCTTGGTCTTCTAGCTTTCTCATTTTATTGTCCATTGTGACCATTGTGCTATTGTATTCATGTATTGAATTGCCATTTAAAAAATTTTATATCATCTATGATTGTTTCATAAATGAGATGATGCCATCTTGTTTTTGAGAATATTAAGTGTACATTTAAAATCTCTTGTTCTGTGCTTCATCCCTTAGATATTCCAGTTTGGCATGTTTGCTGCTTATCTTTTTGTTTATTTCTGTGTCCCTGTCCTGCCATTCATGGATCCCATTTTTTCTTACTGTGTCCTATCTTTCCTGATAGTGAGGATGACTGGGACATGCGACCGGACAGGCTGAGCCAGTAGTTCAAACTGGCTTCTTCCCATTCCTCCCAATTATCACCTGTTCCTGGTTACTGCTTATCACTTAAAGCTTTCCACTCTGGCTTACTACCCATACTTACTCATGCTTGCATTCAAGGGCTCTTGCTAGTTATCACTTAGCATCAAGGGGAGAGGATGGTGCTGGCCCACCTGGCTGCTGTATGTTTGTTGTGCCAACTGGTTACCCTGATAATTTCTCAGGCTGTCTTCTAATTCCTGTATCTCCTGCCTGCAAGCTCAGAGCATCCATGGCTTACCTGCCACTCTCACATTTTCCTGCCCAACTCTGCTTCTGAAAACTTTGCTATGACTTTCTTCTGCTCATATTTTAGACTGTAGATTCATCTGTCAATCTGATCTCACCTAACTTCCATATTTCAGGCTATATAAAATATCCCCACTTAAAAAAAAGTATTTAATTATTTATTTAGAGAGAGCACAAGCAGAAGGGCAGAGGGAGAGGGAGAGAGAAAATCTGAAGTAGACTCTATGCACTGAGCACGAGCCCTACATGAGGCCTGATCTCATGACCCTGAGATCAGGGCCTGAAATCATGACCTGATGACTGAAACCAAGAGTCCGTTGCTTAACTGGCTGTGCCACCCGGGTGCCCCTCCATTTTTTTTTAAACAAAATTTCTCTCTTTTTTTATTTTCTCAGATGCAGGATTTCAAAGTAGTGAAAAAAAAATACCATATTTTACTTGTTGGCAAATTATGTTTTCTATCAAAATCATAAAATTTCTTGCCTATCAATTGTGTGACTTTCAGTGTTTTATCACTTGTGTGCTATCATGATAAACATATTACATTTTAGTAACTCCATCTCTTATGTTGTTTTTAATTATTTGGTCACATAGCATTTCACACCTGAAATAACATCCAGGAAACAATCATAAATCAGTGTAAAGTTAACTCCCATAAACATCCCGACTCTTGCTCTGAATTTGCATGGTGTTCCCTGGGTGCCTCTGACAAGCTAAGATCATTATCGAGCTTGTTTTATGACAGCTTATCTGGAGGGTGTACCATGGAGAATGTATTTAACTTTACTAGTAAGAAGCTATTCTAAACTTCTAAAAAACATGTTTTGTTTTAAATTTTTGGAATTCCTCTAATATTTTGTAGCTTTGGAGATCAGTACAGGCCCTGGACTACTTCTACAAACCAGCTGCCCCCTTTGTAGTTTACCCATCCTCTCTGGATCTTTCTTCCAGAGTGAGTTATCTGTCTCCACCACCCTTGACATATATATCATAAGGATACACTTACAGCAGATTTTTAGTTGATGGTCAGTAAACTTAGTATATGATAAAGAAGCCATTGCACACGTCAGAAAATCACTGGAGTATGTATGCTCATGCTCCATACCTTCCTTTTAGAGACAGAAGAGAAACTGTAGTCTGTGCTATAATCCCAGCCATTGTCACCTCTGAATAATTTCATCAAAGTTAAACATCATATGACTTTGGCTTTATCTTGTGTAAACTTAATATGATCCAAATATAATACCTAGTAAGGCATCGAGGTCATAAACTGTGCTGTTCCAACACCTATATCTTTTGTAACCAGTAGTGACTGTTCTTGTCTGGTTTTTGTTTGTTTGTTTGTTTGTTTATTGGGAGAGTTAATAATTATTGAGAAAATATCTCTCTCCCAGCCAATTCTTTTTCTACACTTTGAGGTATGGTATGCCTTCCTACATAGTGACTCTGTTAATTTCTGCTTAATTTTCCTAAGCCTTACGTTATGTTAGTGATCAGGGAAATGTTCCAGAGACCACTCAAGGAAAGGTGGTGTTCAAGTGGGCACTGTTGATTTAGGCAGAGCTCCTAACTATTATATAGGCTCCCACTCCTGACATCTTGCCTGGTTTCTGACATTATTTATCAGTACAATTAAATTTTCTATGGGACCCAACCCAGCATCAGAATTTTATCCAACATAGTCCTTTGGATCAGTAGTTTTAAAACTTGAATGAAGATCAGGGTAGCCTGGAGGGCTGAGGAAAGCACACATTGTCCACCCCCAGAGTTTCTGATTTAGCAAGTCTGAGGTGGGGCCTGAGGATTGGATTTCCTTTCCTTTTTCCTTTTTTCTTTTCTTTCTTTTCTTTTCTTTTCTTTTCTTTTCTTTTCTTTTCTTTTCTTTTCTTTTCTTTTCTTTTCTTTTCTTTTCTTTCTTTTCTTTTCTCTTTTCTTTTCTTTTTTCTTTCTTTCTTTCTTTCTTTCTTTCTTTCTTTCTTTCTTTCTTTCTTTCTTTCTTTTTTCCTTCCTTTCTTTCTTTCTTTCTTTCTTTCTTTCTTTCTTTCTTTCTTTCTTTCTTTCTTTCTTTCTTTCTTTCTTTCTTTCTTTCTTTCTTTCTTTCTTTCTTTCTTTCTTTCTTTCTCTTTTTTCCCTCCCTCCCTCCCTCCCTCCCTCCCTCCCTCCCTCCCTCCCTCCCTCCCTTCCTTCCTTCCTTCCTTCCTTCCTTCCTTCCTTCCTTCCTTCCTTCCTTCCTTCCTTTTTTTTTAAAGATTTCACTTATTTGTTTAAGAGAGAGAGCATGAGAGAGAGAGAGACAGCACAAGCAGGGGGAAAAGGTAGAGGAAGAAGCAGATTCCCTAGCGAGCAGGAAGTCCAATGTAAGACTCAATCCCAGGACTCTGAGATAATGACCTGAGTTGAAAGCAGACACCTAACCAACTGAGCCACCCAGGTGCCCATGGTTTCATATTTCTAACAAGTTCCCAGGTGATCCTGGTGTAGTTGGTCCAGGAAGGACACTTGAGCACTGTTGCTGTAGGGAGCCACTGTCCATCAGTATGTGTTAGCACATGAGAAGAAACATTTGCTTCTCCTGGTAGGTAGAGTTTCAATTCTGTATTAGGCACAACATATGGGGCTTTTCCTCCTTGCATATTTTTTCTCTAGCATTCTTAATTTATATTCTTTGAACATGATGTAATTTGGTATTAGCTAGTTAACATAATTAAGTACAGAGGCTGTATAATATGACAAAATACTAAATGCAAAAGGATTTCTGAATTATCCACAAACTTACAGTATTCAAAGAAACATGACCTCTAGTTATGTGGCTATAAGCTTGATAGCTATTTGATACAATACTAAATATCCTTCGAGATTCATTCAGATGCCACTTCTTTGTCATCTTTTATGTTTATCACAGGCACAAATACTCTCCATCTCAAGCCTATAAAAATTTTACCTCTATGAAACATACACTTTTACCCTTAATTGAATAAATGACCAATTTGCCCTATTACGATATCAGCATTATATTAGCTGAGTGACCATTTTATTCATCTTTGTATATCCTACTGAACCATACTGATGGTTTACACATAGAATGCTTTTAATATATTTTAGTTCATCATTAAGGAAATCCACCTTAAGTGCCGTACTTAAAAGGAATGTTAAAGACTGTAGTAAGAGGGAAAATATCTTCCCCGAAGGGAAGAGAATTTGGTCACTCTCACTCCTTTACTCCTTCACTTAGTGAGCATGGTTGGCTCCCTTCTATGAGACGAGCACTGTGCTGCTTCTCTCCTGAGACTGGTGGTGAAAGTCAGGGAAAAGGTTTACATGATTTTAGAAATGCAGGACCTCGTACAGATCACCTGCTAGAATGGCTGATCCAACAGAAGCTTTAATTTAGAAGACTGAAGTCCAGTCTAAATGACTTACCAAGGTTATGTAGGGAAACAGCAGGGAAGGCAGCATTCAGAGCAAACTGGGTGGCTCAGTGGGATCACAAAGAGGATTGGGACCTTACAGCCAACTTCCCAGCTTGGGACCTCCTACAACAACTCACTCAACCTCTCTGAAATTGAATCTACCAATTGGTAAAATAGGCATGATGTGACCTCCCTTATAATATAGTCGTTAGAATTGATGAAAAGGAAATATAGGATAGAGCCATACGTAGAGAAAATAGTCAATAAAGACTAATGCATGTTATTATAGTTATTAATGAATAATAGTAATGAGAATAGCATATATTCCTGACTCCCAGTGTTCCACATCAACATCCCCATCAGTGACCTTGGATCTTGGTCCTTAGCCTGTGTCAATTTGTTAGTACCCCTGTACCCTCTATGCTAGACCTAAAGCACAGGAGTTTGGTTACATTTTATTTTCCTTATACTGAATCATGTATTTAATGTTTAAGCCTAAAATAGAATAGATCCAATTGATCAAATCATTGATTTTCAATTAGGACAGGTAGGTCTTTGGAGTGTTGTTGAAATGTTTTGCACCTTTGGCTCTAGAGGGACTGTTCTGGGATATTTAAGGTAATTGCACAGTCTCATTTTTGAATGTTTAAGGAGAAAAACTGTTTTTGATGAATCATCCTCTGCGGAAAGAGTTTGGTATTTTCTTTAGATTGTTACATAATCAGTACCACTTATGTAACTTTCTGTCTAGAACATGGACTGGCAACTTTTTCGGTACAGGGCCAGAAAGTAAATATTTTGGGATTTATGGGTCATCAGGGCTCAGTGACAACTACTTACCTCTGCTGGGAAAGTGCCAAAACAGCCATTATCTTTAGATCCATTTTAATGATTCATTTCCTTATATGGTCTATAATTGCATAGCTGAAGAGGAAAGGAAGAACTCCTTGAAAATGTGACTCTTAGGTGCCAATAATGCATTGTACTCAACTGACATAAGTGATCCAATGTACTATATCACATCTTGTTTATTATTTACTGTTTTCTAACATGAAAAATGTTAGTGGTTTTCCAAACAGCCAGATAGAAAGAATTCTTGGTTACAATCTGCATCTAAAGATACTATGTACACTAATGGTCACGACTGTGCTTTAATACACCTTTATTTACCAAAACAAGCAGTGGGCTGGATTTGACCTATGGGCTCAAGTTTGCCAACTTCTGTCTTAGAATATTATGGTCTGATTTTGGAGTTTTGCTCTAAGAAACAGCTTTTTAGTGTAGCAAAGTAAAACTTTATTGAAAATAAACTAAATTGGGAAGTAATCAAGTTTTGAAGCTCATGCTTTTTGAGGTACCTAGGAAACATTTGACCTCAAATAATGAAAAAATATCTGGAGATACTCATTGGTAAAAAACCATTTTCCCCTTATATTTTTATCAGGCAATAAAGTGGAAAGCCATGGTATCTGTCTTAGGAAAAGTCATTTCTGACATATCAAGAAACGGCATTACAGTGAGCTTGCAAGGTTTGTGGCTGAGGATTGGAAACTTTGAGTAGTTTGGTCTATCCGGAAACAAGTGGGGAGAAGCCTTAGAAATGAGGGCACTCCTCTAAGTTATGATGCTGTCAGCCAGGCTTGGATGGTGGACGTCCTTCATGTAAAGAGTGCTGTGGATGTTTTATCTAAATGTCTCATTTCTCTGGCTCACACGCAGTGCTGGTTTGTTAAATAGACTATCAAGGTAGAATTTGGAAACTTTTCTGGGGGTTTTGGCAAAATTTGTTCAACTATAAGCTTGTTAATTGTTCTTTGGGCAGAATTAGGAGGGAGCTCTGGCTTCAGAACAATGGACAGGTTTAGCAGTGGTATCCACAGCATAGTGCTACATAGTTGCTACTCAGGGCATCACAGGGTCTTGTCAACCTGTCTATCCCCTGTATAGAATATATAGGCATGTTGTGGGTGCAGGTGTACATACATAGACTGAATAAACCCAGCAAAACTACAGGCCATTCAAAAAAACTGAAGTTAGTGGATGACTACTCACTCTCTGTCCTGGACATGACTCCTAATCCACAAGTCATCGTGGATGTAAGAATGGCACCGGGGAGGCAGAAAGGTTTTAGTTAGGTTGTTCTAGAAGTATGGCCACATTTAGAAGATTGCCCCTTACAGGTCTTTTTTCTGGTTTTTCAAGAATTGCTTTCGATTCTCTAGCATGTGGCGTTTTAGTCTTGACTGAACTCAGTCCAGTCTTGGGGAGCTCAATACTTATTAGGCAGCCTCATTCTTTCTGCTGAACACCGTGGGGGTGATCTAGTGGTCTTTCTAGGAATGAGCCCTACTTAAATGCTGTAAGCATCCAGGCATCGTATTACGTTCATCTTGAGCAATCTTTAGGAGGGGGAGAGCACAGCACTCCCACAGTTCTGCTCTATCCCAGTTACTGCCTATAGCTTTTGGCCTGTCTTTGTTTAAACCCCGCTCCTGCCCTGTCATCTTTTTTTTTTTTTTTTTTTCCACTTTACTTCCCTTTTCCTCATCCTCACTTCCTTTTATACAACTTTATATGCTTCATTTCCTTCCCATTTTCCCCCCTCTGGGAGGATCTACAGGCTGTAATGTTTTTCACCAAATAAGACACACAGTCATTTTGGGTTCCCCATCTGAATCTAGTAACACTTTGGGAGGGCCTGATCTTTCCAGATTGGTAAAGCACAAGCAATATGATATGATCAATTTAAAGTCCTTCTACTCTATAATTAGGCTGATGCATAGAGAGAATTAAACTGGGACTCAGTTTCCCTTGCAAGGAAATGTAGTCAAGAAGATATTTTGGGGTCTTAAAGCTGGTAGCAGTCATGCCAACAGCCCTGCTTGCTAGGCCTAGAGTGAGCACCACTCTGTGACATGCATGGGAAGGCCTCTAATCCTGGGAAGAATGCTCAGCTCAAATCCCGTTAAAACTTTGAGCATTAGGGACACCTGGGTGGCTCAATGGCTGAGAATCTGCCTTTGGCTCAGGGCGTTATCCTGGGATCCTGGGATGGAGTCCTACATTGGGAGCCTGCTTCCCCCTCTGGCTATGTCTCTGCCTCTCACTCTGTGTCTTTCATGAATAGATATATAAATAATCTAAAACAAAACAAAACAAAACAAAACAAAAAACCCACACACAAAAAACCTTGAGCATTAATTCCTGGAAAACAAGAGCCCTTGCGTTAAACCCTGCTTTCTCTTGATGTGAGTGAAGGCAGTTACCGCCCTGTCCAGCGGTGCCCTGGAAGAACACTGTGTTGCTGGTGCCCTCTGGTGGCCATTTTTCAGTGTTGCAAAAGGGAAAGAAAAGTCCTTGGAGGGAATTCATTGGAAGGTGATCAGTGGGGCTGTACAAATCACTTCTACGAGAGGCCTGTGGATTGAGGGTTGATGGTTCTTTTTGACGTGAGTTTTAGGTGATGAAAATTCAGGGCACATTCATCTAGCAAACTTCTCTTTATCCTTTTCCAGCACACACAGATGGTCGACCTTCGCTTTCAGAGCAGTAACAGCTTCATTTGCACACTGCAGGAAGAATAATGTTGGATAAGTCATTTTCCTATTTGGAAAAATGACTTAGAAGATTAAAGAGGTCCCACTAGTGTGAGAAGCCTGCCATGTGGTAGGTGTTTAGTAAGTTACTGATCTGCAACCAAAATGTTCAAATATCTGGTACCTCTGATTTTAGACCTCTTTTCCTTTTGCTATTTAATAGGCTAATTTTTATCATTTTAATTTTTTTATGATTATATAGGTCTTATGTAAGAAGAAAAGACACCCTAAATTAGAGCTAGAGAGAAGCCTGTAAGGGACAGGCAGGGTGTTTCTAGAACTCTGTGCTCCATCATGTTGTGTACTGAGGAGCAGCCATACAACTTCCTGGCAGGTGTGTTCTGAGTGGTACACCATCCCCTTAGCCTTTGGACAGATCTGTTGAGCCTGGGACAGACCCCAACATCTTCCATTTATCCTGCTGTGTCCAAAAAAATCCATCATTTGCTTTTGGGCCATAATGCAAAGTTTTGGTACAAGCACGAGTCCCGGACCCTGAGAGCAGACCTCCTGGGTTTGAGTGCTAACTCAGATACCATCTAGGGAAGGTTGTGGGGGTTCATCTGCTGTGCATGTTTGTGGGGATGTGGGTGGGGCTGGAGGAAATGCAATAGCACACAATAAACAGTAAGAATTATTATTAGTGTGTCTAGGTGTCTTTATCCTTATTTGTAGTTTATTTTCACATTTACCTTCTGGGAAAGGAAGGACTCGTGGCATTTCCACCATAAGAAAGGCCTTATAATTACCTTTCTTTCCAGTTTCTTGATAATTTGTTTTACCTTTTACGTGTTTTTCACTTTTGTCTCTTTTTGCAATAGATTATTTCCTCCTCTCACCCCAGCTCCCCTGTCCCCATTGGGGGCAAAGGGTGGTGGAGGTGAAGGGTGTTTTCTGAGACCAATTCCAACTTTGAGTTTGTGCAACAGCAGAAATGAAGGAGAGGCTAGATTTTAGTGATTGGAGTAAGGACTCCATTATGAATTGATGGTTTTATTTTCCCTCTTTTATATTTGATCAGAAAATGCCCCTGAGATTTCATAGTGATCAACCTGGGCAGACATGGCCTTTTTTTGTTGTTGTTTGTTTTACAGAGTGTACCATACTGATCTGGTGTTTAAAGAACCATTTTTACCTACTAATGTAAAATGGGATCTTACTTCAGCCTGCTTGCTCACTTGCTTTTTTTCACCCCCTGTATTTTTCCCCTATTCTTAAAATTCCATTTTGAGAAGAAATAAAAAGATGAATATAATATATCATTTTTTGTTTAATCCATGTTCCAATGTCTTTCAACATTTTTATTGTGAGCAATAGTGCCCCATGCAAACATTCTTGTGCCTCAATCTGGGTGTATGACTTTCTTTCTTATTTCTTTGCAGATGTTTTGTGCCCCATGATCTGAACATTTCAAGATTCTCGTTATAGAATTGCCAGCCCATCCTTGGGAAATATGTTGCTCACTCATCAGTCGCATACATGTGGTCTACTTTTTCATTTCTCACCTACACTGTGTGTAGATTATCTTTGTTAATTTGATAGAGAAAAAGTATTATATTTGTTTCAATTTGTATTAATAAATTTGGTCCCTCAGATGCAATTGGTTATGAGCTATTTGCTTTTCTTTTGTGCATGTTCCATCTGTTATTGTTGCTCATTCTTCTGTTCCCTAGATAGGTTCACATATATTTTCTAACTTGCCATTTATCTCCTAATTTTGTTTTTAAAGGTTTGTTGCAAAAAATCGTTTCAAGTCTTAAAATCCTATTCTAAAGAGTTTCTTCCTTTGTTTTTATAACAAGAAAGGCCTTTCTCTCTTAAAAGGATACACATCAACTTATATTTATTCTCTTTGCTGTTTTGTTTTATGTTTTTCCTTTATCTCTTTGATCTGTCTCAAGTTTATTTTTATTTCTGGCTCAGAGTAGGAACTTAGATTTACTTTTTGCCAAATGGCTATTTAATTAGCAAGGACTAAAGATTCCTTTCCCCAGTGACTTGATTGCCACTTATTAAGTGTATTAAAATGCAGTACCTACTAGGGTTGTTTCCTGGTTTTCTCTTTGAATCCTATGGATGTGTTTTTCTGTTCAGATGCCAGCACCACACCAGTGTTACTGTATCAAAAGATCACAATCAGTACTCTTTTTTTTTTTTTTTTTTCAAAAATTGGGGTTTGCTTCACATTGGAGTACCTTCTCTGAACACCAGATGGCATGAAATCCCCGGCCTGCTGTGTGGGAGCCACAGGAACACAGCTGGTGGGTGTATGAAAATGTTATTCAAGAGCAAACTTGAGACTTTCAGAGATGCAGACACCTATCCCAAATCACAGGTAGTGGTTGGCTTTTCTCCACTTGTTGAGTTTTTATAGCCTGCCAAGCTCCCATTGCAAGTAAGTGGAGCTGATTTTTGAAAGCTGTTTCTGTTCATTCCTTTCCCACTTGGATACAGAGCATCCTTGGTTGGCCGTGTTTATCCGTATAGCTTTTATTGTTTTCCCATTATGGAGCCCTTTCCTCTAGAGATTTTTGTTGTATTTTGTTTTGGAATGCCGTGCACCCTTACCAGCTTATTAGAAAGCTTTGATACTGTCCCATTTTTATAAAGTCAGTTAAGCTGTTCTTTCAGTAGGATCCTGTCCCAATTCCTATGAAGTGCCTTGAAAGCAGGACCAGCATGTTTCCTATATCTGATGCATGGGACAAATTGCTTTACATCCAGCTGAAGATCACTGACTTGTACTTAATGTAGCATGCATTCCATTTGGTTGAATGGGGCTTCCCTATAGTGAGTGGTTATTATCAGTTCACTTCTGTATCCATAGGCTATGTGCCCCATTGCAAGGTGTGCTTTAAGTAGGTGTTTTTTTTTTTTTGTTTTTTTTTTTTGTTTTTACTTAGTTTCATTGTGATGTTGATCTTATGTGTTCTGCTGCAGGCAGGCGGTGTGGGTGTTTTACACAGAGAGTGAAATTCAGAGGGTATGTTGGTATATTTCTGTATGTCCTGTGATTCACTTGTGGTGTAATTGGGATTTCAGCTCCCGCATTGTGTGGGTAGTCCTATCATGCCATCAAACCCCTAAGAGTCACAATGCACTGAATTTGAGACAGAAAGCACAGCATGCAAAGGTGAAGGGTGTAATTCCAGAGACCATCATCATGTAACAAGTTATCACAAACCTTAGCAACCCTTAACCACCACAGGCTCATGAATTCAGAGGGATGGGAATTTCTACAAGGCACACTGTGAATGGTTTCTCTTTGCCATGCACTGTTTGCAGTCTCTGCTGGGAAGACTTGGTAGGTTGAGAATGACTTGCCTATTGAGAGTGATCATCCCAAGGCTCAAAAGCCTGTTTGTAGCAATGTTGGGAACCTGGGATGGCATGCTAGAAGACAAGATTATTCCACAAGAGCCCGCTCTGTGAAGCATGGGTCCTCAGACTTGTCACGCTGTTTATGTTGCTGCTGAGGCTCCAGGGCACAAGGCAGGTGCTATATCACCCTGTGTAGCCGGCCTCGGAAGGAAAACTGTGTGACTTTCTCCACACTACATTGACTGGAGTAGTCACCCACATTCAGAGGGATGAGATGGGTTACGCTTTAAAATTGCTCTTGTTTTGAAGGCCTGACAATGAAATGGATCTATATTTGAGGCTTGGCTCTGAGAACTTACTTACTTTCCTCCTCTTTAAAACAATAATATAAATAGTGCTATCCCTTACAGTTTTTGGAGGATTAAATGAGAACATGCCTGTTGTTAATGTTATTACAAAGCTTCAGTCCTTTGTCTCCTCTCCGTGGAGGCTGCTGTCTCATTAGATTTATTTATTATTATTTTTTAAAGATTTTATTTGTTTATTCTTAAGAGACACAGAGAGAGAGAGGCAGAGACATAAGCAGAGGGAGAAGCAGGCTCCCTGCAGGAAGCCTATTGCGGGACTCGATCCCAGGACCCCAGAAACACGCCCTGAGCCAAAGGTGGACACTCAACCACTGAGCCACCCGGGTGTCCCAGTTTCATTAGATTTAAATTTATGCTCCAACAATAGCCTGCACTGAGGACAGTTTTAGTATTTGTATTAATAGAAGGGAGAACTTTAGGGTATTCATAATTGTGTATGCTTTGGTAGTGTGGGTTTCTAGAACACCCAGAGCTGACAGTCCTACAGATCTGGTAGGTTGTACCCTTGGCAGAGACTGAACATTTCCATTCTATGGTTATGTAGCTAACTCTTGTCTTCTTTCTTTCCCTGATCCCCTTTATAGTCTCTTTATGTGGCTGCATCCTAGTCACTGGCTCCCCTCTCCTTTTCTTTATTCCATTAGGCCTTTTTCTAACTTTATCTGGACTCTTCCCTATTTGATGTTGCAGGGACAATCCTGCATGATACATGAAGCAGAAGTTCACACCTTTGTGTGCTTTGGATCACCTGATCAAGAAAGGGGTGCAAACATCTCTTAATGACCACCTCATCAAAAGCCAATTTGTCCAGTAATCTGTTCACCAAATGGTCTATTTATTGACTTACTGAATTCATCAGTATATTGACAATGTTTTCTTTTTCTTTCTTTTTTAAAAAATATTTATTTATTCATGAGAGACACAGAGAAAGAGGCAGAGACACAGGCAAAGGGAGAAGCAGAGCTCCTTGTGGGGACTGCAATGTGGGACTTGATCCCCAGACCCCCAAAATCATGACCCAAGCCAAAGGCAGATGCTCAACCACTGAGCCACGCAGGTGCCCCAACAATTTTTTCTTCTAATCTATATTTATAAATTTGCATGTATAAAGTTATCAGATGAGAACTTTTCAAAACAGCTGAAGGTCTCTGGGTCATATCAGTTAATCGGTTTATGAAAACAGCATTTTAAATAATTTGTCTCAGGCAAAAAAAAAAGAAAAAAAAAGAAGGAGTGATGGGATATGCCTTGGCCTAGGCTGCAGATCCCAGAAAGGGGATGACTAAGGACAGAGAAGGAGAGGATATTAAGGGGAAGACAGATGGGGAGGGATGTGTGTGGGGTAGGTGGGGCTGAAGGAAGTTTAGGGAGGCCATGTACGAGGATGCATCTGAAGGTCCCAGGAGGACTTTACTTTCAACATCTCTGTTATGCTCCATTATTTATACAAACTATAAATAGTCAAAATAAAGAAGTTCTGGTAAAACTTTATAAGTAGTTAAAATAAACAAGTTTGGTATAACTGGTAAGTTCAGATCATTCATCCCACTGTAAGTTGGTCATTGGAAATTGTTTCAGACACTGGATTTTGGTAAATTGCTTGAAGCTGTTACACTGAAGCGTCCATCCACGGGCAGGTCTTGACCAAAGTGCCATTGAGATGTTATAGATGGCAAGTTCCCTTAGAGGAGAGGAATCAATCATATTCAGGAGAAAACTTCAGGAATAGTTCGCCCAAGATGTGCTAAGTGGTAGAACACATACAGACAAATTTGAAGATGGTTGGGTAGGAAACTGTTCTTTTGTGGTTGTTAACAAGAGAACAGCTCCAGGAAGCGTGCAGCCACCACGTACAGAATGATGTGCCAGGGTAATTCTGGGAATAAGCATGTTCCCTTAACTTAATTGTAGTGGATGAAATGTGGCTTGGAATTGTGCGAGACTTGAACATACTGCTATCTTAAGTAATATGAAGTTTGCTCTACCTAGGAAAAGTTGTTTCTTCTTTCCCATGTGACTGAGGAAAAATACTCTGCATTTTCATAATGCCCATTATAGTTTCTGAAGGTCAGTTTAGAGAGTAACATTGGGACAGGAATTGATGTAGAAACCCCAGCTTAACTGCTAGGGGGCAGCAGCAGCTGTTGAAAAATCATCACTAGCTGTTTTTCTGGAAAACATTTCTATCTCTTATTTAGCTGGCCTCAAAGAAAGTCAGAACTTATGCATCCCCTATAAAAATGGCTCAGTGTTGGTTGTTTTTCTGGTAGGGAGAAAAATTCTAAGTATGTATAATATTGAGAATATTCTAAATGTATGTTTATAAATAGTTTAAATATCGCTTCTCTTAAGCCAGAGGATAAGAAAAACATCAAATTTATACTTTTCATGTTCCCAAATACTGTTTATACAGGATGAGTTCATCGATGTGTATCTCAGTTTCTCTAAAGACTTGGGAAATAACTGTTGGCTTGAATTAACTCTTAAAAACTGACAAAAGTTATCAGATATAACAAAATGTGAACTTAATGTAAAAATGTGGAGATAATTTCTTTTCACAAACAAACAGCTACTCTGAGAAATGCATTTAATTAGAAAACTTTCTAGCCTGACAACCTTTCTTTTGAAGAAACTGTATGGCTGAAGTGTTTTAGCTTGGCAAATGAGCTTTGCTGTTAGCAAAGAAAAGGAGGTTTTTTCCTACGAATATTACTTCTGCATGGATTTGTTTTTTTTTTTAATAAGTTTATTTTTTATTGGTGTTCAATTTTTTTTAATAAGTTTATTTTTTTATTGGTGTTCAATTTGCCAACATATAGAATAACACTCAGTGCTCATCCCATCAAGTGC
The DNA here is from genome assembly GCF_053574225.1 of Canis aureus. Lineage (NCBI taxonomy): Eukaryota > Metazoa > Chordata > Mammalia > Carnivora > Canidae > Canis > Canis aureus. The sequence continues at coordinate 46,828,837 of NC_135612.1, read as the reverse complement.
CCCCCTCAGTGCCTATCACCCAGTCACCCCAACCCCCCGCCTACCTCCCTTTCCACCACCCCTAGTTTGTTTCCGAGAGTTAGGAGTCTCTCATGTTCTGTCTCCCTTTCTGATATTTCCCACTCATTTTTTCTCCTTTCACCTTTATTCCCTTTCACTATTTTTTATATGCCCCAAATGAATGAGACCATATAATGTTTGTCCTTCTCCAACTGACTTATTTCACTCAGCGTAATACCCTCCAGTTCCATCCACGTCGAAGCAAATGGTGGGTATTTGTCGTTTCTAATGGCTGAGGAATATTCCAGTGTATACATAGACCACATCTTCTTTATCCATTCATCTTTCGATGGACACCGAGGCTCCTTCCACAGTTTGGCTATTGTGGACGTTGCTGCTATAAACATCGGGGTGCAGGTGTCCCGGCGTTTCATTGCATCTGTATCTTTGGGGTAAATCCCCAGCAGTGCAATTGCTGGGTCATAGGGCAGATCTATTTTTAACTCTTTGAGGAACCTCCACACAGTTCTCCACAGTGGCTGCACCAGTTCACATTCCCACCAGCAGTGCAAGAGGGTTCCCCTTTCTCCACATCCTCTCCAACATTTGTTGTTTCCTGTGTTTTTCATTTTCACCATTGTCACTGGTGTGAGGTGGTATCTCATTGTGGTTTTGATTTGTATTTCCCTGATGGCAAGTGATGCAGAGCATTTTCTCATGTGCATGTTGGCCATGTCTATGTCTTCGTCTGTGAGATTTCTGTTCATGTCTTTTGCCCATTTTATGATTGCATTGTTTGTTTCTTTGCTGTCGAGTTTAATAAGTTCTTTATAGATCTTGGATACTAGCCCTTTATCTGATATGTCATTTGCAAATATCTTCTCCCATTCTGTAGGTTGTCTTTTAGTTTTGTTGACTGTATCTTTTGTTGTGCAAAAGCTTCTTATCTTGATGAAATCCCAATAGTTCATTTTTGCTTTTGCTTCTCTTGCCTTCGTGGATGTATCTTGCAAGAAGTTACTGTGGCCAAGTTCAAAAAAGGTGTTGCCTGTGTTCTCCTTTAGGATTTTGATGGAATCTTGTCTCACATTTAGATCTTTTATCCATTTTGAGCTTAGCTTTGTGTGTGGTGCAAGAGAGTGGTCTAGTTTCATTCTTCTGCATGTGGATGTCCAATTTTCCCAGCACCATTTATTGAAGAGACTGTCTTTTTTCCAGGGATAGTCTTTCCTCCTTTGTCGAATATTAGTTGACCATAAAGTTGAGGGTCCACTTTTGGATTCTCTATTCTGTTCCATTGATCTATGTGTCTGTTTTTGTGCCAGTACCACACTGTCTTGATGACCACAGCTTGGTAGTACAACCTGAAATCTGGCATTGTGATGCCCCCGGCTTTGGTTTCTTTTTTAATATTCCCCTGGCTATTCGGGGTCTTTTCTGATTCCACACAAATCTTAAAATAATTTCTTCCAACTCTCTGAAGAAAGTCCATGGTATTTTGATAGGGATTTCTGCATGGATTTGTATTGCAAGTTAGGAATGCTAGTTTTTAAGAACTATATTATGTATCTATGTACCAATATACACATAAATGACCATTAAGTTGATTTGTAGAAATATATTTTTGGGCACAAGGGAGACTGATATGTTATTGATTGAAGAAAGGTAAAAATATAATATGAAGGATGGTTCCTTTTTTTTTTTTTTTTTGGATGGTTCCTTTTTAAAAGGTTTTACTTAATTATCAGAGAGAGAGAAAGAAAGTGAGTAGGGGGAGGGGCAGAGGGAGAGGGAGAAAGAGAATCTCAAGCTGACTCCTCAATGAGCGAGGAGCCCAACATGGAGCTTGAACTTATGACCCCAAGATCATGATCTGAGCCAAAACCAACCAGTCAGAAGATCAACTGATGGAGCCACACAGGATCCCCAAGCCTGGTTCCTTTTTGTAAAAAGTGTGTGAGTGTGCATGTAAAGTCTAGGAACGTATCACAATATTACTAGATGGTAATAATTTTCTTTCCTTTAATGCATTTGAATATCTGCTTTTTCTCTTGTGCCCATGAGTTATATTATAAAAAGCAAAGAGAAGTTGTTTGTAATTAGAGCTTTAGTGCAGATTTATTTTATTTGCATGTTAGATTGATTCTTGAGCCAGTCAACGTGATATGGTCTATTCTACTTATCACTTCTCCTGTTACTTCTGACCATTTTTTATAACTCTCAAAATGTGGTAGTAGATAAATAGAATGCCAAGAGAACCAATATGGTTCTTTTTTAAGAAATATGGTTCTTGATCACTCTTTCCTTATGATGGACTAGAGTTGTTTTTTGTCCATCTCACTGAGCTGTCATTTCCATTGATTATATTTGCAAAACGATCTGAAATCCTCAGTGAATAACATTAGGACTGTAGGTAGAGTGGTAGCCAATACTTATGAATACTTAGGGCTTTTTAGTTTTTTAATGCAATTCTTTCTTTCCAGGAAAGCTCAGATTGTTTTAGGGAAATGTTCTCAAACCACATTGGATCTTGTAAGAAGTATGTAAGGAATTTTCTGTTCAAGTTCTGCAGAGAAAAGGTGATATGGATTTCACAGCTTTAAAGATGGCAATAGAAGGGACATTACAGAGACAAATTGGTATTTGTTATTTTAGATAGGTAAAATAAATGTATATTTAATACATATATTGTTCTATACTCACCCTTTTTAAATTAATTGGGCAATAATACTAAAAATAATAGCAATTGCAATGAGACTTTCTTGTAAATGGCTGGAGTATATGGATTCATTCAGTTCTTGAGATAATCCTGAGGTTGGTATGTATTTTTTAAAGATTTTTCTTATTTATTTGAGAGAGAGAAAGAGAGAGAGCATGAGTGGAGGAGAGGGGCAGAGGGAGAAGCAGACTCCCCACTGAGCAGGGAGCCCCATGAGGGGCTCCATCCCAGGACCCTGAGTTCATGACCAGAGCTAAAGACAGATGCTTAACTGACTGAGCCACCCAGGCCCCTGAGGTTGATATATTTTTTATAAACAGGTGAAACTAGCCATAAGGATACTGAGTAAAATTGCCCAAGAAAAGAAGTGGGGTTTTACAAAGAGGAAGTTATGATAAAGGAAAGTATGAAATTTTCATCCCTATGCCATCTTATTTCAAATATCATCCAGTCATTGATCACATATTTATAATACTTCTACTGTGCACATTTGACAAATATTGGGCATACATCTTACCTTCTAGAGCCTTGAATTTGAGGAATCTAATATTATGTTCACAGAGGCTCCAAGGAAAAGTTTTTTTTTTTTTTTTATGTTTAAATCATTTCCTGAAATACAGAGTAGAAAAGTTTTGAGCTGTTTGTGTTGTTGTTGTCTTAACGTGGTTCATGGTTTTAGTGAAGTTCAGTATTCTGTCCACTGAAATTCCAGGGAAGGAAGTGGTAAACAGCTTCTCCCAGTGGTTTTGATGACCTAACACTTTCAGTCCACGGAGCATCCCTGCAGGTGACATTCTGCGGAGCATGCTCAGTGAAGCCCTGTATTGCCTCCTCTGATGGTCCGGGTGCAGCATTTTGCTCGGCCCCCAACTCCCTGGGGCTGCCTTATCTCGAGCACCAGGTTTTCTTGCTTTCCCTAGTTTCTTCTGCCTCCTTCATTATAAGCGGCTGCCAGATTTATATTTCTTAAGCTTGGCTCTGATCATTTTTACTTTCCTGTTCCATACCTAAACCTGACTTTCCTTCCCTCCTCACACTGAAATAATTCCAGATGGACAAAAGACTTATATACATAAATGAAAAAATACAAGATCAGAGGAAGGAAACATAGCTGAACTTATTTAAAATCTTACAGTGAGAACATTTCTTCCAAGCAAGATGTTAAACTACAAAGCCATAAATAAAACTTTGGTAAATTTGACTAAATAAAAGTGAAAAAAAATTATTGCAAGAAATAGCTTAAGCATAAACAAATTATGACAAGATTTATAACCAATAGCTGATTTCCTTGATTAAAGACTCATTCAAATCCTGAAGCAAATAACAAACTATGAGACCTTAGAAAAATGGACAAATGATATGAATGCGAATTTCCCTGACAAAGAAATACAAAGGCAGGTCACTAAAATACAAAAGATCCTAAACTTTATTCAAAATGTCAAAGTTAGAGAAAAATTGAGATACTATTTTTCCACCTGCTGTTCTTTTAAAATAAAGGCACATAATAACATCCAGTTTGAGGAGCATGCAGAGAAACAAAAACAAGTACAAAACATATACTTTTGGCGGGAATGTAAATTTGATGAACTTTGGAAGAGCCATTTGACAATGTCTATGCAAACCAGAAAGGGCACATATTTATGTGCCTGGCAGTTTTTCCAAAGTTAAAAATTTCCTCTGAATATACTCACTTATGCACTCCAAGAGAGTCATACAAGAATGCTTATTATAGTATTGATGGTACTAGTTAAAAAAAGTGGAAGTGATGTAAATATCCATTATTTGGTGGCTAGTGATGTAAGTAATGAAAATTTAAGCAGTGGATTAAAAAAAATACCTGGTGAACCTGTATTGCTTTAATTGTGAAAGCATGAAGTCCAATGCATGTAATATGATTACACCTGCGTTAAAATCAATTTTTGTATCTTTTTTCCTATACTAAACCTATGAAACCAGCCCATTAGAGGAATGAGAATGAGGAAAGTCAGAGTCAGAATAGAGATTCTCTTTTTCATTTCATACCTTTCCAAGACCTGTGCATGTTTTATGTGTGTTAAGAAGTTTTTTAAAAAGGGCACGTGGGTGGCTCAGTGGTTGAGCATCTGCCTTTGGCTCAGGTGGTAGTCCTGGGGTCCTGAGATCGAGTTCCATATTAGGCTCCTTGCTGGGAGCCTGCTTCTCCCTCTGCTATGTCTCTGCCTCTCTGTGTGTCTCATGAATAAATACATAAAATCTTTAAAAAAAATTAAAAAAAAAGAAATTAAAGAAAAAAAACCAAGAAAGACAAAAACACCCTGTATTTCTTACCGAACAAAACTAAATTCCTTATTTTGTTATTTTAAAGCACTTTGACCCTGGAGGTGCCTGAGTGGCTCAGATGTTGAGCATCTGCTTTCCACTCAGGCCATGATCTCAGGGTCCTGGGATCAAACCCCACTTTGGGCTCCTGCTCAGTTGGGCATCTTCTCCCTCTGCCTGTCTTCCTGCTTGTGTTCTCTTTGTCTCTGTCTCTCAAATAAATAAATAAATAAATAAAAATCTAAAAAAAAAAAAAAGTAAGTAAAGCACTTTGGCTTGGTTCAAATCTGCCTTTTCAATTTTATTTCTCATTGTATTTTTTCTCACTTAATGTCCAGATCAGTTGAAATGCTTACTTGGCGCCACACAGATCTTGCCATTTGGGTCTCCTTCCTGCTCCCCAGCTTCACTGCCATTTTCTCCTGCTAAAATGACCTCAGATCTTCTCCGTGTGTTCGGGTCCACCCATATTTCTACCAGCACCTTTTTTTCCAGACTCCACGGCCACCCCAGCTTGGGCTCATCTCTTCTACCTGTGAGCTGTTACCACCTCTGAGTTCAGTTCTATTTTGATACTTACCCCCTAGTTATATTTATGGTGTCCCTGCTGCCCGCCAGGTACAGGAGACTGGACTGAAGCAGGATCTGGGACTCATTTACCTTGGTGACCCCTGCCCCCCATCGTGCCGAGCCCTGGGGCAGCCTCTGAAATCAGCCTTCAGGGTTTGTAGCACGTGAGCAGTGTCAGCAGGCCTGGCAGGTAGAGTCCAGGGAGGGTTGGCCGAGCGTCATGTCACTGAGTAGGAGCAGAAGTAAGGACATCCGCACATTGTGGGCACGAGGGTCGGAGGACCCGTGAAGGGCTGTGAGCCTGTCTCGGCAAGCATCGAACCCCCATGTGTTTGGAGTGCGGCAGGAAACTCAGACCCTTGATGCTTACCATCTTGATCTTCCGAGTCCGAGGTTGTGTGACCCCCACTGGGTCCACAAGGGCAGAATCAGTGGCCCCATCAGGACGGGGGCGCCCGTCTGGCCTCCTGGCCTCATTCTCCTCCCAGAGCACCACACCACCTCTTTCTTCCAAGGAGCCTCATTGTTGGTGAAGGTCCCAGTGAAAAAAAGGTTAAAGTCCACCCATTCAGGTGTCATCTCATCATTTGTATAATCGGGGAGTTGCATTCCTGAGCAGCCGACCCCTTTTCAGAACCTGCCTAGTTGAGATGTCACTTCCCTGACAGTGAGGCACTTAGGCTCACGGAGAAAAATCACAATGTGCTCCCTCCCTTTCTCAAATTTTCCCTAACAATTAATGCCACACTAACTTGACACTCTCTTTCCTTGTTTGGCTTTGTAAACCCTGGTCCCTTTTTCTATTAATTCCAGACATTAATATTTTCTTTCACGCAACTGACGCCATTCACCCGTGAAACCGTTTGAACATTATGTAGCTGTCAAGATGCCTGGGGATTACCCAGTATGCTTTGCCTGTGAGAAAGTGACACCACCGAGGTCTGGTTTTGAGATGTTTATTTTGAGAGTACGCTGACAAGCATGAAGTCCCGATCCCAGAGTGGCAATTTCATTTAATTAAAGGCCTCTTTTTATTATAGTTTTCCCCCCACATTTTTTTTTTATATATATATCAGAATGATTGTTAAAGTCTGACTTGCCAGAGGTGTTCTCTTGTACTATAAAAGGGAGTGAAGGGGGCGGGGGTGCATTGCTCACTCACTAGTGACTATTCCACTGAATGGCTGTGAATGCATTCCTTTTTACTGTCCTGTTCAGAGCTGCCAGTTGACATGGTGTGCATGTGTGTGTATGTGTCTGCGTGTGTCCAAGTTTAAAATAAAGACTGCTGGGCTTCTGTCCCTGTGTTGCCAAACTTAAAACGTGAGAGTTGAGTACATTGCGTATTTGTATATGCTTGCGATTTAATTTCTTGGTCTTGAAGTTAGAAGTCTTACCATACTGGAAGGCTACCAGCCGAATTATACCTTGGTTAATCTATTGAGGCTTTTAAAAAATGCACAGTATCTTACTTTATTGCGAAATTTCTTTCTGTTCAAATAGTTGGGGAGGGTATTGCACTTGTGTTCAGTAATTTTTAATACAGCAGCTAAATAAAAACCTGAAAAAGGAGCTAACGAAAAGAAAAGCTTAAGGTAATTAAGGAGGGCATTACTGATTTGGTAAATGTTTGCAACAGAGTGGCCTAATTAATTTTTGAGATGATACCTTAGACTATTTTGGCTTGACTTTATAGTAGGAATTCACGTCCATAAATATATGGGGGCCTGTGTTGGGCACTGTCCACGGCATGCAGATATATATATTATATTATATTATATTATATTTTATTTTATTTTATTTTATTTTATTTTATTTTATTTTATTTTATATTATATATATTATATATGCAGATTATATATAATATATATATCTTACACATATATCCATCCCAGATATATTTACCCAACAGGTAAAACAGACTGTTGGTCTTTGGACACTGAATCATGTTGTCTGTTTCACAGTTAATTACAATATCATAACTCCTGAAATTAGATTTTTTTCTTTCTTTGTGACATTATTGGCTGGCCTTCGGCTATCTCCTCACTGATTGTTCATTCCTTTGTGCCTTCTTTATTCATCATTCACTGGGTAACACTGCACTAGTATGTCCCAAGTATTCAAGTATGACGGCATGCTTGCAGGTGTGCAACAGACCTGCAAAACACAGAATTCATGGTTTCTGTTTACAGTGCTCTTCCCCACCCCCATCCCGCTGCCCCTCAGCTGATCTGAAATTGTGGAGGAGGGTTTGACATCAGCCCTTCTTTCTGCTTTGGATATAGTGGCTGGAGAGATATTATTCATTCTCTTTGGTGTCTGTTTCAAAGCTCCCCAGGAAGAGCTGGGCGGGTCAGGGGTGTTGGCCCTGAGGCCAGCGGAGGGCCTGGCTGGTGTGGCTGTTCCCCCAGCCAGGGCCAAACAATGCTCGCTGGCTTTTCTGCAGGTGCAGGAGGCAGCAGAGAATGACAACTTTGTCAATTTAATCTCTATGCTCCCCGTTCTAGTCTTTCGTCCTCTTGCCCCATCTTTTGAGCCAGTGGTTCCAGAGATGGATTTATTTATTATGATTACATTCTAAAGTACAGATTTCTGTTGAGTCAGACCTCTGGCCAAGTGTTTGAAAATAGTTTCTTTCCCTTTTCACTGACTTGCTGCCATTCTTGGGAGGGGTTGGTTTCTCCTCAGGATTCCTGACACCGTTGGCTGGTGCCGGTGGATTTTGTGTCTTGAATTTTTGTGGCTAATGTAGTGATGACATAACCCAGAATGAAATGAAACAGAAAAAGCTGAAGGAGCCCATTTGTATTATGCCACTGAGGGCAAAGAATGATCAGTCATTTACCCCAAATTGTTTCATTTTTCTCTACTTGCCCCCTCTGGGGCCTTCAGTCCATGCACGGGGAGACATTTGTTCTGGGCGTGCTCCGTGAAATGCTTTGAGCCAGGGGAGTGTGGAAAGAATCCTTAGTTAACGGAGATCCTGGGCTTTTACGTATATTTTTAAAACCTGTCTTGCTCTCTTTTTTCTTTAAAGGCACGAGCGATCCCTATGTGAAATTTAAGCTGAATGGGAAGACGCTGTACAAAAGTAAAGTCATATATAAGAACTTGAACCCAGTTTGGGATGAGATAGTTGTACTTCCAATTCAAAGCCTTGATCAAAAGCTACGTGTGAAGGTAATCACAGATGGCTTTCAAATCTGCTCTTTTATTAAAAGCATTGATTTCTCAGCAATCTTTGCCCCCTTAAAAAGGCAACGTTCCCAAATTCCTTTATTATTATTAAGCTCTGGGTAAAACATCTTAGAGAAGAAGGGATTATTTATACCTTCCATTGAAACTATATGTTTTTCTCAGATCAGTGGTGTATACTCCACAGAAAATCAGAGTGAAAATAATATCTCCATTGATTGTATTTAAACTTACTGCACGTGGAAGAATTATTACTGCTGGTGTAGTGGCGACAAGAAGGAAAGCCTTTCTCATTAGGAATAACTTTATACTTAATAGAGCTTTAAGCTACTGGTTGTAAGCATCAATTGCTCTAACATCTGGGTTAAAGCTGCATGAGTTGAATGCAGGATGGGATTGCTATAGAATATTTAGCAAATTTCTATTTAATTGGCAGATCTGCTCACCGTGGAAAATACTAAATCTTAATGAGAGACCATTTAAACTACAGGGACTGATCCATTGTGCATAACATTTTAGTGCATATGAATACTGCCTTAAGAGTATTTTCTGCTGTTGTTTTGGTGGTAGTAGGCAAAATGGGCAAGTTTGCATAATCTTTGTTCTTGCCATCGGCATGCCCTAATTCTCCATTAACTGTACTGTGCAAATTATTTTTTGGGTCTAGAAGACTGAATTCAAAATTCCCAGCCAATTGCATTTATTAATAGTTCGATAAATTTACTTGGTTTACCGTATTAATTTGTGTTCCTGGTCTCTTCCCTCTTTGTAGGTATATGATCGAGATTTAACTACATCTGATTTCATGGGTTCTGCATTTGTCATTCTCAGAGATCTTGAGCTTAACAGGTATTGTATTTTTACCTTCTAATTATTATTTTGAATTTTAGAGGGAACTCAAGATAATGTTAAGTGACATTTGTTTAGATCAAATGACAAAAAAAAAAAATCTGAATACATGAAAGAGTGCTTTAAAATGTGAATTTTCAATGATTTTATCATTTATCTCCCAAACATTAAATCTTCCACAATGCATTCTGAAATGTGTATTGGATTTTGAACTGTTAATATTCAGGTTCATTAACCTACCTAACCTAAAAATAAAACAAATATTTAAATTTTATTTGGGCAGTAAGGGAAAAGAATCCATTAACCAACTGTTGAATTAGGCAATGCCAAGCAGTTCCCCTACTCTGAAGATGGTTGGGTTATTTTTACCAGATCTGGTGCTTTTTAAAACTCCCGTCACAGGCTTATACAGAGGTAGGAGACTTTTTCTGTAATCTCTCGATGCATTATGAGACTACCTAGTACTGCCCATAAGTGCTTATGTTATTTGTTGCTTTTTGCTTATAGAACAACTGAACATATTTTAAAATTGGAAGACCCAAACAGTTTAGAAGAGGACATGGGAGTGATTGTGTTAAATTTGAGCCTAGTAGTAAAACAGGGTGATTTCAAGAGACATGTAAGTATGACTCTTTTGTTCTTTTCAAAGTTCTTCATTGCAATTGTCCTTTGATAACTGGGTTACCAGATGGCTGGCATTTTTTGGTAATTATTTTTGGAGGGAAACAAATAATTGTGCCAAGATGTAAAGTATCTATCTGTGGTTCTATGCATCCTTTCTTTTGGAACTCTGGAAAGAAAATCCTTTAAGGAATGATCTCAGCTTTGGCTAGGGATGCGGATGGTATTCCTATTATTAAAATGTATATTTTCTTAAGTGGTACGGTTTTCTTAAGTGGTACGGTTTCCATTAACTATTTTCTTAAGTACTGGGTGACCTAGACATTATTCAGTTATGCAAAGCAGTTCCCAGGATTTAATTATTATAGTGTACATTATTAAGGTGAACAAATACATATTTGTAGCATTCCAGTTTATTTTGTTTTCTTTTAGCTTCATATTTCCTGTTGAGAGTACTTTTGGGAAGATATAAATTTTAATATCCTCTGATCTATTATTACATGGATGTTTCTAGTTAATGCATGGCCTATTGAAGATCTCTCTAACACCAACAAAGCAATGGATTTTTTGATGATTTGACTGAGACTCTGTTTTTATGAGAAAATATGTGAATACAAATCATAATCTTATTTTATATTCAGGGGTCAGACCTTATAATTCCAAGAATTAAAATAAGAACAAAAAGCATCTTTGATTGTAACTTACTTGAAAGGCGTTTTTAAAGCCAACTAAAATACCTACTTGGAAAAGGACTAGAATGTGTTCAAATTTAAGCATGTTTAGAATGTGGTAGGAAAATCTGAAGCCTATTTATAAATTAGGCTCCAGTAGTACTTCTTGAATTGAGTCAGTGGGGTCGATGAGGAGAATATTCTTCATTTTGACATCACCTTTGCTTTTAGTTGTAATTTATTTTCATGGTGAAAATCAGGACTGATTTACTAGTAAACTCACAGAAAATAGCAGAAAGGAATAGCAAAGCTGCACAGTGATTTTTCAGTTGCCAGAGAGTCAACTAAATCATCGCTATTTTTAATTTGAATTCTTTACTTGAAGCATTTACTTGACAGTAACTGGGGCAAAAAACCCTCCCATTTATTAATTTTTAAATAAATAGTACTTTTGAAACTTGAAACCTCAGTAAAGCTGATATTTTGATGTTAAAAGTACCTTTAATTGGTATTGAAAATAAACTTTTTTTTTTTCCTATCCAACATAGTGAAGGAGAGGTTTCTTTAGCTTCTCTTAGCCTTGACAGTATTGCTACTAGATTCGGTGTCAGTGTGTGTAGTAGGTGGCTGGTTCCTTGAGCTGGATGCCATGCTAAAATAACATGCATTGCACATAAGTATCATTTGCCACCATGGAGCGATTGCTATCTGAGATGTTCTGAAAATTTTCTTATATATTTAAGTGGGGTTTGGAAAGTTGGATACTTTTTCATGAAAAGAGCTGCATATTTATTCCTGTTGTGAGTGTTTCTGTAGTATGTTGGATTATGTTTAACAGGCACATCGGCCCTTAAAATATTTTTAAATATTGCCAAAATTCAGAGTTTTAAAGTAATGCCAGTTTAGTTAAAAATTTATTTCAAATTGCAGAGGTGTTAATAATGGATGCTGCCCGAATTTGCTTTTATAAAACATCTCAAAGAATATCTTTTCAGAGTCCTAGGAGGAGCCACACTTGTCATCTTACTGAGTTCGACCACCCCCGACTTCTTTTTAAGAGTTTGCCAGACTGTGTATCTGCTTGCTCCTGTGCTTTCTCATTTTCTTTCTTCTTTGCTTGTCTGGAAGAGGTCTATTATACAACATATTTCTTGCATATATATTTTATGGGGCATTATAATATAGGAATCCTTGCCTATTCTCATTTATTCTGATCGGTAGTTTTATTTTTCTGTTTATATACTTGATCAAAGTATACCCAAGCAAGGAATAATCTAACCTATGCAGCGTGTATGGGGCCCTTTTGGATAGAGTGGGTATCAGAAAACATTTGCTCTTTTCATCAAGTGAATATTTAAAGACATTCTTAATGTGGGATTTTTAAATGGCAATAACTAACACTCAAGACTGGAAAGATAATAGATTATTCAACTGGGAATCATTTGTAAATTTCCATCATCTAATTTTTGTTGCCTTAGAACCAGGCTAACAAAAATCTGAACACAAGCAAAATGTCTATGAACTCACCCTCACATCCAGGGGTGTAAGTGTATATGGGTGTGGTGCTGAAGGCAGGTGTATTGGAAGGCAGGTGCTGGGTAGAAGGCTGACAAACCCACCAACTGGTTCTTTTTATTGGGTTATATTTAAAATTGTGGGCTTGGTCATCAGACTGCCTGGATTTGAATCCCAACTCCACTACTTTCATGCTTTGGGAAGTTAAGTGATCAGGTCACATTCACAGAATTATTTAACCTCTTTCAACCACAATTTCCTCACATGTGAAATGGGGATTTAAAAAAAAAAACTATTTTACAGGAATGTGAAGATGGAGATTATGAAATCTAGTGTTTGGCATGTGGTAGGCTGTCAATATATGGTAGCTCTTAGTACCGTGGTAAGCAGACAGGATATTTATTTTCCATTAATTTCCTTACCTATTTTGTTTAATTTTTATGATTGTTAAAAAAAATCAGATGAGTTATATGTTAGAGAGCCCTAAATAGACATTTGTACCTATAAGATGCTAATTCATTTTGGTGGTTGTTTTGGGTGAAAATACTTGTTGTCATGATGTTGGGAAAATAGACAAAGAACTGACTTTAATACCCAGATTGTAGCATCTATAACTGTGTGTCACATGTAAATGTCGGAACTCACAGTTTAACCAGGGGAAGTGCTTTATTTTAATAAAGAATATGTCCAAGTCATTTCTGCACCAGTGTTCCTAGTTGCTGGTCACTGGAAGGTAAGTGGATTTCCTCCCAAGAGTATTTATATTCTGGTTTCTAATTGATTGGGAAGACATATTGGCAAAGTGGATAGGTCATTTGCCTAAAGGTATTTTTTCCTTAAGCATAATAGTAAATGTGGTCTGCTCGATTAGATTCATAATTGTACTGTAATCTCCCAAATTTATCCAAGCTTTAACATCCAGTTAGCTGGCTAACCAGCCAGAGTAGAGCTTCGCAGTCCTGGACAGTGACAGGGGTAATGAGAGGATTTTGCTAGGGAAGAATTTTAATTGTAGATGAAATTCAGCAGCCTTAGCATGACAAATGAGAGATCAAAAGAGAACAGTGGTGAAGTTACTTGCTGTTCAGAAAATTTGTTCCTCCCTCCCTCCGTGCTATATAGCCTATTTTTCTTAATTGTGCAGAAACAGCTTGGATTTTTTCCATTATTATGAATATTGAGAGTTGCTCATTGAGGGCAAAAGGAATGATTTTTTTAATTATTGTTTTTTTTAGTATCTAAAAGTATGGAAGCCTAAACATGCATTCATATATTGTCCATAAACTTCTTAAACATTTTTAGAATACTATTGAATATTTCAAGTAGGAGAAATCTCCCTTTCCAATTTGCTTTTAGACCTGAAATTATAGAGCTTTAAGACAGTGAAAATCATTTAAAGGATCGAGAGCCTTCTCATACTAAGAACTGGTACTCGTAAAGATTGAGCAGTATTCATATGTTGCCGTCTCCTCATTATTGAATACTAGGAGAAAATGATGTCTCACAATCACAGAAATGTGATTTTCCTGTTTCTGTTTTCTTGATCAAATGTGTTGTCTCTGGAAACTGGGAATTCAGGTGTTAGTTGTTTGAATATAATATGCATATTTGGCTGATATAATAATAGAATGCTGTTATTAATGATTCTATTTCTCTCTTTCCTTTTACCATTTTTCATCATTCAATGGGTTCAATATCCAGCGTTGGTCAAATCGGAAGCGACTGAGTGCCAGCAAGGTAAATGTACCTGTTTTTTTCTTTACATCATTTGGGGAAAAGTTCATCTTTGTACAAACACAGACATACACATGATTGGTATTATCCAACTGTCATACATAGTAACAGTATTCTCTTCCTCTCACTGTTGCTACGAATAGAAAGGAAACAACCTCCCTTTTAAATTTCATTTTAAATGAAACTTCATTTAAAATGAAATTTAAAAGCGGCATAGCCAGATGTTTGAATGTATACATGTTTTAGTGGTGACATTTTATATGTACCAGCCATGTTAGAATGTTCCACTTCATTAAGCCTGGATTATTTGGAGTGTAGTGCTGTTAGAATTAGCCCTGTAGGAAGTTATATGCCACTACATGGAAACTAGCTTTGGTGTTGTAGGGGCAATGAAAAGATTAATTGAGAGGAATATGTGGTATATTTTATAAATCTCTTTTATATTACTCTTATATTTACCATTTATTACGTTGGTTGCTGAGAGTTTCTTGAAAGATTTCTTCATGAAGTACCAGGGATTTTTTTTTTTTTACATTGCTAGTATCTTTTTAAGCAATTATAAACTGTTGTCCAATTTGTAAAAGCTCTGCGTGTATCAAGGTAGAAAAGCATGATTTATCTGGTTATTAAATTAGTACTTTGTGAGTGACTACATGTCAAAATTGGTGTGAACATACACAAAACCAGAAAAGTATTTATAACTTAATTTTGCTGCTCTGCTACTTTTAAAAGAGAAAAAAAACAACATGGCCGTGATGTGCGTGGGTATTTGGCAAATAACCTGACGATCTCTGTAGATGCATTTGCACACACTTAGGTGCACAAGTGCACGCCAGCTCTCATTTCCAACCTCACCATACAACAGCTATTTACTTCTCTGTAAAATAAGGTGATTGAAACAAAGGCTTTGTGAGTTTGTAAAAGTGCATGTGTGAAATGGGGGGGGGGGGGCGGAGAGAGAATTGTCCTCTGACTAACACTAGGCGTTTGAGAAGAAAGATGAACTTTCTAAACCTTCCTTTTTAAAATCTGAAGGAATCAAAGCCCGCCTTCCACTAAAACGTATATCCTTTGCATTTTGAACACTCTAAAAATAACTCCAATAAGTTGTTTTGTTCACCAGGTCACTTGGTTTGCAAGACTCTGGTTTCTTGGTTTCTTTTTGTTTTTGTTTTTGTTTTGTTTTGTTTTGTTTTAGAAATAAAATTAAGAGACAATAAATAATAATGTGCAGCTGTCTCAAACATTCCCCTAACTTTTGTCTTATTCCTTTATAGTCACTAGAGGGTAGGAGAACATCATTTCTTGCCACAGAAGGGAGCCCTTCTCTTGCTCTCCCATATTAAGAGCTTCTGTAACCATCCGAAGCAGTAAAGTTTCCCGGCATGCTTTGGAGAAGCCTGACAAAGCAGTATTTTCTCGTTTATTGATTCTGCTGTGCACTAAAACACTGGTACTGTACATCAATAACCATCTTTAGTTAGGGAGCTCCAGCCTGTGGAAGAACATAAAGGCTAGAAAGAAAAATTGTGAGCTTGGGGAATATTGGAGCCTAGGGAGGACAAGAGAGGTTATGGGAGGATGAGCGAAGGAATGAGGAGGGAGACAAGAAATGTTGACGGCCTGGATAGAGACATCACAAATGCGAAAGGCACAGAGGATCCTGGAGAGCAGTATTTATATCTGTCCTGTGGTCTGGTGTCTTACCACAGAGCTGCCGTGTTCTTTTTTTCCTTCTCTCGTTGTGGTTTCTAGAATTTTGACTTCAGTGCACTGGGCTCTGAGACTTAATAAACGCCCAGACCTGGGGCATGTGTTTAATAAAACCTCAGTGGAATAGAGCCGTGGAAGGCCACTCCTGATCTTACACGGGAGGTGTGCTTTGTAGGTTGATGAAGGATTTCAACTGATGGGTCGACTTTTTTGCTACTTAAGAGTTTGCGGTTTTTGGAGGAAGATTCTAATTTGACTTATGAAAATGAGTCCCATGGAAAATCTGTAGGCGCAGTGATTAACCCTCTGTAGATGTAGTTAAAATGCCCTGATCAACCTATCTTGGTATTTTTTTAAACTGTAAGCTGCTTTTTTTTCTCTTTTTTTTTTTAGGATTTCCATATTATATTTAAAAACGAGGTAACAGAAGTTTGACATAGAGAAGATTACTATGCTATGAGTATCTAAAATTTTACTAGTCCTAAGTAATATATTCTCTATAAAATGTCATTGACTTTTTCACCTCAATCTTACTCTTTTAATGGCTTAACTTTATTTGGGTAATTGCCTCTTAAACCTCATGAGTTTATAATTTTGCACCATCCAAAGGGACCCAGAATGTCAGACTCTCTTCTAAAGTGTTTTCTTACTAAGTTGACCTTGACCGTAATGTGGTAAATATGTAGAAATTGCCTCTAAAAGTGGGTTTTGGTTTCACCCAGGGCCTCTGTTTACCTTCCAACGAGCATTTTAGCTTGAGAATTGAGAATTTGACTTAACAGGGCCTGAATCAGATAACTAGTTCTTTTTAGACAGTTATTCTACATAATCTTTTCTGCTAATAGGTCTGTTTCCAAACCTTACTCTTTTTCTAATGCATGTAACACTTAGAAAATTAACAGCAGTGACTTCTCTAATATCAGATAGTTTAATGCGGGGGAAAAAAAAAACACCCATAGTGATAAAAAATGGAATTGAGAAATCACTGATCATACCCAGGAATATGTGGGCATACACTCACCCACATCCTTCCCCTGTGCTTGAATTTGAGTGTGTGTAGGTCCTGTGGCTGACCACGAGTCCCCTTCCCTAGGATTTCCTTTATTTTACATGCATTTGCACTGCTGTAAATCTCTATATTTTACATGCCCCCCACCGACCACTGTTTTATGAGGACTATGCCAGCAATCTGAAGTAAGAGATATGACCTATACCACTTTTTATATATATATATGAAATTAGTTGACTCATGGTAATGTCGATTTTTTGGGTTTCTATCAGCTTTATATATTTTTTAAAGATTTTATTTATTCATTCATGAGAGACACACAGAGAGAGGCAGAGACTTAGGCAGAAGGAGAAGCAGGCTCCCTGCAGGGAGCCTGATGCAGGACTTGATCCCAGGATCATCCCCTGAGCCAAAGGCAGATAGATGCTCATCCACTGAGCCACCCAGGTACCCCAGCTTCATATTCTTATATCTTTGTACCTCTCTGTTATTACAGAGACTGGTAACCACAGAATATGTCTTCTAGGTTCCCCGGTCAGGTAGTCTCCCATTGGCTTTATGCAATGAGAGGAATTGTAGGATACTACAGTGTAGGAGAATTTCTAGGGTATCTCTTCCTTTTCCCACTGTTTTACATGCTGTCTAGACATGGACTGTGTTTTGCATTTCTCCTTATACTTGCCTTGGTTTCAGCTTCTACTAGGTGAGTCTGACTCTCTAGTCTTTACTCTTTTTGCCTCGCTTGCCTGGGGCTTGCAGATCCTCAATTCCAGGGCAAAAATCCAGCCCTACATCTGTGCAAGTACTGTTGTAACACAGCCGTTACATGTACGCATTGTCTCTAACTGGCAGGGGCAGAGTTGCCACTATATTGTAGTTGGCACAGAGACCTAATGGCCTGAAGCCCGAAGAGTTATTCTGTGGACCTTGGCAGGGAAAGTTTGTCCTCCCCCGCTCCAGCCTGAGAGTGCTAGCGAGGGCTTCCTCCTGTGGCCTACCTTAGCTTTTCTCGGCCCTGTCTGTTTGATCGCTCAGTCATCCTATACCTGGGACACTAGTTCTCTGCATTATATTCCCTCTAGTTTCAGTACCAGGAGTGGTTCGCTTTTCCTGTTGGATTCTGATGCAACCTATAGGAGCTAAACCTTTGCTTTTGGCTTTTATGTATGCTATTAAAATTGTCATTTTCTTTTCTATTCTTGTTTTTTAAGATTTTATTTATTCATGAGAGATACACAGAGAGAGACAGAGACACAGGCAGAGGGATAAGCAGGCTCCCTGTAGGGACCCCAATGCAGGACTTGACCCTAGGGCCCCGGGACCATGACCTGAGCCAAAGGTAGATGCTCAACCACTGAGACACCCAGATGCCCCTAAAATTGTCATTTTCTTTGTAAGAATCATGCATCACATGATGAGGGTTCTGCATGAATTTAGGTTCCACCATCTCTGGTTTTTCTTCTCTTTAATTCCTTTTGCTCGGTCTGTCCCTCTGTTTCTTTTTTTTTTTTTTTTTTTTTTAATATTTTTTATTTATTTATGGTAGTCACAGAGAGAGAGAGAGGCAGAGACATAGGCAGAGGGAGAAGCAGGCTCCATGCACTGGGAGCCCGATGTGGGATTCGATCCCGGGTCTCCAGGATCGCGCCCTGGGCCAAAGGCAGGCGCCAAACCGCTGCGCCACCCAGGGATCCCTGTCCCTCTGTTTCTATCTGACATCTAGGACTTATGGAAGGCAGTCTATTAATCTATGTAACTATCTCTATCTATCTATGAAGGCAGCCTATAAATCTATATATCTTTATCTAATCTCATCTGCCTAATTTCTTTGTCTATAGATCTGTCTGTATCTCTTTAACCTAATTTATTTGTCTGTATGTCTGCATCTGTCTACCTAGACATCATACTGCATGGGCCCAGTGCCAAATATCTGAACCCTGATGCCTCTGCTGCCTTGTTATGAAGTCTAGGTCAGCATTATCCTGGGCAGAATTACTTCTAAGGGCTTTCCTCATTTCCAGGGGCCTCAGTCCTGCTAGGTTAAGACCACAAATTTGTTGGCATTCTCCAACCTTGTGTGTGATCCGGACCAGAAAACCAGAGCCACAGCCTTCCTAAACTTTTCACTGAATGTCTCCTTGCAGTGACATAAAAGTCTACTTTGGCCCAAAGCCTATCACTGAGCACATATTATGTTGGCTGGAATACTGTCCTGAGGATTCAGAGATGAAATGGGCATGGCCATCATATGATTGCTGAGTCAGCGGGAGACAAGAGAGTAGGGAGGTAGGTAGGGGTATTCGGAGGGCCTGGTTAGACTTTGTACTAGCTTTGCAGGTGGGCTGAGTGCTGGGGACAGAGAAAGACTGCAGTGAATCTTATCAAATGAGAGGGAGGAAGAAGTGAATTGAGATATGATTATATAAAATAATGTAGTCCATGGCAAGTGCTCCAAAGCATTTATTATCAGGCTTCAGCCAATTGAGTTTTCAAAGTGGAGTCCCTGAACCAGCAGCATCAGCATCACCTGGAAATTGTTAGAAATGTGAATTCATGACCCTCCCCCCACCAACATTTCAGACCTCTTGAATGAGAACTTTGGGGATGGAGCCCAGCAATCTTTTAGCATGCTCTCCACGAGATTCTAAAGCATGTTCATGTTTGAGAACCATTGGCATAGACTTGAGTCTGATATGGGGTGTTGGATGGGAAGAGGAGTAGACGAAGCTAGCAGTGTGAGAAGCATAGACCTCATAAGCCAGTAGCTAGTGCTGCTAAATCTTAGGAAGGACTAGGAATAGGGTGAGGCAAGAGCTGTGCCAGGAACACAAAACAATGGAAGGGATTTAGGGGCCAGACCTGCCTGTTGCAGAAGCCTCAGAGTGAGTGCCTTGCTTGCTTCACTAATAGGGAGGTAGGACAGTCCTAGAAAGGCATGTCCCTGAAGTATTTTCCCTGAAGGAAAGGCATAGACAACATTTAACTTCAAAAACTTCTTAGGGGTTAGGGTGAAAAAGAAAATCCTATTGAATCATGTGGCCTTCATTTTTTTTTTTTTTCACTTTAGTTTTTAACGACAGAAAGTGCACTAGCAGCATTTTCCTGGTCCTAATCCCTGAGAAGTAGGTATTCATAGATTGTATCAAAATTTTAAAAATCTTAACCTAATTTTTATTTGTGAGTGCAAAAATTGAGCAATGGAATTTTTTTTTCACAATGAAAAAGTGTTAAGTTTCCCGTAAAACTTTTTTTTTTTTTTTCCGTAAAACTTTTATAGCTAATGTGTCTATACAACCTACAGATTATTCATTATCCTTGGGACTATAATCTAGTTCTCACGTACAAATTTAAATCTCATGGTCCATGTCCATGTCCTTGTGGGAAATTTAAAAGGCTTTCTTTATATGCTTATGCAAAGATTTTTGTGTGGTTCTAGGAGAATTTATGCCTACAGGATCCTCTTCGGGTGATATAAGAAGCTGCCAAGAAGGAGCTTCTCTGGGAGCCTGTTGCATGAATATATGGATCTTCTCATGTCATGCTATAAAAGCTGTTGACAATGAACAGTTGTTTTACATGTTAAAAAAGCTTGGAAGGAATATTTCAGGGAAACCTTTTGTAGACTGAATATTCTCCCATAGCTTTTCTAAGCAATGCCGGCAGAGCTGAATCTCATATTATTGTTCATTTAGCTTACAAAGTTATTTTTTTCCATGCATTTGTTTCCATTGACACCTCCTTTCTTACAATGACTTAGGAAAACTGAATAATTAGAGTCAAAATAGGATGCACTGGTGGTGTCAGAATATATATTTTTATACTCCCATAACTGAGATCATAGAAAAAGGACCCACACAGTAATTTGGCACCTAGTAGGTAGGTCTTCCTAGAAAAGTCTTACAAAAATATTTTCTCACTGCCCCTCCTTTTCATTTCTGTTTTTAAAATTTGTTTGATATTTTGTCCCACCCAGGGGAGTGCTGTGGATAATCGTCCTGTGGTATTTGTCAGCATGGTCTGTTCTGGAGTGTGGCATGGCCAGCTGTAACATTGCTTTTGATGCCTACAGGCTGTGGCCTCAGCTCCTGGACTGCATGCTACTCCTTTCAAGATCTTTCTTCTCTCCTAACCTCTCCGCCATTCTTCCTGGCCCATGACAGAGAGGAGACACCTCACTGACATGTCTGTCATTTCTGGGTTTTCTTTTGCAGTCATGCCAAGAGACTGGAGTCCACATCACCATCTTCCCAGCATGCCACTTGGCTAGAATCCTCAAATAAAGCATCTGGCCAAGCTATAATCCATTTTATATGTCCTAGGAATGATAGCCCGTTCACTGTTTTGAAAGTCTGTTCCTAGATCACAAACTTGAAGATTCTCTACTGTTGGGAGTGAAAGTTCCACAGTACTTATCTTCACCTTTGTTCCCTTTTTACCCTGCCTGCATCCTCCTTGGGATTGTCATGACCCAGAAGTAAATTGTTAGCTGAAGCTTTTCATTTTCCTGAAAGTCAGTATGGTTTTTTTAAAGGATTTATTTATCTGAGAGAGAGAGAGAGGGAGAGAGAGAACGTATGAGGGGAAGAGGGAGAGAGGGAGAAGGAAACAGACTCCTCACTGAGCATGGAGCCTAACTCAGGACTAGATCCCATAACCCTGAAAGACCAGACCATGACCTGAGCCAAGAGTTGGATGCTTAATCAACTGAATCACCCAAGTGCCCCATGAAAGTCAGTACTTTTTTGTTTTGTTTTGTTTTTGTTTTTGTTTTTAAAGATTTTATTTATTTATTCATGATATATATATAGAGAGACAGACAGAGATACAAGTAGAGGGAGAAGCAGGCTCCACGCTGGGAGCCCAATGCGGGACTCAATCCTGGGACTCCAGGACCATGCCCTGGGCCAAAGGCAGACGCCAAACTGCTGAGCCACCCAGGGATCCTCGACTTTTTTTTTTTTTTTAAGAGTTTATTTATTTATTTATTCATGAGAGACACAGAGAGAGAGGCAGAGACATAAGCAGAGGAAGAAGCAAACTCCCTGTGGGGAGCCTGATGTAGGACTTGATCCAGGATCATGCCCTGAGCCCAAGGCAGATGCTCAGGTGAGGAGCCACCCAGGTGCCTCAAAAGTCACTTATGTTTCTAAGTTAAATATAACACCTTGTATTCACTGGTAATAACTAATGTGTGTGCCTTGGATGGGAGTAACGATTTCTGTTCAGAAAAAGGGTGTGGATTTGGTGGATTGGGGGCTGAGGAAGAAAGCGCCTATGAATGAAACAACATAGGAATAGTGAAAGGTTCTGATCCTTTGGGAGGAAGGAGAAAAATAACAAAACCCTGGTGTACTATATTTTATCCTTTATGTCGGCTGAGAAATTAGGGTCAGGACCTAGAAACTTTGCTCTATCTCCTGGTGTTTGTTTCAGCTCAGGTGGGGTGGGTTTTTCCTTTGATGGGTCATTTCCTTCTCTCCTTTCACATTCCAAGCTGCATTAAGATGACAAATTTCACTTATAGGCTCAGGCACAGACATGAAAACCTGAGCTATGGAGTTAACAGAGTGAGTGCAGAGGAGTAGATTTATTGTGAGGAGACAGGGATTGTTTGAAGAGTGCAAAGGATTTGGGGAGCCCAACTCTGTATCAGAGCACACACAGGATGGCCCCAACTGTACCTGTCCCTCCCCACCAACTCTGCTCTCAAGCCCCATCTCTTGTCCAAGGCTGAAGACAAACGTTAAAGTAATTAAGACACTTCTTTAAATCACTCCCCTACCCCAGAATATGTTGCTCATGGGCGAAACTTTATTTGGACATAACCTTGTAGCGGCTTTTGCAGAAAGATGGAGGCAAAAAGAAGTAGAATAAAGGCCCTCTGTGCTTGTCTATATCTGAACTCTGCAATAAATAGTTCACTTTTCCTACTCTGCCTTTAGTAAGGGGGGAAAAAATCTTGGACAGCAAAGAGCAAGTCAGTCACATCAAACACGACTGCGTTAAATACTAAAATGTTCAAAGTCCGACTGAGATAGATAAAGGCTTTGATGGAAAGTGGATATTTCCCAGGGACATTACAAGCAATAATCCAGATGTTATGGTGTAATGCAACGAGTGTCCGTGGATAGATCAGGAGCTCCAGCCAAGCCGAGCCTGATGGAGGCTTTAGCCTTGCCCTCCCATGCTGTTCTGCCATATGGAACCTATCTCTCGGCCCCCTTAATAACCAGCTTTGGATTCCATTTTCACAGAGCTCCTAGAGCTAAGTGGGGCTGTTTTATGGACAAGTTAGATAGAAGCCTTTCCAAGATAAACATCCAATTTGAAATTAGGACATACCAAGCCACAAAATTATTTTAGGGCATATTTCATGGAAGTGCTGCCATTTTTCTTAGGCAATTGCCAGACTGTACGATGCCCTTTGATCCCATGTGGACATTACTCCCTTCTTTATAAAAAGGATTTTGAAATAGTTGCAGTGTTTAGGGAGGAATATATCTGTCGGAACTTTGAAGCATGGCCATGGGACAGGTCATGCTTTAGCTGGTTGGTTGGCAAGTCAAACTTTAAGAAGAAAGAAATTAAAAGAAAAGAAAGAATTGTAACAGGATATATGAATCAAAATCTCATTTTCCTTTTAAAAATAGAAGTTTTCAGCCAGTGTACTTAATAAGATGTATTCAGTGTATCCAGATCTATATGCTCACACAGATTTATAAACACATGTGAGTACATTTTTATATATGTGTCTATATATAGACTGTGTTATTAACATGAAATTGCTTAACTTTACTGATTTCCTTAAGTTTCATTATTGAATATATTCTATCCTCAACCAAACTGGAAACAGAAGTTAAGGAATAATTGTCCACATTGTCCCGAGGAAAGGGATTTTTTTTTTTAAATCCCATGCACCCTCCCTGCTCTGTCTCGGCACCTCCAAAACTCCTGTGCACATGTGCCTGCATTTTAAGAGAAAGGCAGCACAGGTGTGAAGTTTGAAAATGTAGATTTCCTTAAATGTGTGTTAAGGAAGTCATAAAATGACCAACTAAATACTTGGTGTGGCATTGCTGCATCATTTATTAAAAGTGGTGGAGTGACACGTGTTGGATGAGGTAAGCTGGTATATAATTAATATGATACTGACATACCATTTGTTGTGATAGATTGTAACTAACTGGTGTCCAAGCGAATTGGTGTCGAAATGATCTCGAAGATATATTGAGTAGATGACAGGAATGAATATATAGTGTTAGAAATTCATTGCTTTACTATGGTGCTTGATGCCATTTACATTCTCCAGTCCATTTATTTCTCCTTCAAATAAAGCAGCCTAGGATCATACCATTTCACGTATTGAACAGCGAACATAAATGAACTCTGCCAACAAAATGCAGCATGTGGATCATGTGGGGATCTTCATTCAAACAAACTAACCATAAAAAAGACATGGTTGAGACCTTAAGGGAAATGTGAATATGGGCTGGATATTTAACGATATTAAGGGAATTATGGTTACTTTTGTGGAGTGTGATCATGGCATGGTGCTTATGTAAAAACAAATATGCTTTCAAATATTTCAGGTGGAGAAAAATAGTGAAGGGATACATGAAATCAGAGTGGCAAAATGTTGAATCAGATGAATAAGTATGTGGAGATGTATATACCATTCTCTCTGCCTTTGTGTGTGTTTGAAAATTTACATAATAGAAATTAAAAATAAATAAAATGTGCTTGTCCTCTTTATAATTTAATAATAGGGGATGTTTGCTTTTTTCTATATTCTATTTAAGATGTGTGTGAGTGTGCATGAGTATAATAATTTAGAAAAGGAAGAAAATAAGTTAACAGTTACTGAATCTCTACTGGATCCCAGGCACAGTGCTAAATGCTTTATACATCTTCCTCTTCCCTGCAGATCTGCAAAGCTTATTTGGCTGGCTAGCTGATTGCAGGCTGTATGTGGAGTTGTGACTCTCACAGTGGTGTTGGGCTTTTTAGTAGTAGCCCAAGGAATACAGGGAAGTGTGGACAGATTTGAGTGTGAAGGATAAATTCAAAACTATTACTTCTAAATACCCAGAGGTATTTTGCTTCCCTGCAAAGCAATGCCTTATGCTTCTCTCTCGGTTTCCCAGAATGCCTTTCTTCCCTTCCTACTATTAAAATAACTGAAGGCCCAGATGAGGAATTCCTACCAAGGAGCACATCTGGGTGGGAGTATAGTAGGCCAGTGCCAAATCCAAGTGTTTCTCCCAATCATCCTTCACTATATTGTTACAAGTCCAGTGCTTGTGGAGGAAATCATATAACTGTGCTTGCAGGTTTGCAAAATCAATGAAGACTAATAACACTTTCACCAGTCAGGGAGTGCTATTCATAATCCCATATTGAAAGCTGGAATTCCTGTGATCACCAAAGTCACACTCAAGAATTATCAGCAAGTTTATATGTCATCTTCATTCTTTGTTTTAGTCCTCTTTGATACGTAACCTGCGGCTCTCAGAGTCCTTGAAAAAGAACCAACTCTGGAACGGGATTATAAGTATAACGTTGTTGGAAGGGAAGAATGTCTCAGGAGGAAGCATGACAGAGATGTTTGTCCAGTTAAAACTGGGAGATCAGAGGTATAAAAGTAAGGTAAGTTCTGTCAATTACTTAAGAAGAACAAGATCTTTCACAATAAAGGAACTGAAAAAAAAATGTTTTCCACTCTAAATTTCATAAAAAGAGGAGAAATTTATTTTTTGCCCTCATAACTTTATTAGGAGCATTCCAGACAACAAAATAGCTGTATAGCTGCAGTCAATTAATATACCTTTTGGGTTGCTTAGCATAATTTATTTTAATATAGTAACTGGAGCTAGAGAAGGCTTATTAAATAGTAGATTTTGGATGCATGATTTATTTTCGTTTTGAAAATAAGCAAACATTGTTTCATAGATTACAGGAAAGGGATAACTAAATATTTTCAAAGTCCTACAAAAATAAAATCATGTAATATATTATATTTGGGTGAAAACATTCGAGATAACGAAAAATATTTTCAAAATCATATACTCTTTGCTTTCCTCTTACTCGTTAGTATTAACACAAAAAATAGATATTTAATGCTGTTTTTGCTGTGATTTTTTTTTTTAAACTGAAGTGTTAGAGATTTGTTTTGAATAAAAGTAATGGCATTTTTTAGCTGCCTTTAAAACTCAATCATCTTACTCTCCTGAAACAAATTCCACTTAATTTTTAATCTTAGTAATTTGGTGTGGTTTTTATTTCAAAAACCATAGTCTCCAAACCATGGTAATGAATTTGTTTTACATAACAGTCAGACAGGAATATTTTCTCGGTTTTATGGATTGGGGGAACTAGGGTACTTGAAAGTTAAGTCACTTGCCAAAAGCCACATAGAAAAAAAAAAACAAAAAAAACAAATATTGGTGGAAGATTTTGAAAATAGACCCAAGGATATTTGTAATTTGGGCTTGTAGTGTAGAGGACATAACACATGCAGACAGATGCAGTTGGAAAATAATTTAGAGAGCAAGAGGTGGTCTCTGCTGCACGCTCTTCAGTGCAGAATCAAACATTAAACATCACTTACTCCACCACACGAGTAAAGACTTGAAGCTCACACCGGAGAATCATTCTGGAGAAATGTGAAAAATTCTGGGCGAGTTACAGCAGAATTAGGCAGGCGATTCTTCTAATCAGGTAGTTTCAGGCTTTACCTCACAGCGAATGTACCCAGAGTGAACACATCTGCCAGGGTCAGGCTAAGGATTTATAGAAAAATTATTCATCGCTAAGTACACTTAGCCCTTTGGACTAAGGTGAAGTGCAGAATTAGTCTAGTATTTGCTACAGTCCCCCTTGGGGAATATCGCATTTAATTTGTGGTCGAATATTTTTCACCCCATGGTTTCTAAATTCTGTGATCTGATATATTAAGCTCAGTGTGAGAAAGAGCTTAAATGATACTACATGATGGTGGCTACAGCCGATGTCTGAGTTGTCCCCATTTTCCCTTGCAGGAATAGTTTGACGCTCAGATTTAATAGTTGATGCAGTCTTTTTAGAGCCTGATTGTCAGTGTCTGGCATTCTTGCTCATTTTTATTTACAAATTCAATCTCTAGGTAAATGAAACAAAAGCTAAAACATTTTTAATGGATCAAACACATAAGCGGTTCGCAGTCACTGGGAGAACATAGAAACACTTGGCAGAAAAAAAAATTAAAAAAAAAAAAGAAACACTTGGCAGAGTTTTCAAACGGGGCTGGTTACGTTATCAGTGTGGCAGCAGTGGGGCTTCTTAGCTTTCTTTCGCTCAAGTGACTGGATTCAGTAAACTCAGGTTTTAAAACAGGCAGCAATGCACAAGTTATGGGTTTCTCATGCAAGGTATCGGACAGATGTTAATGAACACCTCTGACTGCTAATTTATATACTTCTTAAGCCAGCACTGAATGGATGGGATGTGCTAATAAAAATGTTACTTACTTGCATTCGATTAGCCAATTAGTAGTATCTTTTGTAAGAGAGCCACTGTAAATGTCTACTGAGATATGTTTTATCTGTCTATAATATATATATATATATATAATTTATGGTTCCTTGTGGGGTAATTCTTGTGGGGTTACTCTCTAACTTGCTGAATAAATTACTGAATCTGTGGGTGAGCTAAATGGGTTAGGGCGGTTTTGCCAATTCCTTGAAACCTCCAAACCCTTTTCGTTCCAAAACGGAAAGTTTAACTTTCTAAGGGAGAGGCATCCCATCACCATCTCCCGCAGTTTAGAAATGAAATGAATGTATGTAGCTGCTGTAGCAATGAATGGCATTTTAAGAAAATAAATATTATAACTGCATGTTTTCTAGACACTGTGTAAGAGTGCAAATCCGCAGTGGCGGGAACAGTTTGACTTTCACTACTTCTCTGACAGGATGGGCATTTTGGACATTGAAGTGTGGGGAAAGGACAGCAGAAAGCACGAGGAGCGTCTGGGCACGTGAGTCTGCTCTGCTTTCTAACTAGTGGGAAATGTGTGTGGAGCTTATTTCTGCATGTGGCAGGGCAGAGAGGATGTCTTGATCTGTTTGAGCATAGAGTGAAACCTCACACCCGCACCCCGGGAGCCATAAGTTAGCTGAACCTTAATCTAGGGAAGAATTTTTCTTTTAACCTGTTAATGTCATTTCCCATTGATTAAAACAGAAGAAAATAGTATGTGTTGGGTATCCTCCTTAAAAAGATGCTGCATATATATGTTGGCAAAGTGAATTTAAATTAAAAAAAAATAGGGAAAAAAAAAAAGATACTGAGCCCTCTCAAGCTATTTAGGAAATAGCACTGGTTCACCTATACGCTATTTTTTTTTTTTATGAGAAGTACAGTACTTTAAATGAATTTTCTCTTCGTTATCATTTTTTTTAAGTAACTCTTTCTTTTCCCTAGCTAATTTTATTGTGAGAATACAGATGACCTATAAAATATGTGTTAACTGTTGATATTATTAGCAAGGCCTCTGGTCAACGGGGGCTATCCAGTAGTAGAGTTTTGGGGGAGTGATAAGTGAGATGCAGATTTTGGACTGTGCCAGGACTTCAGAACAACTGACCCCTGCATTGTTCAGTAATCAACTGTATAGATTTCCAGTGTTCCGTATAATCTTGGTTTTGCTACTTAGCAAAATACCATATAATTTAGTAAGAATATGAAGCTAGGTGTCTCAAGATGATGGGAAAATTTTCAATGTCCTTAATTGAGGGACTCACCCATAAATAACGAGCAATACCATGAATATTATAGCTTCCTTATTGTACAGTACTATTAAATGAAATTGTGCCTGCACTGTGGCTGGCCCATGGGAAGTACCATGGAGACAGTAGTGGAAAGCTCATCTCTGATCTTTCAAATAGCCCTGCAAGTTAGCAGCATTATTTCTATTTTGTGGAGTAGGGAATAGAGTGCAAGAGGCTTACAAATGACTTGGCCATGAACATCAGAGCAGCAAGTGCCAGGCGAGGATTCTGTGCTTTCCAAGACCCAGTATCTTTCCATCAAATCACTACTTTTGTTCATACCATATACATATAATTTGTACACAAATCTTAAATCTAGGATATATGCATTTAAAGGGCTCTCAACAGCTGTCTTCATCTTTTTCATACCAAGGTCTCTGGAACCCTGAGTTCAGGGAGATGCTTGAGGCTCAACCCTTGGAGAATTGGAGGTCTGCTAAAACTTCTGTCCTGAGGCCAGAGCATCTCAAATTTTACCTCTATTCTCTATTGGGATTCTAACTGAATCTAACTGATTCTCTTATTGACAAAAGCTAAAAATTGAAAATGACTCATTTAATAGAACCCCTTCGTTTCACTGACAAGGAAATGCAGAGGCCCAGAGAAGTTAATATTTTTCCATTTGTGGGGTACTTACAGGCAGACATGGGGTGAGACCCAGCTAACCCAGTATTTGTGCACTGTTTTTTTCTGGGTAAAATACTGAGCACAGTGTCTGGCACACAGAGTGCTAGCTCTTCTTGCTCTCATCACTCCATCTCTCATCAGCAGCTCTCCTGAGATGGATGAGTGGGGAGTGTACCCATGGAACATTGAACATTCCTGCTGTGTTTCTCAATGGAGACACCGTGTTCCGTCAGACTGTCTAGCATGTTGCAAGATGTTTAGTAAATCTCATCCACCTTATACCCGTTGCTTTTCCCAGTTAGTGTGTGAAAAATATACACACAACACATCCACATTCCATCATACATATCCAGACACCCTCCAGGGGAACAGCATGTCACCAGTTGAGACCTCAGCTCATCAGTATATGACATAACCCTGGATGCATTGCTTTGTGCAGCCCACTTGTCCCCAGCACTGTATTCATCCCACAGGTGGCAGTCATTGCTTCATTGGCAACCTCATGGGCCAGGTTGGTGCTGTGGGGTAGCCAACTGGACCATGTCACACCCTCTGGCTCCTGCAGGAGGTCTTCCCTTGGTCATCCTGCAGATACTGCCTATCTGATTACTGTAGCCTGGTCTCATCTCTCCTTCTTGTGCCTACACAGGGTAAATGAGATAATTCAGACATTTCCCCATACCTCTGACACTTGTCACCACTGTGACATACCAGTGCCCTACCACACCCATGGCAGCAGGATTAGAAACTTTGTGCTAGCCCACAGAGCCAAGAATAAGTTGCGGAAATGCACAAATGTGCAGAGAACTCTGTGTCCCAAAGCATTATCTGAGTGATGGGGATTTGGGCTTCCAGTGATGAATGGCCAATGTATTATTTTAGTAGGTGCAAAGAATAATGCCCTTCTCATTTCACACATCACTGTGCTGTCATGTTTCCTTGACATAATAGGAAATGCTTTTCCAGATGAGTGTTAAGTTTCTACACAGCCACAAAAAATAAGATGTCCCTTTTCTTCCATGTTTTGTCATTGGAGTATTCATTTATTTTAGCTATTTCCTGTTTGTAACTTACATATGTACCTGTCCTGGAGGTCATGATGTCCTTCCTCTTCATGGATATTAAAGGATCTTGTTGGTATCCTTTTCCTTTTTCCTCTCCTGATGTATAAAAATAACAAAAGCATCTCTTGGGAGCTGGCTATACAGTATTACCCTGCAGTCAACCTCCAGGTGGGGTGAAACCTACCCTAAAAATATATACTGCTTCTCAGAGTGAAAGAGGAGATGCTGCTGGCATATTCATATCACAGGCTTATTATGTACTCTTCCTTCTCACTTTAAATTTCTCACTTATTTTCTTCTCATTTCATCTTCTTTGTTGTAATTTTAAGGCTCAGTTATTTTATCTCCCCATGGTTGGGAAATACCTTTTTGCATGAGGCAACTCTTTGACAGTGTGAATGAGTCATAACTGTCTCTTAAGACCTGTTTCATATTTTGTTTTTGGTTAACACCTTGATGCCAGTAATTTAAAGCCCTACATGGCCTCTCTGAGGAAATTCTCATCAGTGAAGCTTCCGTTTGCAGGCAGTTTGACATGAGAAAAGGAACACCAGCTTCGAGTTGCAAATTCAGGGCTTGCTGAACCAGAGAGTTTGCTAGCTATGGGACCTTGGGCAATGAATATGCTTGTGAAATTGGGTTTTCTATCCATGCAAGTGGGGTCCTGACCAACTTATAGGGTCATCATGACGGTCAGCAACAGTGTTTATCTGATACCTAGGTCTTTTCTGAACACTCAAATGTTAGATATTATTATTACTATTAATTTTGAGATTTTTCTGTGTGGCAACAATAGATCCCCATACATTTGCAACTAAAATTATACAATTCAAGAGAAAGAAATATGGCTAGTAAGATTCAGTATACATATATTTTTTCAAAACAAACTTTTTGTAAAGATTATATTTTTATTTTATTATAGAGAGAAAGTGAGTGCAAGTAGGGGAAGGGGCATAAAGAGAGAAAGAATCTCAAGCAGACTCTGTGCTGAGTGTGGAGTCCAGTGCAGGGCTCAATCCCATGACCCTGAGATAATGACCTGAGCTGAAATCAAGAGTCAGACACTGAACTGATTGAGCTGCCTAGGAGCCCTAGACTTTTTGAAATTTTTTTGCAGAAGTTTTCAATCTTCTAGGATGTGGTGCAAAAGATTTTTTGAAGGAAGATTTGTTGAAGGAAGATTTTTTGAAGGAAGATTTGTTGAAGGAAGGATTGAGCAGTGGCATTGGCACTGGTGGGTTGCTAGCTTGGTGACGGTTCAGACATGTGCCTGCCTCATGGTCCTCCAGGTTCTCCTGAGTCACCTGGAGCTTTCTGAAATCCACTTGTGTCCTGGTTCCCCTGCAATCTTCCACTGAGTCACTCCCAAGGGGGTCAAGGCAGGTGACATAAAGGTGCTTAAACAGATCCAACATTTGGTGGGCCACAGTGCCTACCAACTCCAGTGTTTATTTGTGAGCAAAAACAAATCAAAATGAAACAGAAAAATTACTAAAAAACAACAACAACAAAAAACAAACAAACACACACACACACACACACACACACACACACACACACAAACAAGAAAACCAGTCTCTGGTTTTAAAGTCCATCAATGGTCCAGAGATAGTGAACATTTTGAGGGATTAAGAAATAAAGTTAAGTGGAACCTGCTGCAACTTTTAAACAAAATGACAAGAGTGTAAATATAGATTGTCTCATTGTAAACCTGGGCCATTTCAAAACAATTGTATTGCTTTTTTTACAGCATATTTTCCATTTCAAATTGATTATAGAGATTAATCTCTATAGAATTTATTTAAAAAAAAAGATTTTATTTATTTATTCATGAGAGACACAGAGAGGCAGAGACATAGGCAAAGGGAGCCTGATGTGGGACTTGATCCCAGGAACACGGTGTGAGCCAAAGGCAGATGGTCAACCCCTGAGCCACCCAGGTGCCCCTAGTATAGAATTTCTAGGCTTTAGTTTCAAAGTTAAAAATGAGAATGTTCGAGTCCATTTTAACCTGACTGCCTCAGAGTCAACCCTCAGCCCCACACAGTGCCTTGGAAAGTGACTCTGACATTTTCCCAGTTTAATAGTGACTCCGAAGTGGTGGAGAAGTGGGGCTGGAGTATTTCTCTGGACAAATTGCACCACATGTCGTCGATCTGCTTTTACAGCCAGGCTTGACACATTCACCATTTTCTTCGTGTTCACCCCATTCCTTAGCCTCTGAGATTTACAGCTTTTAAAACTACAGCACTCTTTTCTGCCCCTTGCATTTAAGCTAAAAGCTGACCAGTCTGTAATATAAAACAGGGAATTATGGTAATGAATAAGAGGTTAAAAGCTATCATGGCAAGTGAAATTTGAGCAGGTTTGGGTGACTGATTTGGCAAAATTATGTGTTGAATTAAAACATGAAAATGCTGCCCAATTAATGGAGAAAGACAAGAAGGGAAGTCAGAAACAATGCTCAATCAGCATATTAATTGTCTGGAGGCTGGAGAGGATAGTCTTACTATTTGCCTGTGGCAGAGGAAGAAAACTAGTAATTAAGTCCTTGTCTTTTTCAGGTGAAGAGAACCATAGACTTTTCAATTTGGGAGGCACTTAGTAAATATATTTATTCTCATCCTTTCTTCTGTAGGGGAGGAATTAGTGCACAGTATGTAGTTGGTTAACAGAAAAAACACTGCCTCTGTCATTTGGATTTTTTGACTTTGAACTTCCTTATGCCACTGGCCTTCCTTTGTTTGTTCCTTCACTCTATTTAGCAAATACAGATCACGTCATGTGCTAGATAGCCTGCAAAGATAACTGGGGATTCAGTGGGAAGTGACAGTGATGGATGCTGTCCTCAGACACTAAAAAGTTTGGGGCTGCTACAAGTAGGCAGGCAGGAGATTGGGGGTGGCAGAAGGCAGCCTCCTGGAAGAGAAGAGGTCTAATCTGGAGTCTGTAATGATGGGTGGGTTAGCCTGACAAGGAGATTGGAGGAAGAACTTTCAGGAAGATGGAACATGGACAAAGGTCAAGAGAGGAGAGAGAAGTCTTGAAAGGAATGAGAAGCTTGAAAGGAATGAGAAGGATGGATGGTGTCACGAGATGAGTCCAGAGAGGGGAGCAGAAATGAGGCCACAAAGCCACCCAATTCCATCCTTCTACAAGGGAACAATGGTGGCTCCTCTCTAGACACAAATGCATGGGGGACTCTGCTATTTTGTTTCCATAATATGAAGGTGGTTACAGTGGTGGGGCTCTTATTCCAAGATTTTGAGTGAGAATTTCCTGGTGACCTAAGGGCCAGCATGGAATACCTTCTGAATGTCCAGACACCATCACTTGCCTTGTGTGATAATGCCCCAGGAACAAACCTAATTTGCTAAGGCTCATTAATTACATAGATGTTCTGAGTGTGTGCCTTCCACATAGTTCCCAACAGAAGGAAGAACAGTTTTATAGTATCATGGGTTGTCAGTTTTTATTCAGTGCATCGTTGGCTATTTTGCCAGATTTCCTTGGGCTACAGTGAGTTAAAAGTGAGGCTTTAGGGATGCCTGGCTGGCTTAGTCGGAAGAGCATGTGACTCTTGATCGTGGGGTCATGAGTTCAAGCCCCAACGTGGGATGTAGGGCTTTCTGAAATAAATAAAAAATAATTTTTAAATGTTATGCTTTCAAAATTATTTTTAGGTCAATTTCCCTGATGCTTTTGTCAGTGTGTTTGTATTATCAGCATCCAACCTTGTAAATTTTTAAGATCCTGACATTGATGTAATTCACCAGGGCCAAATTATTAACATTCCTCTAGATCAGGGGTCAGCAAACTGGAGTCCATGGGCCGAATCCAGATGGCTGCCTGTTTTTGAATAAAGTTTTATTGGATAGCAGCCTTGTTCATTTGTTTACATTGTCTAGTGTTGCTTTCATATTACAAGGGGGCTTGAGTAGTTTCAACAAAGACCATATGCCCCATCAACTATAAATATTTATGTTATGGCCTTTCATAGAAAAAGTAGTTTAAGTGCTTATTATTTATTTATTAATTGATGTGATAATTGAAAAATTCATTATGAGAGCCATTTAGATCATATACCTGGAAACTGAGTTTATTTTTCAATGAAAATTTGCATATACACCAGTAAGCTAAGCTTTCATAAATGCTTCTAAAAGTTGCCATTTGTGTAGAGTTTAGGAAGAAATTTAGAAGATTCAAAATGGAAGAGAAATAAATATGTAACATCACTTGTAAAATTTTAGAATTGGACAGTGAGTCCACAGTTTTTATTGGAATGAGAAAGAAGGGAGGAGTAGGTGGTGGTTTAATTTGCCCATGAAGCTGGGCTGAATCTCTTCTAGTTCTCAGGGGCTCATCCTACACTGTGTCCATAATAGGTAACTAAACA
Source organism: Canis aureus (assembly GCF_053574225.1). Lineage (NCBI taxonomy): Eukaryota > Metazoa > Chordata > Mammalia > Carnivora > Canidae > Canis > Canis aureus. The sequence goes on along the minus strand of NC_135612.1, from coordinate 46,794,049 downwards.
GATAAAGCCTTGAGAAAGAACAACAGATTCTGTGGTGCTTCAGTAGCACCAAAAGAGAATTAAGAGACCAACTAAAACTAAATCGTTTAGTATTTTCTCAGGGAAGAATCTGATACCCTTTAGAAAACAAACGAAGACACAACCTAAATTATCCTTTCAAAACTTTTGTCTTAAAAATGTCTTTGATGAATGTCTTTCATAGTATCTATTATATCTTAATGGATTGTAGAGTACTTATCTTTATTTGAATCTAAGAAAAACGATGGTTTGTTCACACAATACTTACCTTTTTGCAGGAGGTTCGGTGAGTATTATGGTGATGATACCAGAAATTTTGAAAGACAAATCCTTTATATTTTTAATTTATTTTTTTGCAGTTTTTATTTTAATTCCAGTTCGTTAATATACAGTGTTAGTGATAGGTGTACAATATAGTAATTCAAAATTTCCATACATCACCCAGTGCTCATCACAAGTGCCCTTCCTAATCCCCATCACCTATTTCCCGCATCTCCCCACTCACCTCCCTTCTGGTAACCATCAGCTTGTTCTCTACAGTTAAGAGTATGTTTCTTGAATTGTCTCTTTTTCTTCCCTTTGCTTGTTTGCTTCGTTTCTTAAATTCCACATATGAGTGAAATCATATGGTATTTGTCTTTCTCTGACTGACTTCTTTCACTTAGCATTGTAATGTGTAGCTCCATCAACGTCGTGACAAATGGCAAGATTTCATCCTTTATGGCTGAGTAATATTCCATTGCATATAGATAACCACATCATCTTTTTCCATTCATCAGTCAATGGACACTTGGGCTGCTTCCATATCTTGGCTATCGAAAATAATGCTGCTATAAACATAGGGGTGCATGTATCCCTTTGAATTGGTGTTCTTGTATTCTCTAGATAAATACCTAGAAGTGCAGTTGCTGGATCATAAGGCAGTTCTATTTTTAATGTTTTGAGGAACCTCCACACTGTTTTTCACAGTAGCTGCACCAGTTTGCATGAGACAAATCCTCTTTAAAACTTGTTTCTTCTGCTTTTGCTGATAATGCAGTACCTCTTCCTAGCTTGGAGTTAATATAATTCGTCCAGCCTCTGAATCACCTCCAGAGCTTCTGGTTCTCCTTCAGACATGAGGATGAGCTGGAACTCTGCCGACTGAGATTGGAATAGAGTAAATTGGGAGCCTAGAGGAGAGGTTTTTGTGTGGAATTCATTCCTTTTCTTCCAGAATGTGGAAGTAAATGCGGAAGCCAGGTGGGTAGAAGAGAGGCAGAAGGTAACTCAGTTGTAGAAAGTTTATAGAAAGTCATCTTTAGAGGGGGCGCCAAGCTGGCTTTGTTGGTAAAGCATGTGACCATTGATCTCAGGGTTGTAAGTTCAAGCCCCACGTTTGGTGTGGAGCCTACTAAAAAAACAAAAACAAACAAAAAGAAACATCATTAGAAGGGAGCTAATTGTTCACCGTGTAGGAAGGGTAGCTGTAAAATAATCCCTAATTCTTAAGGTATCAATTCTCCTAGTGGGGCAGGAACCCTCAGAGGCTGGGTCATAACCCATGTGCCAAAGGATCAACATTTATGATTGACATGATGACGATATATCAGTTTAATTTGTTGTTTCAAGTCACCGTGGAAGTGAAAGTATTTGGCTGAATCCACTCATTAGTTAGCTGAGCATGTAGAATCCATTAAATTTGTGCAGAGATCCCCAATCTGTTGTCTTTGGGGCTCTTTTATCTAAAATAGGCAAGGCTGTTTTCATGCAGGTGTTCTTTCTTCAACATCCAAACAATCTTTAGAAATGGAATAGGTGCAAAAGTTTCACAGGGGAGAGAAATGGCTAAAAAGTTTGTGGAAATGTGTAATTTCTGAGAAGAAACCCAGCTTTTACTTTGCATTTTGCCTGGTACATGATTCTGATGAGTTGTGCCTTGAAACAGGCACTGAGAAAGTTTACACAGTTATTATAAAAATGCTAATATTGCTCACAGTCTTTTTAGATGACTTTTTAGAGTTAATGTAAGGTTCATTTTGAATTACCCGATAAGAACTTATTGTATGAATCATTTTTAACTCCCAAATATTATTTGTTTCTTGTCTTCAAGTAACTTCTGGTTGTTCAAAAAACAAAACCACTGCTACAACAGCAAGGTAAAACTCAAAGGATGAAAATAAATTGTCATTACTAATGACAGAAGATGATTGTGCCATAAATAGGTTATTGCTAATTTGGACTAATGAAAGTGACCACCAGAAAAAAAAATTCTTACAAATTTGGATCATTTATCTTTCCATAAGAAAGAGCTTTGTTCAATGAAAGTACACATAACAATGTAAAATAATGCTTAGCAATGTATTCCTAAACTATATTTGTTAAAAATTTGTGGGTACTAATTTTTGTAGAAATGGCTTAAAGTACTTGACATTTCTTTCTTTCCAACCAAAATTCCTCACTTCCATACTTGCTTATGAAATAAAAATATTCAGGAACTCCTATTTTCATGTAGAAAACTTTAAAAGCTTCTTTATTGTTACACAATTTTTTTTTGATTCAAAGCAGAGAGGATTATTTAAAAAGATATAGCTTTTTTTGTGACGTCTCTGGTAGAAATACTTGATGAATTTATTACATACAAAAGCTCTAATTGCCACCTCTTCTTATAACTGAAATCACTTTTGGTAATTAGGAAATAAATACCCACAAGTATTTAATTTTATAGGCACATATAAAGTATTAAAATATGTATTTTTTAATTTGGTAGTAAAAACTGGTATAGACTTTTAATATTATGGGTATTTTTCTCTTTAATTGGGAAGGGATTGCAAGGTTTCAATTTTATTAAACTGGAACTCATATCTAATTGTCATTGCTTTATAAATGTTGGATAAGGTTACCTACTTTTAATTATCTGCAAGCATACAAAGTCCATTGAAGATTTAGGGTAATATCAGAAAGGGAGACAGAACATGAAGACTCCTAACTCTGGGAAACGAACTAGGTAGGGGTGGTGGAAGGGGAGGAGGGTGGGGGGTGGGGGTGAATGGGTGATGGGCACTGAGGGGGGCACTTGACGGGATGAGCACTGGGTGTTATTCTGTATGTTGGCAAATTGAACACCAATAAAAAATAAATTTATTATTAAAAAAAAAGATTTAGGGTAAGAATCCATCCTTGTCCCACATTGTGAGAGGCAGCGCTTCTTTATAAAGTCTTGAATATTCATCTCATTCAATAGTATGGGGGGAAAATGGGAATTACACACACAGGCACATCCACACACAAATTGCAGCTAGGAACCACCACTTCCTGCCCTCCCTCCCTTGACTTGACCCTACCTTTTCCATCCACCTATGTGTAAACAAAGCAGGTGTGGTCCAGGCAAACCCAGAGTTTTCAGTGTTAAAGCAAATAAATGGCTTAGCACCTCAGCCCTCCTTTTTGGTGTTTGTTTCCATATATAAATGTGTTTGAGGTTTTCAACAACGCCAGAACATTGGCTGTTAAGAGACGGAAAACATGCAATTTATAGCAGATGGGTGAAGCCTTTTCCTGGCAGTGTTGCTGAAATGGGATCAATCAACAGCACTTCATGCTTCATTTGTCCAAAAGCAATCCACCTGGGGAAACCCTGTGGAACTGCGCCTATTAGGAAAACACCTTAACACGTTGCTTTAAATAAAAACCTACCAGTTGGCATTAATCTGGAAGAAAATAGTTTCTCCAATGAACCCTTTGCCACCTGAATTTCTCTTCTCTTTTTTCCTCTTTTTGAATCATGACCCTTTATTCTCTTTGCTGGCAAAAGATGCAATACAGAGAATCCATAGAGATCCCTCATCCATAGAGCTTGGATTTTGAACTTTTTTCTCCCTAATTCTTGAGCTCATGGTCTTTTTACAGACCTCATGGGGCAAATATCCGACTCTTCTCTTTGCACTCAGGGTCCCCTCTGTGCTGCCTTCTCTTTGGTTTCTTTACCACCTCCTCTCCTTAATCTTGGAGTGTGTTAGGCTGGCAGTGAAAATTAAGAGCCAGAGGGAGCCCCGCAACTTTCACTGTGCAAGTAACCATGATGAGCCGGAGTGAGGTTTGGGGGGTGAGGAAAAACAAATCAGGTGCTTTGGAGGTTCAGAAGTGGCCATGAGTTAATCCTTTTTCTTTGATTCCTCCAACTTTTCCAGGTGTAAAGTGGATATCGGGGCCCTGCCGCTCAGGCAAGCCAACTGCTTGGAGCTGCCTCTAGAGAGCTGCCTGGGGGCTCTCCTGATGTTGATCACACTTACTCCCTGTACTGGAGTCTCTGTCTCTGATCTCTGCGTGTGCCCCTTGGCAGACCCCAGCGAAAGAAAGCAGATTGCCCAGCGATATGTGAGTGCTTTTGCCTTGTTACATCACCCCCCACCACCTCCACTTTTGATTTGAAACAAGGTCTCTGAATTTAAAAGCTGCATGAAAAGAGATCTTTGTCCAGAGTTTAATGGCATGTCTCATAAAACAAGACATCAGATCTAGAGGTTAATGCACTAGCGAGAAGGTGAAAGTAGATTAGAGTTTGCGATTTTCAAAGCCCAGAACGGTATTTTGAATTTTTAGTTTTTAGAAAGTCATTGCAGAACATTGAAATCCATGAGGCAAAATTGTTTAGTATGTCTGTGTGTGTGTATATGAATTTTAACATAAGTTCACAAAAGCTTTTTTTTTTTTTAATTAGCCATAATGTTTGCAGTGTTAAAGCTACCTTTCCAGAACCTCTCAAGATCAAGTGAGAGAGTGCTTATGTCTTAGAAAACAGCTCAAAGCCCTGGACAGACACAGAAAGCCATTCTGTACCACTCTGGATAATAATAGCAGTTTCTGATTCTTGCCTAAGTAGCTGCAAGGAGCTTAAAAGTCCACTCAACATTTTTAAATCAAATGTCTTCGTGCTCTTGATTTATTTTTTGTACTCTGGCTTTCTAGGTGCCTTTATTTGCATTCTGCTTTCATCCTACCTTCTTTTAAATCAATATGTTTATTTTACGGCCACACATGAAAGGCATGTTTTAGAAAAGCGGTATGAAAACGAAGCAAAAATGAATCCCTATTTAATGGGAATATTATTCTCAGCATAAACTTTAGTGCCTCCATAATCCTTCACTTTGAGGTGTATTGATTAATTGAATAATTCTTTATCTTCAGGAGTTAAAAACTTAGCTACACATTGTCAACACAGACTATGCATGCCCAGTTGGTATGCTTTAAAAGAGTTTCTACAAAATCCACTTATTAATATTCTCTCTGATGACTGCAGTTAAGCAAATAAAAATTTGATGGTAAATATTAAGATTTCTCCCCAAACTTTCCCGTAGGTAAATTGCAAAATTTGCCAAATTTATGAGGGGTATCATATATTTATAAGGTGACTTTAGATAAGATCATAATGACTGCTTTGAATAATGCCTCAGGATGTGAGGAGTACTCCGGGAAAATAGATTTGAAAAGGCTAATCAGAATAGAAATATCAAGTGTTTTGTTTTGTTTTTTCAGCGAAAGAGCTGGCTAACATGTTAGAAGGAAAGAATGCCCTGTCATAAAACACAAGTTCCAGACCTCTTGTTTTTTAGCTTGTAAGAATAGATCATCTTGAAGGCATTTCCACATTTAAACTATAAAAGTATTTTGTTTCAAATATTTCCTGATTAGCTTAAACTAGTTTTTTTTTTCTTTTTTGTTAAGTTGAAAATAAACAGCAAAAACAACTTTCAGAAGTGCCTAGAAATGGTACATATGAAGTTAAACATGAACTATTATTCAGTTATTGTTATTTTATCCTGAAATGCCTAAAGAACAAGGATTTTACTGTCTTCCCATAAATCCCCAAAGCCTGCCTATCACAGGTTTTTAGTTAACCAATGATAGCGGAAATACTATATCCTAAAGTTTGAAAGCAGAATCTTTTCAGCAGATGTGTTCTGGAGGCATGCAGAGATAGTTTATCTGCTTGTCTCATGCACCATTTCTGAAGGATTCAATGTATATGCACAGGGAATTATTCTGCATTTTTAAGAATTATCAGTAGATACATTCAAGTGTTGGCTCATGCAAACTAAAAAATAAAATAAATGTGAATACAGGGTGATACTAGATGCTCAGACTCTAATTTAATGAGCTGACTAAAACGTGGACCAGAAAATGCATCGTATTTCCATCCTCACTCTTTTTCCAGTGGTAGTAAGTATCTGTGAAAGGTCCAGATTGAGTCCTCTGGTATCCATAAAGTTTGTACTAATGAGGTCAAAAAAATGTTGCCTTTTTGAGTGACTTAAAAGTTTCATTGAAGAGAAAGAAGGGGAAAAAGAGAATGAATATAGCTCCACACACATTTTCCCCATGGGATATCTATGCTATCACCAGGAGGCAGTGTTAAATGTAGATTGTGTGTGCTTTGTGATTGGTTTATTTTAAAACTAGTTCATTCTCAGTCACTTTAATCTGATTTCTGCAAAAGCCTAACTGTCCCATTGACTGATAGAATGCATTTTGGAACTTTCCTGAGCTTTGCACCAAAAAAAGTGATGGTAAATCCGGACTGTACTTCTTGTAGGACTTTATGGCAGTAAATAGTATATTAGAAAGCTATTTTCATGTATGATCTACTTTTCTCCCCTTCAGTGCTTACAGAATTCCCTGAGAGATATGAAGGACGTCGGCATTTTACAAGTGAAGGTTTTAAAGGCAGTAGATCTCTTAGCAGCAGATTTCTCAGGTATAAACATCTTTCATTCAGTTTCGTTTTTATTTATTTCCTGTTTTGAAATGATCTGATGGCAAAGCGAAATCTTTTAATAAGTGGAAGCATATACAAGCAATCATGCTCTTCCAAAGAGAGTAATAGAAGGGAAAAAATGATGTAGTCAAGCAGTTTTTTTCACTTACGAACGTTTTTCACCAGATTATTTTTTCAAATAATTTTACTCTGATTAGATAATGTACTAGTCCCATTGGCTTTCAAATATATTTGTGGATGATTAGTGCCACGACTTCTTTACTTGTTAAATTAATTTTCTGAGAAAATTTTACTGTACTACCTCAAAAGACAGGTTCAACCTCCTGCCGTCACTCCTTGGTGGTGTTCTTTGCCTAGAGCTTTCCATTCTTCACAGTGTAGGAGGAAGTGGTGGTTTGTAAATTTAAGCATGAAAGCCCATCTGGCTGGCACTTCTCTGAAACAATAACCAAAGTCTTGGCCATGGAACCACTTTGCAGTTGACATGGTCTTATACAAAATTTCTATTGTTAACTCACTAACTTGACCTTGTAGACAGAGGCAAAAGCAGACATGCTTTGTGCTGAGTTATGCTTGATTGTGAGGAGAGTAATCCAGACATCCCACTGTCTGATCAGAGGGTAACTCTTTTCTTATTGCCAAATTAACTCATTCTACTAAAAATGGAGAGACAGATGCTATTTGCCAAGCAAATTGATATAAATACAAAGAATACAGTGTAGACAAAGAAGAGTGTAGAGGTTTTATGCATGGCCAAGGTACTGCAAGACTTACTTCATCTCCTATTTTTAGAATGTGGTCTGCCCTCTTCTAGGCAGCAAGTTACACTATGTGACGATAGCCTTCGAACTTTGGAGCCTGAGAGGAAGATCAGAGTTTGGAAAAGAGAATTTTAATTTTAAGCACTTTCTAAGAAAAAAAAAAGATGAAAAAAGGGATGGAAAATATAAACTTATTTTTTTAAAAAAAAAGTTCTAATCACCTTCCATCAAAAAATGAACCAATAGAAATCACTACTGTATAAACCGTAAGAAATAAGATGATGTTGATCTTAAGGAAATGCCCAGGGAGAAGATCCAAAAATTGTATTTTGGCTGATATGAATAAAAGAATTTGGGGGATTGTTGGTGAAATACTCAGATGATTACTTCTATTCATTAATTGGTTAAAAACGTTTTCAGTCTCAGATTGATTTAGAAATTTTCCTTTCTTTTAAAACTTCTGTATAGTTTATGAAAACACTTAATTCACCCATTTCCCATCTGCCTTTGGCATGGGGAGTTTTTTTTTTTTTATCAGTACTGTACATTTAGAGTTATCTACCAGTCTTCCAGAGCCAATTATTTTTATTTCCATCTGAATGTTTACATACAGTTCTTTTTGAATCTATGATTGTTGATGTCTCAGGAAATGTCCCAAACACAAGAACTCATTCATGCCTTCGAGCTATATATATATATTTTTTTTTTTTTTTCGAGCTATATATTTAAAAATTCTCTCTCTAGTTGTATGTTTGGGGATCTCTAGGAACTAATTGCAATGCATTAAAGCTTTTTTTTTTTTTTTTTTTTTTTAAATCTTGCTTACAACTGCATCCATATGTGGAAATACTTTTAAGAAAACCTTTATTTTACCCGTCCGGACAGGTGCCCTCTCTACAGTCCCTAAAACTAGTAATTATTGAGGTATTTCAGGCCAGTGTCAACTTTTCCAAACAGTATTCTGGCTATTAAAATAAAGTGAATAGGAGAGGAATCTGGGGGAAAAACAAAAACAAAAACAAAAAAAACCTGGAAATATTTGGAAAGACCAGAAAACAAGGCAAGAAAAAAACCTCTCTTTTCAGAAGAATAACTTTTGGGGGAAATATTGTCATTTTCTTTATATTCAAGATTCCAGTAGATAGTTTTGGGGTGGATGAAGGTAAGTACCAGAGGATTCCAGTAGCAAAGAGGAATGATTGCAAACCCAGTCATGCTGTAGGGTTTGATTGAATGCCCTAGTGTTTTACTGTCTCTGTATTGTTTATGAGAAAATTACTACTCTTCTGAATTGAAGCAAAGATCCTTATAATTAGCTAAACGTGTCTTTAGACCATATTGATCTTTATTTTTAGAACCAAATTTCACAGTCTGTGTTCTTTGTAGGTTGACAGGCTCCTGCGTGAATCTTCCAGTCTATTCTCAACCAGGATAATGCTTTAGGGCAACAAAGTGGACCTAATGCAGAGAGTTGTAAAGTAAATTTTCTATATGAAAAAAAAAAAAAAAAAGATTCAGGTGGCAGGGAAGTAGCAATAAGGGTGTAATTAATACCTCCAAGAGCTTAGTTATTGTATCATATCGTGGGGACTCAGCCTATTGCTGCTGTTACTGATCACTGTTACAATTCACTTGATATGCAGTAAAAAAAAAAAAAAATGCTGGCTGATGGGGAATCAGAAGGTATGTATATGCATGCTGTCAGTAGCAAAAACATTTAAGAAAGAAATAACTATTTATACCCCATACCCAGCCTTTTTCCAGTCTTCTGTACTTTATAAATGAGTTGTTTAGGGAGCAAAGTATTCACCCTTGCAAATAAAAAAGAAATCTATTTACTTTGAGTAACCAGAGTACAAAAGGTTTGGAACTTTCTAACCTTAATATTTCTGTTTTACATTTCTTGGTAATTCTTTGTTTCTTAAAAAAAAAAAAAAACAATAACCATAACAATTGATACTTTAAGTTTGTTTCACTGAAGATTCCAAGGAACCTGATAAAGCAAAGGTCCAGTGAGAGATCTTTTATGGAGGTTACTGTTACAGTTTGCAGAGTACAGGGACCTCTTGTCCTGCGGCGGAAATGAATGTACTTGGTACTTAGTATGGCAGAAATTAATGTACTTGGTAAGCCTTCTTGTCAGTGATTTGTCCATTTTCAAGTGTTTTAGCAAGGAACAATTAGAAAAAGAAAATATTTGCCACTGTGCTCATAGTAGGATATTCCTCATTAGCAGTTACTGATGTTGTGATTATGTAGTCATGAAAAGAAATGAAATTTTGGAGAGAGTGAATCCCCATTACTTTGCTAATATTTTAGAACATTAGAATAATATGTACATATTACATATATAATATATATACTATATATGTTATATATATATATACACACACACAAACATATACTAAGGTGAACTTCCCATTAAAAATGAAAATATGTTTCTTAAATAAAGAAAAAAGTGTATCTTTCAAAATGTATTAAGATATTAATTACCTAAATCTATATTACCAATATTAAGTTATTTACAAAAGATAGAGGCTTCAAAGCTCTAATGTATAAAAAGGATATATTATTTTTTAATTAATTCATTTGTTTATAAATACACTATTGTGGGATCCCTGGGTGGCGCAGTGGTTTGGCGCCTGCCTTTGGCCCAGGGCGCGATCCTGGAGACCCGGGATCGAATCCCACGTCGGGCTCCCAGTGCATGGAGCCTGCTTCTCCCTCTGCCTGTGTCTCTGCCTCTCTCTCTCTCTCTGTGTGACTATCATAAATAAATAAAAATTAAAAAAATTAAAAAAAATAAATAAATACACTATTGTGTGATTGAACCAGTTTAATACTAATACATTTGAATTTATATATAGCTTGGCATTTTTTTATGCCTGACATTTGTTTGTATATAAATGAGAAGACTTTTTTAAAAGAATCTGAATTAATCTATCTTCTCTTGCAGCCCATCCCTCTAAAATTGGTGAAAGACATTTTAATGTTCTCTACAGCCAATATTAGATGTTGATAGCCATAAGCAGTCATTCTAATAGAAGAGCCTGTCAGATATTTTTATTAAAGAGTTTGTCTCACAAACACCTTGTGTCCAGCATAACCTAAAATTTTTAAGTAATAGGTTATCCATTCTGATGCTATTACTTCTATAGTAAAACAGACTATAGCCTTGATTCACGAAACAGATGATAAATTGTACCTTGAGACTCAAGGTGAGCGTAGCTGTTTGTAATACTTAATGAGACCCCCATGCTCCGCTCAGCTGCTGCCAGTCTTAAAAGTCAGCTATTTTGAGAAGAAAGTAATCCACCTTCTAATGATTAAACGAGAGAGAGGAAGGTTTTGTTCACGACCAAGCTGAAAAATGATGTGAGCAACAGGTTCCCTCTCCACAGGAAAACCCTCAGAGAGAATGAGGGTGTATCTTCTACTTTGCCCAGAGGTATATGTCAGTTTCATGAATTAATACTGCTGGGGAAAAAAAAAACCGACAGGGTTTAATTCATAAAAGATAATAATATAGGTGATAGATAAATAGAAAAATTGTTAGAGAACTGAAATATTTTTCTGGTCAGAATTGTATTTCAGTACAAATAGCAATTCTCATTTTACCTATTGAGAGACCAGTGATGAGTAGCCAACTATTTACTAAATATTCAGCACATATAGGGAGAATTGTTCTAGAGAGCCTTGTTAGAGTTGATAGACTATTGTGGGAAACCTGTTGGATTTTAACACGTAGGGATGGCTTCAGTGTATGAGTACTGAAGGCATCATGGCGACCATTTGCATAAGGTACGTGCCAAGTTCAACACATAGTCATGACTCTTCTCTTATATTCTCAGAATCAAGATGTAGGTTTCACACTTCCTTCCTGCTAATTAAGCCATTAAGCCTTATCTTTATTCTTTAAAATAATTCTTAAATGTTGACATCCTTTCCCCTGGGGAATCTTACAGTGTTAAGACTGGTTATTCTTTGGTCTCTCTCTGCTTTATTCTCTCACCCTATTTACCACTACTGGGGTGCCCCTAGCTGTTAAAAATTCTGGCATAAAATGAGGATACAGAAACAGAGTTTTCATTACCTCATCAAGCCAACAGCAGCAAAAGAGCAAGTAGGGCAGCATTGAAAGCCCACCTCAGTGTAGAATGATAGTACATACTATAACAATGTAACACAGGTCTCAATATTTCTGCTTTTTGTTATGCAATTCTATCTTAATTCTTTATGTTCCTAGCATTATAATGATATGCCACGATAAGAAGTTGCAGAAGTATCAGGAAACAATGAAGGAACAAAACAGGAAATACCATCGTTGCTTACAATCCGGAATTACTTGTTCTCCTTGCAACTTTTTGGCACATTTTGCCATATGAAACCTACCCATAAAACACAAAATATTCCCAAATATATCTGGATCTTTGTGACTTCTTGCCCATAAGTTTGTCGCTTAGATCTTCTCTGTTTCCAGTGTTATTATAAGACAACCCCAAATTAGTGTCAAAATATCTGTCAGAGGAGTGGAAAAGACCATGTTTGCAGACAACAACAAAATGCAGGTTATTGTGAAGTAGCTTTATTTGGTAAATAAACATGATAGGAGCCTTTATAGTGCCTGATCCAGGAAAACAAAGATACATTTAATTCCAGAATTTCCAACTTCTTTCCAGGGAGCCCAGTATAGATTCCCAATTGCTTTTAAAGCTTGTCTCAACTTAAGAAAAGCCAATTTAGTGGTAGATCTAGTGATCTTCAAGAAATATTCATTGAGTACCTACTGTACTTGAGGAAATTGGTCACTTCAGCCTTCCTCCTCTGCTGCAGAGCTGCCCATAGAGGGCAGCGAGTATCATTGAAGAGGACAAGGACCTTGCTCAAAATCTGGGTGGCATTTCCAGTTCTCAGTGCCATTAGGAGGAGCTCTTGGGCTATTCCACACACTGTTGATCTCTGCTGACTGTGGTAGAGTTCTCCAGTCATTCAGTACAGGAGGCCCTTCCTAAGTGATTGTGACTCATGCGTTAAATAAATCAATGTTTAGTTCAGTGATTTATTCATCAAAGATGAAACTCAGTCCCCATTTTTTGCCCCTCCCTTTCTTTTTTACAGTTGCTGCCTTTCACTTTAATCCTTACATATTATGATGAAAAACATATATAGAAATAGAAAACTGTTTTAAATCTTGGTTCTACCACATACTGGCAGCCTTGGGTCCACCATAAGTCTCTACTTCCTAATGGATGTTTTGAGGCTTAACTAAAATCTATGTGAACTTGTCTGACACTTCTTACATGTTCAATAAATACTGTTTCCATTGTTTATTAAATTTATTTGCTTAGAGTCTAGTTGATATGGGGAATTCCACAGGTTATTATCTTAATATTTTATTTATAATTTTTCTACTTGTAAATAATGTCAGAAATACCAGCATTTCTAATCATAATTGGCTTTTCAAGCACTTTTAGAAATCTAGTTACCAATCTAAAATGTTTTTCTTTTTGTTCTGTTTTTTACTGCCTGATAAAAGTTAAGGGTAAAAAATGCGTTTCATGGTAGGAAAATTCTCATACTCCAACCAGTTTAGTACTTGTGTTTACATTTTGATAATCTGAATAATAGTTTTATCCATATAAGATTTTTTGTGGGCTCATCAGTTTTTTTGTTACACACAAAAAATTCTGAGAAACTGTTGACCAAAGCACTTCATTCAGATCCCACATTATAGAGTAGAAATATTCCAGCCATATGCTATAATAATGGCTTTTAAGTAATTTCTATAAATTATCACACTGAAAAAAAATTATAACACTGGCTGTAAGTTTTTTTTTTCCAAAACATGACTACTGTATCAGAGGAAAAATAGTCCTATAGTTATTGTTCACTGGGGATTTTAAGTCACCTGTCCATTTTCTGGTTTGTTTTCCTTGTCTGTTTAAAGTTGTATCCATAGCAATATCTCTCCTCTTAAAGATGTGCTCTATTTTCAGAGGGATGGCTATAATTGCAATTTCTAGAAAGCTTAACAATAGTGATTGAATGCTTTTAATTTCCTTGAGAACCTCTTGGATAGCTGAGCTCAAGTCAAGACCAACTTTTTAAAAACACATCAAAAACTATATAAATCTGTCTTTGGCTCACCATCTGCTTTAATAGCCTGCCAAAGAACATGGACTCTTGTCAATGCAGAGTTTAGGAGTATATGTAAGATTTAGCAGTTTTAACTTACTGGTACCTAAAGAATAATGAACTCAGTTCATTTTTGTTCTATGAATTAACAAAGGAATCACTTCGATTGTATTATTTGGGAGCTTAGTAATTAATTATCTTAATTTATTCAGCAAGTATACTCTCTCTACCTGAGAGGCCATGGTAGGCTCTGGTGATGTCACAGGGAATAGAAATTGCTCTTTGCCCTCGTGTGAAGTGACTAATTAAACCAGTAGCATCTATAGTTGACACTTTAACAATGAGGGGCTTACTCCGTGCAGTCAAAAATTGGCATATAACTTTTAACTACTGATAGCCTACTGTTGATGTGAAATCTTGCTAATAACATAAATAGTCCAGTAACACATAGGGGAATATGTGTTATATACTATATTTTTCCAATAAAATAAACTAGAGAAAATGTTATTAAGAAAGTCATGGAAGAGAAAATTCTTTTGCAATATTGTACTGTATTATTTATTTAAAAAAAATTCACATGTAAGTGGACCAGCACCGTTCAAACGCAAGTTGTTCAAGGGTCAATTGTAATGACAGTTATACTCCTAAGGTCAAGAACTGGGTGTCAAGGTTCATTGAAGGACTACCTGACTGGTGTTCCTGCAGGAAGTGATGTTTTAGCTGAGATGTCAGAGATGAATTAACACAGAAGAGGTAAAAGAAAAGCACTTTATTCTTTTAGAATATTTTATTTATTTATTTGGCAGAGAGAGAGAGAGAGCACAAACAGGGGAACAGAGGGAGAAGAAGAAACAGGCTCCCTGCTGAGCTTGATCCCAGAACCCTGGGATAATAATCTAAGCTGATGGTGGCCGCTTAACCGACTAAGCCACCCAGGCACCACAAGAAAAGCATTTTAAAATGAGGGAACAGCATGTTCCAGAGCCTGCAGGGCTTTTCCAAAATCTGGAAGAAAGCATGTGCCTGGAGAAGCAAGGATTTTGAGGGAGCCTCAGTGGAATTGGGGAGATGTTGGGTAAATGCAGAGGGTGATGGTGTGTTTTTGTTGTTTGTTTCTTGTTTTTGTTTGTTTGTTTTCTGGAACTTGAGTGGTTGATGGAGGAATGCAGTTAGGAGAAAGAAAAATTATTGTGTCACTGGTTCTTGTATAGGTTCTGTGTTTGTGCTGGAATAGTAGAATATCAGAAATTTAGTTAAGTAGCATTTCAGCAAAATTAAGTCCTTCTCTTCCTTTGTGGATCTCTCAGTCCTAATATACAGATTTGTCTGCCTTTTGCTCCAGACATTGCAATAGCAACGTAAGGAAGTCCTCACTTGTGTGACTTCACTGAGGCCATGCTTTGGATTATCTGTGAAGTTTGCAACCTACATCGGAAGGCAGGACATGCTTGAAAAGCTATACCCAGAACCCATAGAGATCAGTATTTCTTTTTCTTTGAAAATCCCTCTTAGCCCCCAGCACAGTGCTTTCCCAGGGCAGGGATCATAGAGTATTTGTTGACTAAAGGAGCAGGCACATCACATGTGAGGTATTATAGTTTTCAAATTAATCATCATCAGAGATAGAGGGAGAGAGAAGGCTCTCTGGAACCTAAGGTTGCAGGAAAAGTTCTATGAAGATGATGTATCTTGAACTAGGTCTTTGAGGCTAATCGGCCTCTGTGTTTTTTGGTTAGGACCAGGGGTTAAGAGAGCATTGCAGGGAGAGGTCATTCGACACGCAGTGTAGGAAGCATGTCTGAGACCCACATCTCTGCACACTAGTCAGGAGGGGGGGAAAGACACACCAACCTTCATCAAAGGGTTTGGGAATAGGAGGTAGATCAGGATGGATTGTGTGGGGTAAACTATCAGAGAATAGATTTTCAGGATAAGCACGTAGAATTTGCTCCAATATGCCCTAGTAAGGTTGGACATCAACCATCAGCGTATGGTTGGATACAAGGTATGAAGGGAGAGTTTGTAGAAATTTAGTCTAGGACAGCTCTGTTGGCCTCCCCTCCTTCCCAGCTTGCCTGAGCTGTGATGCTCCATGCTTAGTTTCAGGAATTAGCTTCTTCTAGAAACACTTTCTTCAAATCCTGCCCCTTGTGCTGACAGTCTGCAGTGGCTCCTGGCTGCTGGCTGAGAAAAAAAGAAATGCATTTAAATGAAAAGGACTGGTCTTGGCCTTCAAAGCTTGAGGCTAATTTCAGCATTTATTCATCCATATCTTACATATTCTGATTGGTACTATTTATCAATATATATCTGCATGTCTACCTTGTTAGTAAATTTAAGGCTCTCCTCCATCCCTATCTCCTCAAGATAAACCCAGCTATTTCTACTAGCCAAATGAAGCCTCCTCCTCCTCCTCCTCCTCCTCAACGTTGCTCTAAGATTCATTTCCATTATGAAATCTTTCTGGACTTTGATCAACCACACTAAATCCCTCTGAACTTTAGGCTCTTCTTTTGCAAAAGGATGCAAGCATTCCTCGCCTCTTGGAGTTGATGTGAGAACTGAATGAGAAGCTGGGTAAAGCATGGGTACTTGCATAGAGCAGAAGGAGTGAGGTGGCCTCCTCCAGCTGGCACCTGCCACCAGAAGCCAGAAATCTCCCTACAGGACTCTTTCACTGGATCACGGCACTCTTCACAGGGACTGGTGGGGTATGCACCCCTTGGGTATGCCTGCATTGGACCCTTAAATGAAATACAGGACTGAATATGGAATAGGAATGCTCAGATGTGAAATATGAGAAGTGAAAGGAAAACACACAGCCAGAGATCAGAAATGAGAGCAACTCAGTCTCTTGGCAGGGAGAACGAAGAAAGTTTTCACTGAAAAGGTGACATTTGCTGAAAAGCAGAGATTATTATGAGAGTCCTTTAAAAGTAATAACTTGGTGGTCTGCGTACATCAGGGCCTGGTTCAGTGCCAGGAGCAGAGTGGGTGCTTAATAAATATTTGTCAGATGAATGATATGACCTCTAAAATACATTTATTACTTCCATCCAACTTCTGTAACTGATATAAAGGTAAAATTATTTAAATGAGAAGCCTCTACTTGCCATTCAAGGAATATAAATGAATTGTAAAGTGGTGTTGAAAAGCAGCAAAGGCTATGCGGCGCAAGGTGCTAAAGCAGCTCTGTGAAACGGAATCACCAGCGGTGTAACCGTGTCAAGGTGACATGGCATCTGGGCATACAAGAGGTCATCTAGATGTTTTACCTGTAAAACTAGATGGAGCAGAGACAAAAAGTACAGACCCAGGTGTGGATAGGTCAGTCTGTCTGGTGCTGTTTGCTCAGGACCATTGGGGGAACATTTGGACATTCCATTTATTATGGGACATCATTTTTATTTCCAATAAATGTGTTCATTTTTTAAACTTTAGAAAATCCCCACATATCTAAAAACCTTTTAAGGGAAGAAAAGCAATTTGTAAAGTGTAGATAAATGACTCTATCGGTGTTTTAATGTCTTTGTTTCCTCTTCCTCCTCTCTGCCTGCTTATACCATAATATTAATAAATGCAGCATTTTAATGAGCTTTGACGGAATCACCTTCAGAGAGTTGGTGCAGTATGTTCCTTGGAGACTCATAACTGAAGTTCCCAGTTTCTGGAAGGAAGTCTGTTCCTCATTAGCTGGGACAGCTAAGAGTGTGCTGGCTTGAGAGAGAGAGAGGGGGCCACAGCTCAAGCCCACCTGTGCTTGCACAGGACCGGCCGTGTCTCTGCCCTGCTGTGGAGTAACCCCAGGGCTTTCATTAAAAGTGTCAGATGCTTTCCCCGGAGTGAGCGCTGATGGGATGTCATGTTGGTGTCTCTAGAGGACCAGTCCTGACACCTACTAACAGTCTGACAAATGGTTAAGTAGCTGCTGCTTCAGCTCAGGTTGAGGGATCCAGCGTCCTCTACCTAAGTGTGCAGCAGAGAGCACATGTTGTCTTCATGTGCCTGGTTGTTAAAGGGGTAATCTGCCATCCTCCATCGGCAGCGCCCCTACCCAGAACCTATCCCTTACCCTGCAAAGTGTACTCCCAGAGTAAAACTGTCTTTATTATTTTTTTAAGATTTTATTTAATTTTTTTTGAGAGAGAGAGAGAGCACAAATAGGAGCTGCAGAGGGAGAGGAAGAAGCAAACTCCCCAATAAGCAAGACCCCCCCCCCCGGGATCATGACCTGAGCCAAAGGCAGATGCTTCACCAACTGAGCTACCCAGGGACCCCTAAAGCTGTCTTTAAATAAGCAAGATTTCTTGTTAAGATACAGACGGATTTTTGTGTTGGTTTGATTTCGGCTGCCCAACATCCAAAAACCCTTGTAAATTTAGGGAGTTTCCCATTGTGTGTTTTCCATTGTGTGCAAGAGGTCAGAGCCTACTTGCATTGACAGAAGGTGAAAAGCCAGTACCTTTGAGCACTGGTGTTTAGGGCATGGGTACTTGTTGAGACAGGAGTGATCAGAGGTTTCCTTGGAGGCCATTACATCTATATCGAGTGCAGCAAAGAAGCAGGAGAGGACAATTCATATTAGAGGTGGCCACCACACCCAGGGGCCAGGAACTGTGAAGCTAATTTTCCTGGGAAGCAGAGGCCAGACTTTTCCTGGGGAGAGAAAGTAACTGACATTCTTGTGCCTGCATATTTCTATACCATTCTTTGGTTTTCTAGTGATTTTAAGCCTGGCTTTCAAATCTTCGCAATGATTTTGAAAGCCCTCTGATACTATTTTTAATAAGTTCCTTCTCTGCTAAATTTAGACAGGGGCCATTTCCATGTTTGTAATTGACAACCCCAACTCATTTTTGTCCATGGCTTGGTCCTTGTCTACTGACCACTGAGATCTTGGCATTCATTGATGTAAAAGCTTTGGCCTGGCATCTAAGTGTCCAGAGCACTAGTTAGTTGAATGAAATCTCCTGTTTCATACTGACCCTTGCCCATGCATCTGTTCTTCTTCTTCTTCTTTTAATTTTTTTTTTTTTTTAAATAGAGTCTTCATGCAGGGTCCTGCATGTGTCAGTCTGTCTATTGATGTGTTGTACCTTAGAGCTCCTGGTTATTTAGTTAATTAGGTGTAGGTTCAGTGACCTAAATAGTAGGGCAGTAGGTCAAGAGGCCTAAGTGCTTTCGGTATTAGACCCTGGCCTGGGATTCCTTGGCCATGTGCTGGCAGGGCATCTGTCCTTATGCCCCCAATTAATTTAGTACGCACCGCTTTGTAAAGTGTCGCTGTGCCGCAGAGGCAGGCAATGTGTTCATGTTGTACGGACATTATAGAGCTATCCATTCTGTCCCTGACAGTTAGGATTCTAGATCCCACTGTCAAACCCAACAAAAGAAAGGTTTTTGTGTTTGTTTGTTTTTTTGGGCAGTAACTTTCTGGGTCCAGCTTTGGATTTTGGAATTTCTAACTTTTTTTTTTCTTTTGGATGGTATGTGAGGTGGGGTGGAAAAAGAAGAAGTGAGATGAGAGAAGTAAGGGTTAAGCTTCACTTTTTTTTTAAGATGAAAACTTTGAACTTGCTTTATGGAACTCTACTTTTGCATGTTTATGAGCAGCAAAAATATAGCATATGTATTCCCATACTGAATGTATAAGATCATATGAGTTCAGGGCCACACCCTGCAGAGTAGTTTTAACTCCTGAGTAGCCGTGTTTACAGTTTTCCTCCCTTCTCTCATGACCATGCAGAAGCCTATAGGTTCTCATAGGCTTGCAGTTATGGCTGAGTAATTAGCTATATTGATGCAGGGAGCACTTAGACAAGAAATAGAGAGGAGCTTCTATATTAAAACAAAACACAAAACTGGACTCCCTCACATGCCAGATTGACATCAGCTCCTCTGCAGCCTATGTGGTCACTGGCTCTCTGGGCTGCATCTGGGTTATTTTTTCCATCTCTATGCACTAAGTATGCTACAGTCCCAGCACTTATATAGGTTCTGTCCATTTCCTGAATTCCCACATAAGACTTGCTGGAAAGACATGCTCACTTTTGCTCTTTTAGCAAACATAGTTTTATTGGTATAAAAGTGCATGGCTTTTATTCACTTGGCCTCTGTTACTTTTGAGATTCATTTGTCTCTGACCAGGGAGATTCCTTTGCCTTGACCAATGTCCTGTGTTCTTTTTCCAGGGAAGAGTGATCCTTTTTGCTTGTTGGAGTTAGGCAATGACCGACTTCAGACTCACACCATTTACAAAAACCTCAATCCCGAGTGGAACAAAGTTTTTACATTGTAAGTGATTTAGCCTCCAGAATACCAGGGAGTGGTTTTAACTTAGAGATCAATTATCCTTGATATGTTTGGGGCAGGCTGGGGCTCTTGAGTGGAACTTTCTGTCCATTTTTATGTGCAAAGAATGAATTTTATTGTTTTTTCCTTCTGAAAACCTTTTATCCTTTCATTTTATAGAGCATAGAGTTAATAATAGAAGAGGCCATTTAGAACTGCAAGGGAGTGTTAGAGGAGGCATTTGTAAAGCAGATCTTTTAGTAAGTCAATTAATCTGTGAGTGGGTGGAAGCTTCCATATACCCAGACTAATTCATTCCTGGGTTAAAGAAAATTACAAATGTAGACCTGCCATAAATTCAAGTTTATATTTTACAACATTTTTGTAATGCCTAAAGGCTTGTATTATGCCAGAGTCTTTTGGAAAATACAGATTATTTGTGATTCCCTAAAGAGTCCCAGTGTCTCTTTGTATTCCAGCTTATTGGACTGACCTGTCTTATGGCAGTGCCCTATCCACTCTTTCAAACTCAGGCATTTAGGAGGCTGGATATATTTCATAGTATGTTTCAGATTCTCAGGTACCTGGCCATCAAGTGGAGGTACCTTTTGATCTGGGTCAAATGGTGGTTTCCTGCCCTCACAACACTGAAGAAATGCTGTACTTGTAACTGAAAGAATATACTTTGAATAGAGTTGATTATTCCCAAGGATTGAAATTGAATCAGCAATCAAAAATTACCAACAAACAAAAGTCCAATACCATGTGTTTTCACAGATGAATTCTACCAAATACTTAAGAAGAGTTAATATGTATTCTTATCAGAGAAGGACAAACATTATATGGTCTCATTCATATGGGAAATATAAAAAATAATGAAAGGGAATAAAGGGGAAAGGAGAAAAAATGAGTGGGAAATATCAGAAAGGGAGACAGAACATGAAAGACTCCTAACTCTGGGAAATGAACTAGGGGTGGTAGAAGGGGAGGTGGGCAGGGGGTGGGGGTGACTGGGTGACAGGCACTGAGGTGGGCACTTGATGGGATGAGCACTGGGTGTTATTCTATATGTTGGCAAATTGAACACCAATAAAAAATAAATTTATAAAAAATAAAAATTAAAAAAATTAAAAAAATAAAAGCTTAATCAAATTTTAAAAAATGCATATTCTTCTAAAACTTTTCCAAAAAATAGAAGAGGAAAGAAAACTCCCAAATTCATTCTATGAGGCTGGCTTTACCCTGATACCAAAATCAGATCCACACCAAAAAAGAGAACTACAAGTCAATGCCTCTGATGAACATAGGTGCAAAACTCTTCAACAACATATTAGCAAATGGAATACAACAATACATTTAAAAAAAAAAATCATTCACCACAGTCAAGTGGGGTGTACTCCCAAGATGCAAGGATGGTTCAATATTTGCAAATCAATCAATGTGATAAAAGGCATATGATCATTTCAAAAGTTGCAGAAAAAAAACATTTGACTAAATACTATATCCAGTCATGATAAAACCTTCAACAAAGCAGGTTTAGAGGAAACATACTTCAGCATAAATAAGGCCACATTTGAAAAACCCACAGCTAGCATCCTATTCAGTGGGAAAAAAAAAATGAGAGCTTTTCACCTAAGGACAGGAAAAAGACAAGGATGTCCACGCTCACCACTTTTATTCAACATAGTACCGGAAGTCCTAGCCACAGCAATCAGACAAGAAAAAGAAATAAAAGGCATCCAAATTAGTAAGGAAGAAGTAAAGCTTTCACTCTTTGCAGATGATATAATATAGAAATCCCTAAAAATTCCTCCACCAAAAAGCTACTAGAAGCAATAATGAGTTCAGTTCAGCAAGATATAAAATTATTATTCAGAAATCTGGTACATTTCTATTCATTAATAATGAAGCAGTAAAATGATATAATTAATAAAATAATCCCATTTATAATTATACCAAAATAATAAAATACCTAGGAACAAACTTAACCAAAGAGGTAAAAGACCTGCACTCTGAAACCTATAAAACACTGATGAAAGAAAGTTCCCAAAGATCTATGAGAAGTGGACTAACTCACCTAAACAAGTGTGCAAATTGCCACATGAAAGAGTTTCTTGTTTGCTCAATACATTGCTGATGACCGTGGCTCCACTTTTCATTATAGGTGATATATGGTTTCTGGTCAACATAAAAAAAAAAAAAAAGTTTCTAAATATGCATGTGATTTTTCATATTTTGTGTTTCAATGATAAGCTTTCTATGGATCTCAGCAAGTAGTGATTTTGACCACCTTTTTTTAAAAAGGGAATTCTCCATTAATTTTTTTCATTAATGTAAAGACAATTTTATTGTCTATTTGAAATCACTGTCCTTTTACCCTCCTCATTCTGTCTCTTATATTTTTATCCTCCTGTTTCTTTAATAGTCCTACCCTTGAGTGCATGTATACATGGAAAATGTCATAGTAAAAAAAGTTGACTTTTTTTCATATGGATGTCTGAATCTTCTATGATGGAAGGTTTGGGAATACAGTTCAGTTTGATTTAATTTTTGGAATTTAATTAAATGATAGTTTTATACTCTAAGGACTCTCAGGCTTAATTAGTGAAACCGTGTTTTCAGATCTTCACGGAACAGACTCCACTTGTGTGTTTTTGTATATAATACATGGTACATTTCTCATTTCAGTCCTATTAAAGATATCCATGATGTTTTGGAAGTGACAGTGTTTGATGAAGATGGAGATAAACCTCCTGATTTTCTTGGAAAAGTTGCCATTCCCTTGCTGTCCGTAAGTTACCGTAGTTAATACCCACTTCATAAGTCATTTTACAGTTGACAAGTTTCTGTGGGCCAGAGGTGTTCTTTGTCAGTCTGGGGAAAAGATCCTCCCAGCTCTAGGAGGAAATAGTTATTTTATTCTTTATACCTTTCCAGTATTTTCAGCAGTTTCAGATATAAAGTAACAGTTTGCTCTATTTAGTAGAATATTGGTTTAACCAAGGAAAACATTTTGACTAGTCTTTCAATTCATTCTCAATCTTTCCATCTTAAGATGGGAGTTTCTCTTTGGTTTCAAGGAACAGATCTATGACTGATTTTCCATTTGTTAATGAAAAACATACACATATTTCTTTACTACCTCCTTACTGCCCATTTCTTCAAAGATTAATTGCTGGTAACTACAGAGTTGTCCTCAGCTCTACTGAAGACCATTTTCTCAAAAGTTCTGTTTGTCTTTGTAGTAGGAAGGTTTGCTTTTGGTATCAAAGAATGCTTTGTGGAAGAGAGCAGAAGCTTCTCTTGGAAAGAGTGTGATTTCTGAGGTCTAGTTAAAAAAATAACATACCCGAGTGAGCTAAGAGCTAAATGAAAAAATACTCTATAATGTCAACGGAGAAAGTACCACACCATGCCTTTACATGGATAAAGGGGGAAAACTGGGATCTGAATTCACCTATTAATTGTACATTAGTGTCTGTACCAAATGGACTCTTCTAGAGAGAGAATTTCAGTTTTTCATCTAGCCATTAATATGTTTTGTTGTAGAGATGTCATGGTTTTATCAGTCAATAAGGCTTTATTTATTTCTTCCCAAATACTTAATTCTCCAGAGCTGTTAGTGCATTTTTATAGCAGGAGAGTTCTGTGATCTAACCATGATTAGACTAGCTCATGTGATGCTTACTGTGGGAGAAACACTGCATCCTTCAGAATCTCTATGGGTTTTGATTGCCTGGTTAATGTTTGCCCAGGTTCTCCTATCCCTGATTTTCCTCTAAGAGAAGGATTAGAAGAGCTTCTCCCTTGTAGATTTGGCTCCTGCCAAATACTCATAGCCATTCACAACAGACCATGCCAACTCTTAGGGAAGAGATGGCAATTTGGGATTTTTCTCCATTTTTTCTTGTTACAACTTTATCAGTTATTCCTGAAAGAATACATGTAAAAAAAAAGCATGGAGCACAATTTTAAGAGAGGTTTAAAGGACAAGAAGCAAAGACCCTCCTTTATAATTCAGTTTCCTTTTATCTTCAATTTTTTTTTGAGTTGGACAGAGCCATTTCTTGTCTTGTTTTTTTGTGCCTTTAAAAAAAAAAAAGATTATTTTTAAGAGAGAAAGAGAGAGTGGGGGGGTTGCATACAGAGGGAGAGGGACAGGGAGAGAGAGAGAGAGAGAATCTCAAGTAGACTCCTCGCTGAGTGCAGGGCCCAATATAGGGATACATCTGATGATCCTGAGATCATGATATAAACCAAAATCACAAGTCCAATGCTTAACCAACTGAGCCACCCAGGTGCCCCTCTTCTCCTGTTTACATAGATAAATCCGTAGTAACAAATTTTATTCCTTGCTGGGTGAACATTATTGGTGTCATTTTTAACCCCCTTCTGTTTTACAAATGAAAGTTTTTGTGTAATTGGTATTCTGTAATACCAATAAATTGACCCACTTACTTCCCTCCCTTCTTCCCTTATAATATATAAAGACTCCATGCTGTTGAGTTAGATCTAAGAAATTACCTCTGACTAAATCAGGTGTGGGTTTCTCAACCTTACCATGATTGACATTTTTGGATGGATCACGCGTTGTTGTAGGGGGCTGTCCAGTGCATGGTAGGATATTTAGCAGCCTCCCTGACCTCTACCCACTAGATATCAGGAGGACATATCCACCCATCACTGTTGTGACAGTCAGAGATGTCTGCAGACATTGCCAAATGTTCTGAGGAGGGGCAGAATCACTTCCAGTGGAGAACCACTGACCTAAGTTAATGCAGCTTTCAAACTGTATCTTTCAAGATGCAAGGTGGAATGATTTATGAAAACCTTCGTTTAAATGCAAGGAGCTCCTTGACCTCCTTAACTTTATTCTGGTTGCTGATTAGCTACACACAATCTCTACAGTCATTTGTTTGAGGACTATTTATCAAGTGTCCAGTTTGTGCCAGGTGTTGTTTGTTGTTTAGGCAGTAATGCTCTAACAGTGACTGTGCTGAAGGTATCTTCTCTCTTGGAAATTACATTTAGGTTGTAGGAGTCAGTATACAGAACACACAGAGAAAAAAACAAAAAGCAAGACAGCCTGTTAGATGCTGAAAGATGCCATGGAGAAAGCAAAGCAGGGGAAGGGGATTCCAGGAATATGCCTGGGGAAGGTAGGCAGTTTCCCATGGGCTGGCCAAAGAGGACCTCACTTCAGGGGGCATTTGAATGAGAACTTCAGGAGGTGAGAAAGAAAACCATGTGGATATCCAGGGAAATTCTTCTAAACAGGAAGTCTTCTAAGTTCAAAGGCTCGAAGGTGGTACCCTGACTGTCCAGTTCCAGAAATATCAGGGTGGACAGTATAGATGGAAAGGAGTAGCCTGCCTGAGGGAGAATCAGGAATGTGGAACAAGAAAGGACACAGGGACAGAGTGGCACAAGAGAGGTCTAAGATTCTGACAGTCTAAAAGTTTGAAGGACTTTGGGTCTTTTTTAGTGTTGATGAGAAGCCACAAAGAAGTTTCAAGACAGAGTGCTTGATTTGGTTTATACTCTGTTTCTAACATAAAACAGCTGTGGCACACTGAGAAATAAACCCAGATCAGACAATTCTCTACCACATAGAGTGTAGAGGCAGCGTGGCCTGAGCCACATTCTCATTAGGAGCTTAGGGGGCTGGGAATGTTGAGCTGAATATATTAGAGCATCTGTTCTTCAGTGTGGCCATTTCAGTTCAGACTCATTTCCAATTGTTTGACCCACAAATTGGGCAAGTGATCCAATCTTGCAGAAGATCTATTTTGGCTCTTCCTGATATTCAGTGGTCCACCTGCTACATATACTTTCCAAATAACTTCTTTCTCTACCTAAAGTACAGATATAAATATGATAGAAAAAAATGCTATAACCCTTAGTATCTATAACAAGCAAAATTTTCAATTGTTCATTAGTTCACTAATCATTCAGCTTTTGAGTAATTCTAATTTGTGGTTTACAGAGTATGTATTCACATTTATTTAGATCTATTTTTTCTTTATTACTATCTATTGCATCATGCTTAACTAACCAGCCTGTGCTGTGCATATATCATATGTGAAATCATTAATTCTCTGAAGACTTCATGCAGCATACTTTATTATTATGGCTATTTACAAAAGAGGAAACCAAGGCACAAAAGGATCTTACTGCTGGTAAGTAGTTGAGGCTGGATTTCAAGTAGGTAGTCTCATGTCTGAGCCTGGGCTCCTAAGAGGATATTCTTTTGCCATGGTTAGCACCTGTTTGGTAGGTATCAGGGCAAAAGCAAGAACCAAGATGTGCCTCCTGCAACCACTGGTCTCAGTGCAATAGAATGTGGACAGGTAGGATATGGGGTTGAAGGCTTGCATATCTTGAGTGATGCCTGTGGAGTGAACATATAACACTGGAATGCTTTTTTTTCCCTTCTTTCTTGAAGTATAGTTGACAAAGAATGTTATATGAGTGTACAGCGTGGTGATGCAACAATTCTGTACGTTATGCTGTGCTCACAGATGTAGCTACCACCTGTCACCAGACAACAGTGTTACAATACCATTGACTATAATCTCTATGCCCTATATTTCATCACCATGATTTATTCCTTCTGTAACTGGAAGCCATGACCTCCCACGCCTCTTTACCCACTTTGACATCCCCCTCCCCCCGGCAATCACCAGTTTGTTCTCTGTGCTTATGCACAATCTGAAATATTAAATGCTAAATTAAAGGAACAAGAAAACATAGAGCCAAGAGGAAGGGATTTAATTTTAGGAAGACTTTAGGAAGTGGCAAGTTTGAGCTGGCCTAGAAGGAACCTGGTGTTGATGATGACTAGTGGATGAGGTAAAGAGAGAAGGCCATTCCAACTGGAGAGTAGAGCAGGAGCAGAGAAGCAGAGAATAAGAAAAAGGCCACCTTCTGGAAACAAACAGGGGCCTTGGTGTCTGGTGCTCAGGGAGAGAGGTAAGGCTGGAGAGGAGGATGGAGGACCAGTCGAAGAAAGGTTGAAGGAGGTTGGATCTTACTCTGTTAGCAGGGAGAAGCTGAAGGCCTTCACCCTGGGGATGGAGATATCAGAGCAGTTGACTAAAAAGAAAGTTATGGCTCCAGTATGGAGCAAGTTAGAGAGGGAGGGAGGTTTTTCCTGGAGGAAATGGTTGAAATTCCAGAATAAGCATCCAAGGGAGAACCCTTAGATTTCTTGTTTTGTACCTCTTGCGAGAAGGCCTTATTTCTCTACTTTTTTAATATGAGAGAGAATTATAAAGATGGAATAGCGGATGCTTCATTGTTACCTTTATAGGATATGAAATAGTATTCAATAATGCCTTCTTTTCTGTCTAAAAACAAAAATTGTGTTTCTGGGAGAATATTATGAATAATTTTTGTGAGAATACATTTTCTTTAATCAAGTCATAAATGAAAACTTGATTTACACTTTCAGAGAAAATGCAAACTACATTTCAAAATGTCTCAGCATAAAGTATTGAATGCACTTCAACTTTTAATCTCTCTCAAAATGATAATGTGCTAAGTGCATTTCAGCCTGTTAAATAAAAAGCCTGTTCTGAATCCACTGTATCTTTTAATCAGGGTGAATGTGCTGGCTGACTATTGGCTCACTTAAAATCTGTGTTCTAAAATCAGTGTATCTGTTAATGCAGTGATTTGTTCAAAGCATGTACATATGCTTACATAATACAGGTCATCCTTCCATGTATTTCATTTCTGTTCAAGTTTTTTAATAAAACAATTGGCTTTTAAATGGTTATATAGATATGTAAAACTTGTTACTCATGATTAAAAACAGTAGAAATGTAACTGGCATGGATTATCATCTGAAGACTTCTAATATTTGCCCATTTTCATGTTACTCCAAATATTTTCTAATCAATAACATAGCAAATGTGCATTGGAAAACAGTAAACACATTTTAGAGTTTTAAAATATTTCCAGCATAGACACTATCTCTTAATTATTATCCAATCCCATTAGATTTATTTAAATATTTCTGTTCTCAGGTAAGGATTCTAATTTTGTCCTGAAACTCAGTCTGAGTTCTTCTCCTCCAGGATGTTTCTTTCTATTCAGACATATGTGTATCATCTCAGAAATTCTGGAATGGACCCATCTAGGAAGACTTTAAAAATCAGCTTTCTGTAAAACAGGGAAAAAATCTTTCTGTTTATTGTTGTCTCCTAATATCTAAGAAAAAAAATCATCTGTAATCTGAGGAGGTCCTACATTTTGATGCAAACTTGAGACCTCTTAAACCATGCCAACACGTGCAAGTGAATTCATGATCAGAAGCACAGGCTTTCTGTAGCCCTTAGCATTCTCTACATTTCCACATGCAGGGGAACTAGCTGTTCCAGTAACAGCTTCACTTAATTAGTTTTATGGGACAAATTTTCTATAATTGCTTGTACCAAATAAATGTCCATACACATCTTCATTTGCATTTCCAATTAAGTATTTGTTCATTTCACCTATGATAGGTTTTGTATATTGTAATGGACACAGTTACACAGTCATTTTTTTTAAGTTGATGCTGAAGGTTTTGGCCATTAAAATAAAGAATATTTATATTTTACCTTACATTAAGATTTATGGATGTATGGCCACCTAAAAATTTAAAAATGGCTAAAACATATTCAACTCTCCTTCCTGCCTAATCCTCTTCCAATATGTCCTTTGAAATACATTTTAAAAATGTAAATGAGGCAGATTTGTCAATTGGCCCTGGAAACTAGGAAAAGGTGCCTTTAACATGCTGGAATTATCACAAACCCTATGTAATATACAAGGTGGATGGGATTTGGTTAAGATGGGCAGGCAAAGGGAGAAAGAATGCCTCATGGAATTCCTCTAATGTCTTGGAACAAGAAGATAGCAAGTATTAAATCCAAGCATACCCCACATGAGGGTAAATGCTGAGTGGGTGAAACTTTTCTAGTAAACAGAAAAACCTCTTACATTGAGTAAAAGAGTAAAATCTAGCTGCTGCTTCTTCAGAATGCCTCAATTGTGGCAAAGCAGAAATGGATGGGCAAAAGTGTAATGCATAGATGTAAATAAGTGGTAAGTCAGAAACATACAGAGGACACGTTATTTTATGGCCCCAAAATGATTTCATTACCAATAAAACTTAGAGCAGACATTAATCTTTATGTGAATACTTTCCCAGAGAAGTGTGTGTGTGTGTGTGTGTGTGTGTACACACACACACATATATATGTTAAAAATATTTGAAATACAAGAAAAATTATCAACTTAGAAACATGATTATATTATCTATGCAGCTTTGGAAATATCAGAAAAAAATAAGGCTGTAAACTGATGTTTCTTGAAGGCCCAAATGTTTGAAAGTCCAAGTTCCATGAAGTGAATGTTCATTAAGTTTGTGCGTACTGTCCTACAGCTACTCAATTTCTGGGGATGAGACCCTGGAATGGTCCTTTTTCAACAAGTTCTTATGTGAAGTTTAGGCATATTAAAGCAGTGATTCCCAAATTTTAGAGACTAAGCAATAAGCTTGATCTAACATAGTGTGTGTGTACACACATAAATATATAAGATATTCTGTTCAAATACCTGTCTAATGTGCTTGAATACTGATCATGTGGGCTCAAAAAATGTCTCAATAGATTCCAAAAAGGCAGAAACTAAATTATGATCACAGTGTTGGGCAAACATAAATTAGTAACGAAAATGAAACAAATATCAAAACACCAGGTGGAAAAAAAAAAAAGTCCCAAGGAACTAATGTAGATACCAAAACTACAGTTACAGACTTTTTAGAAATTAGCAATGAAACACTATACATAAAGCTATGGATAAGGGCCAGAAGTATTATTCAGAGGAAATCCTTACCTTGAATGCTTTTATAATTAAACAATGAAGGTTGAATATCAATTAGGCATCACAACAAAAGATAAAGTAAATAAAATTAGTAAAAGGAGTTTATGAAGATTAAAAAAAGAACAAAAATGTAGAAAATATGTAAACAGTTGATATGATAAATCCAAGTATTTGTTTCTCCAAAACCCAATAAAATGGAGAGGCCAGTTACAAGGCTAATGAAAAATAAAGTGTATATTATTAAAAATAAGGAAACAAGAAATACGGGGATCGCTATGAAAAACATAACTAAATTATACTGAAGAGTATGGAAGACAACTTGAATCACTATAGGGATATATCTTGAAAAAATTTGAGTGTTATAAAGGTATAAAATCTTCCAGATTACTATGAATATAATAAAGTTCCCCATCTGGAAAAATTAATGTGTAAAAATAGCAAGAAAAATTATGTTTAAAATATAGAGAAATGTGAATATCAGATACTGAATGCATTCTTTAATGAAATAATTATTTATGAAAATATCAGAAAAAAATCATCAAATAATTTCACCCTTTTCTCCCTACATCTTCTCTTCCAAATAAGAAAATAACAGATTCAAATTGTTTAATGAGCAAGTTTTTCAAAACCTTAATGGCACAGGCAATTTTTACATTACTGAAATGGACATAAAAGAAAATTTGTGAGTTTATTCATTCATTCATTCATTGAGCTTAGAAGAATTCTGATATCAAAAACTCAGATTTAACAAAAAAGGAAATCATATACCTTTCATGGAAGACCATTAGGAAGACCATGAAAGCACATTAAGAAACCTAATTGTGTAATTTATATTATTAATATATTAAGAGAACAAAACTTGGCAATCTCAATAGATTTGAAAGGGGCATTTGATAAAATTTAACATCTGTTCCTGATTATGGAAAAAATTAGTCTAATAAATTAGTAATTGATGAGTACTGCCTTACCATGATGGAGATCTATCAGAAGCATCACAGACATCAGACTTACTGTTGAACAATTAGAGAGATTTTGAATTTAATGAACTTCTCTGCTTACAAATTAAAATAAAGCTTTTTATGTCAGACCCAACCAATGTAAAACTATAAGAATTTATATTTTAATGAAGAAAACAATATTATCTATCTGATGTCAACTATAATTTACATATGAACAAAATTAATGAACTGCATCTTGAAATTAAAAAAGGTCAGTGAAATGTAAGCAAAGTCAAAATTAAGAAAAAAATAATCAATGGCCTTACCCAATAGGAAAACATTTTAAAAACAGAAAGCATCAAGAATTTAACAGCAGGAAACCAAAACAATTATAATGCTTACGTCCTATGTGAGGAAGTTCTAGAACCGTACTAAAAGACATGAAAAAAACCTGAAATGATTGGAAATCACTTTATATATATAATAAATTTGAAACATGAAGTCACTGAGGAAAAGGATAAATGAAGTGATGACTGTATGAGCGATTCTGGGAAAGCCAGTTGCTTACTCATCAGGGAAAAATGCATCAATGTGTTACATTGAACACAGTAACTGTTTTGCCATGAATTAAAGGTCAAACACTTGGAACAAACTTCATAAATAAAATTGTTAAAATAATGAGGAAGTCCTATGTTAACCTGAAAACAGGAATGATAAAGGAAAAAAAATCTGAAGATGTCAATATGGTGAAAACAAAAATTGATATTGTAAGTTAAAACTTGCAATGTAGAAACAAATGGATGATATCTCTAACATAGAACGTTTTTGTTTTTTTAAGCCAAAAGGAAGAGACAAGTCAATTTAGCAAAAAAGTTAATTCCAACAGGTGGAAATTCAAATAGCTAATAAACATCTAAATGGCTCAGGCTTTATTCAGTAAGGATCATGGTCCTTAAAAGTGCAGAAGACGGAGCCAGACCACCTGGGTTGGCCCCCAGTCTTGTCTCATCATTGGCTGTGTGATTTTTGACAAGTTCCTTAACCTGTCTCCATTTCTTCCTTGATGAAATGAAGATAAATATAATGTCTAACTTGGAGGCTGCGGCGAGAATTTAAATGCTTTGAGCAATGTGAAGTGAGTACAGTAGCACATGGTACCCACTTACAATGTCATCCACCATCGTCATCACCCTTGCTGTAGTAACTTAATGATCAAATTAATTGAAGCAATTGGATTAACAGATATGGTAGATTTCTTCATTACTAGTGATGATTAAAAGTAGACAAAGGACTCTCTGTGCTGTTGGAGGGAACATGACTTGATATAAGCCTCGTAGAAGGCACTTTGATAAAATGGATTAAAATTTAATCTACACATATCTCTGAGCATTTATATTCTAGGTATCTGTTTCAGAGAGGCAACTGAGCCTTGGAGAGATACAGTAATTACCCACGGCCACACAGATGCTAAATGCCAGAAATGGGAATTGAATCTAAGTCTGGCTTCCCAGTCCTACCATGGCCCACCACTAATAAACATGGGAAAGACAATGTGCAGTCTCATTAGTTGGAAAAAAGAAAAAGCACATATTAAAAAAACCTGAGGCCATTTTCTTCCCTTGAAATTGCTGTATATTAAATAAAAATGCCTGCAGTTGGCAAGGTTGCAAGGAAATGGATAGGCTTATTCACCAAGGCTAGGACTAGAAATTAATATCGCATTTTAGGAGGGCTAACTAGCAGTACTTGGCCAAAACCACAAGAACAGGCATATCCTATGACTCGGCAATTCCATTTCTAGGAATATATTTTTGGGAATGCATCATGGATGCATAGAGGTAGCTATATATAAAATCATCAGTGTTTACAGTTAAAAATTGGAGACAGTGATTTACAATGGATTGGTTAATTATAGAATCTTCATGAGGTGAAGGATTACTCTGAATTATGTACAAGAATTGGTTATTACATTGGGGATGTTTCCTATGGCTTTTTTTAAATTTAAAAGACAAGTGATTAATAAGTATATAAATGAATATAAGACTAAGAATAGATATTATTTAATGAGCAGTTTCTACTTGTCACCCTTTACTGCTTTCTGCTGATTTTTTCATAGCAACCTCTGAGATACGTATAATTTTTTATTCACACTTCACAGATTAGGAAACTGTCAAACAGAGGGAGTTATGTAACTTGTCCAAAGTTATTCAGTCAATCTGAGGCAGAGTCAGAATTTAAACTCAGTTCATCTGCCTCTGGAGTCCCAAATTTTATCAAATACACTACAATCCTATTTTCATAAGTAAATACAAATGTACATTAAAAACTAGAGATGTGTGTTTACTTGTTTTAAAAAATATAATATTGTAAAAACTTTTTAAACCATTTTTGTAAATTTTACATAATTCTTATATATAAGAATATATAGAATACATAGTATATATATAAAAGTAATATATATATATATTATTTTTGTAAGATAGCTTATATTTTAGAGAGAGGAATTGATAAATGCTGGGTCCACCAAAGTTTCCTGCCATTTCCAAGGTTCTGAGCTGGGTTTTGGGTGGGATGGATGGCCTCAAAAGGGAGAAGAAGTGGATATAAATGGTAAGGGTCAGGGTAATGAGTTCAGTGTCATCTCCCCTGGCAGGTGGTTGACTTTATAGTCAGGGCAAATAATAACCTTGTGGGCATTTTCATTTCCGTTGCCATTTGGGTTTGTTTGTATGTAATTCATGCCGTTGGAAGCAGGCCTGCTTCCAAGTAGGGATATGAATGTGAATTACTACCAAGTAAAGAGTATTTATTTTCCTCTTACCCAGCCACATGTCTGTCCTCTTCTCATTTTATTAGAGAGTCATTTTGTATATATGCATCAGCTAGGACCAACTGTTGTATTGTGATGTTGTCACATTGAAGTATTTCCCCCTTTGCATGGAAAGAAAAGTGTTTGATTAGCAGCATGCTTGTTTATACCCAGATACTTTCCACTTTTTCACAGGTGGGTCAAGCTGAGGGATAAATATGACTCTTTATTTTGGATTTTGCTCTTAAATATGTATCTTCCCTCCCTAAACCAGTTGATGGATTTTATGCATATTGATTCTGATTAACTTTTCTATTGCATCAGTTGGTAACTGGTCCAGTCAAGGAAATTTATAGAAAAGCATAATAATGATAATTCTTTAAAGAGAGTTTGAGATGAGAAAACAATTTATTTCCCTATTCCACATAATCAACTTCTGTTATATGCTGATTAAAAAAATATTTCCTAAAAAATGAATGTAGTATCTTTTTGACTAAAAACTTATTCATCCAACTTTTAAAAAGTTACTCATATTTACTATCAAAAAGCTTTTTTAAGAAGATTTAAAATTCTTTTAAGTAGAAAAAATAATTGAATAGTTAAAAGATGATTTCAGGTCAGATTCAAATCTAAACCAGACTGTCTTCTTTATAATTTGTCCTTTGGCTCCAAAATCCTGAATCATTACTCAACAAAACAAAACAAAACAAAAAAACAAAAACAAAAAAACTTCCTGTACTCTTGTATTCACTGGCTAATTTAACCAGGAATTAACTGTTATGCACTTGATAAAAGCTTTCTGATATATTGTTTATGAAAATAAAGGGATATGCAAATGCCCATTTCCTTGATTGTTGAAGTCAGTTTCTAATTAGATTAAATCTATGTTACTGTTCTGCAGAAGTGCTTTCCTCAAATGATTGCCCAGTATCTGTGCTCTTCACCTCTGAATAGATGAACATGCAAAATGTGTGTGATAAGTCAATCTGAAGAATTTTCTCATAACGGGTGAAAGACATTGTCTGTTTTTTTATTCAATGACCTTTATCTTGGAATGAAATTAAATCATCCCAGATGTCAACCCAGGAAGACTCTCCAAATGAACTTAGAGACTGCCTTTTGTCACAAATCGAAAACTGTATAGTTGTTTTTTGCCTTGGTCAACAGAGACTTAAAAATTAATTTTAGGTCTTCATTTAAGTGACTATCTCCTACCTAAAAGATGAAGGTATATATAGATTCTTTGCTCTAAATTTTCTTTTGGTTGTGTTTTAATTGTCCTATTTATTAGAGGTTTTATAAACAGTTTCATAAACTGCCAGAAATGATTTTCTGAGTTCTATGTATAAATTACAAACATAATTCTCTTGACAGGAAGAATATGGTTAGCTTTCCTTTCCTGTTG
The DNA here is from genome assembly GCF_053574225.1 of Canis aureus. Classification (NCBI taxonomy): domain Eukaryota; kingdom Metazoa; phylum Chordata; class Mammalia; order Carnivora; family Canidae; genus Canis; species Canis aureus. The sequence goes on along the minus strand of NC_135612.1, from coordinate 46,759,068 downwards.
TTTAGATGCTCTCATATAGCAGTTTTGCAAGTTGAGATGCTACAGAACTTTTTATCCTATATTCTTGTGTTGGAAGTTCCTATATTATATAAAGACTGTGAAAAATGAAAATCTTTTAAAAATACTCCCTTTGATCACTTTTTCAGTGTTGAATATGCTAAATATTCAAATACATTGACCTGCTCTTAAATTAAACATATCCCAATACAAAGTAGGATATTTCCTCTTTCCCTTACTCTCCCTTTTCCCAAAAGATATTCCTATAGCAGACAGACTGAGAAATTGGTATCAACCAAATGTTCATCAATAGGAAAATTAATAAATGAGTAAGTTCATATTCTGAATATTATATAGCAGTTTAAAGAAAACCAGATCTGTGTACTATATACACATTATCAAATCATATTGATTGATAAATACAAAGTGAGGTTCAAAATACAGTTTCACACAGAAAGAATTTAAATTACTTTTTTCAAGGGGATATTTATGAATATAAATTCTCAGTACAAATTTAGGAAGGATACACGCCAAATTCTGATCTAATTTCTGTCTGGGGATGGGATTGTGAGATTTGTAGAAGTTCAAAGGGATTTTTGTGTTGTTTCTTTTCTGTAATCTTTCAAACATTTTACAAATGTGTAAACTTATAATTGATATGCTTTAAGATAATATTATATGAAAGTACCCAACATGAATAGCCTATATGATATCTCTAGCTTTAGTAACTGATTTAACATCCCTGGGTGGATTCTGTGTTTTGCTGACACAATAGTAGCACATTTGAAAAAGAGGAAAAGATCATTTACAAAGAAATCACCCCCCCCCCAAATTACTATAAAATATATTTTTTTCTACCGATACCTCATGTTCTTCTGTTGCCCTTTCCTAACCCTGAAGAAATCATGGAAATTTTAAGATAACAGTACAATGACTGTGGGTTGAGGCACAGCTAAATTGGACTGAATTCAGGTTGGCAAATTGTCATGCTGTTTTTGTATTTATTTCTTTCAACTTTAACACCCACAATTTATTAAGTGAGACTGTGGATAAAAGAGGAAGCTCAGAATCCTGTTTGGACACCGTTTAGGAAGGAAACCAGGTCTTTATGGGGCACCCCCTTCCTCTTAGCCACTGGCCAGGAAAACCATCTTTCTGTTTAAAACCTATTCAATCTGAGAGGTGGGGTGACTTTGGGAAGGAAGGTGACCTCTCCCTTGTAAAGTGTAATGGCTCTGTTTCCCCCATGACTTATTCAACTCATTTCCACCACTGTTTATAAGAACACTTGTGCTGAATACTTGTAGTGACAGCAATAGTCAGTTAAAATATGGCTCAAATTTCATGCCATCAAATTTCCTACATTATTTCAAATCTTTGATTATTATAATCCTAAATGGAGCTTTTGTTAGTTCAAGTTTTGCTGACGTCCTTTTGGAGTTACCAGGTATTCTTCTTACAAGCCAGAAGTTTAATCAATGCAGTATACTGCTATGTAATCATAAAAAGCAAGGCTGGTTTTGAATCTGGAAAGTGAATGCCTTGATGGGACCCACATCATTTCTAAAATGGTACAAGAAGTATTTTTCTTGGATGCCTTACATGTTGGGGTCCACTAGCAGATTAGGGTCTGGAAGTGATGTGACCTGTTGGCTGAGAGATGATATCAGAGGCACTTGTTTATTTTGAAAACTACTCAGCATTTTGTGCATTGTAAATATTTTTGATTTTGACTTCAGCTTCAGCTCCTCGTGAATTGAATTTGCATTGCTTCATGGCTGTGAAACACTGATCATCTTATTAAAATCAGTTCCTTTATTTCTTAAAAATATTTTAAGAACCACTTTATTTGGGGATAATTTTAGATTTACAGGAAAGTTGCAAGGATAATTGGAGTTCCTATGTACCCCTTGGCTTGTTTCCCCTAATAATGTTAACTCTTCACATTGCCATGGTACATTTATCAAAACTAAAAAAAGAAAACAGACGTTGTGCATTACTGTTAACTAAACTTTGGTCTTTATTTGTATATTACCAGTTCTTCCACTAATGTCCTTTTTCTGTTCTGGGATCCAACCCAGAGTACCACATTGCATTTAATCATCTTATCTCCTTCAGTCTTCTGAATTGTGACAACTTCTGAGGCTTTCCTTTTTCCCATGACCTTGGCAATCTTGAGACATACTGGCCAGGAATTTTGTAAGATATTAATCATTTCTAATCAATGAAAATGGGTAACATCTGAGATTCTTGAAGGAAAGCCCATGTAGACCTACTAATAACTTGTATGACTAATTTTTCATTATTAACCCAGTTTCAGCCTGCTGATTGTTACTTTATCTTCTCAATTATAACAGCACCCTAGATTTTAAGGTCGATGTATGATGGATTTACTATTTGCTGAATATCTGCTTCATCTGTGTGTGCATTGTGCAGTTTCAACTTTGCCAGTTCAAACTCCACAGAAAGTTGGTATTTTACCTATTATTTATGACAGATTCGAGATGGACAACCGAATTGCTACGTATTGAAGAATAAAGATTTAGAACAAGCTTTTAAAGGAGCTATTTACTTGGAGATGGACCTCATATATAATCCGGTAAGTCTAGCTGGGCCATCCATACCCTCCAGCTTCTCTGTACCTAAAGTAAAAGATGACCAGCTTGGCAAGACTCAAATTCATGTAAAAGTTTTTCAGAAATGTTGCAGTGAGAGAGAGAAACAGGGTTTTAAACCTCAGCTGTAAAATCAATGCCAGACAATCCAGTTTTTAACTGGTATTAACCCCTTGAGCCAGTAGAAATGATGGTGTTTAATTTCCAGTACATCTCAATGTCAAGGAAAAAAATTTTTAAAAAAGGAGAAATTAGTTTGTTAGCAGCTTTATTGCCTGTAATCTTCTCTAAGGCCACAGCTGGTGGTCAGACAGAGGTCTTTGCAAGCCCCTGACATGTTATTTAATTGTTACAGTAGCTGTCCAGCTATCCAATACTACCAAAACAAGTAATTACTCATTTAGAAACTGCAATTTAGGAGGAACTTTTCAAACATATCTTAAACCTTTAGTTTAATATAAAATATGTGAATACTCATTTGCCAATCCTTAGCTCTGGTCATAAAATTTGTTTTTTATACCATGGATTTATTGTGTTCTATAACATATTCCTTGCATAAATATGCTCATAATATATATAGTCGTATCTAGTTTCAGGTTTCTTTTAAAGTGGAGATCTACTTTATCTACTAAGATACAAAACAATCTGAATATAGAAATTTCCAGACTGTTTTTCCCCCCATAAAATTATTAACTCAAAAACTATCTTTTTAGGGATGGACCTTTATCAAGGCTTTCTAGAACAACCCACATTTAAAGTCTTCTGGCCTATGCTGGGGTTTCAATAATTTATATGATAATTGATTAAAATATGGAATTATAATACTGGGCAAAACTGGCATAAACAAGTTTGGGAGTTCGCACAGTCGATTTGATTATTGTGAGCAGAGATTCCTCGACATGCAAAGAACTAGCCTACTTACTGTGACCATGCATATGCCGTGTATCTGCAGTAGGTTCCAGAAAGGAAAAGGAGAAAGCAGGTTAATCCAGTTAGTGGTAGAAATGAATGTAGGGTAATGGAGCTTTTACAGTAATTATAAGAATGGCTGCCATTTAGTGGCCACCTGCAATGGGCCAGGCTCTGACATTATTGCATTTAATCCTCACAATAAACCTGGTAAATAGGTATCATTAATGCCATTCGACAACGAGCAAATGGAATTAAATAACGGAGCTGATTGACAAATAAATAAATGAGTCAGCAACTTTCTGATTTTGCAGTGATTCCTGTGCCACCCTGCTTCTTGTTTATTGTATTTAAGAATTACTCATAAAATCATCCTGGGATACCTGGGTGGCTCAGTGTTTGAGCATCTACCTTCGCCCAGGGTGTGATCCCAGGGTTCTGGGATCGAGTCCCACATCGAGTCCCTGCATGGAGTCTGCTTCTCCCTCTGCCTGTATCTCTGCCTCTCACTCTGTGTGTCTCTCATGAATAAATAAATAAATCTTTAAAAATATTTTAAAAAATAAAATAATCCTCTTTTTTTTTCCCATTTAGTTCCCTTTTTCCCCCAAGGAAATCCTCTGTGCCTCTTATTCCACAGGCAACTCCTCATTTCCTGCTTCTTCCTGGCAAGCCCTTGTATATAGACTCTACACAATTCAAACCTGAGACTGAAGGAAGAACATTTACAAGGAAAAGATGTCAGTTGTGTTATTTTCCATCTGTCCATCTGATGGAAAGCAGAAGGACTTGAATTTTATTCTTTGGGCTTTTCTGAAGTATGGTGAGCGGGACAAACTACTAATGCTTTCTAAGCCTCAGCATATTCCCCATAAAATGGGTCTCAAAGGACTCACTTATGTACTTTTCCATATACTTGAGAGAAAATGCGATGCTATGTGGAAAGGTGTTTTTACAAGCCAGGAACTGATTTTCTTTCGCAGGAAAGCTATTCTTGGTGAAAATTTCCTTCAAAACCTTGATGGGAAGGTAGGTGTAGTTTTTAGACCTGATGATACATTCAGAGTGTACCCTTCTGTAGATATCACAAGCTTGTCCCATTTGTGTTTTCTTACTTTGCCACAAAGAGGTGTTTTGATTTTTAATAGACAATTCAAAATATTAGGTCTGCCTGGGAGAGACCATCATCTTTGTCATGGAAGAAATCTTTAAAAAAGATTAGTTGGGGAGCCTCATGAACCCAGGCTCTTTTTTTTTTTTTTTAAGATCTTATTTATTTATTCATGAGAGACCTAGAGAAGCAGAGACACAGGCAGAGGGAGAAGCAGGCTTCCCGCAGGGAGCCGGATGCAGGACTCGATCCCAGGACCCCAGGATCGGATCATGACCTGATGACCTGAGCCAAAGGCAGACACTCAACCACTGAGCCACCCAGGTGCCCCTCAACAGTGGTTTAAAATACCTCCACTGGTATGCAAAATGGATACAACACTCTGGAGTTCCCCAGTCAGATCTGGTCTGACCTGCCCAATTGTGCTGGTGAAATGAGATTCCCAGGAACACAGCGGAGTGCCCCCCTCCCCAATCCCTCTGCTCCCTGCCAAGGGCCTTAGGGTCAGAAGATAGTGGTTTCCATATTTTTCCCAGTCATTAACAAGAAAGAGAGGAGAATGAAGTCTATTTAAATGCTGCTTAAAAACAAAACAAAACAAAACAATGATGTCTTTCTAGGTCAAAGCAAGCATTAGGACCTTTACTCCCAGAGAAAAGCGCTTTGTTGAAGATAGCCGCAAGCTGTCCAAAAAGGTAGGTGGGTACAGTCAGCTGGCTTCTGGTACACTCAGTACCGGAAGTGCTTATTCCTCCCTACTTAGCATCCCTCCCTCCCTCCCTCCCTCCCTCCCTCCCTCACTCCCTCCCTCCCTCCCTCCCTCCCTTCCTTCCTTCCTTCCTTCCTTCCTTCCTTCCTTCCTTCCTTCCTTCCTTCCTCCCTTCCCTCCCTCCCTCCCACCCTCCCACCCTCCTTCCACCTCCACTCCTTCCTCCTCCTTATCCCCTCTGTCCCAGAATGAGGACCTCAGGCAGCAGGCTAAGAAGGAAAAGACTGGAAGCCTAGATGTTGGATGAAGTAGGTGTCAGCCCTCCATTTTGTCTCCCAGGTCATTCTATCAAGGAAGATTCCTCGACTTGGCTTGCCCAGCTGGCCTCAATCACTTCAGGCCCTTTCAGCCTCCTCCTCGCAGGAGGCCTTTACCACCTTGGCCCCACCGAGATCTTCGGGGCCTCTAGCCTCAAGCTCCCCCAAGCTGCTCCTACCAAGTTTGTATTTTCTAAATAGTTGGAATATGTTGGTGTTTTACCTCATTTTTAGTTAAGTGTCTCCTGCCTGTTTCTCTTCATTTCTCCACACACAGTTTAAGAAAAAAGGGAGGATCAGGGCCCAGTAGGAGGAAGTTTTGCATTTTTTTTTAAGCATGACCTTTATGTTTCTTTTCAGAGTCCCTCCCTGTCTTATTCAGACGCAGTTCAGGATTTCACTCTGTACCTATTGTCCCTCTTCAGTTGTGTAACAAAGAACAAAGTGTCCCCTTTTTCAAGTGTTTATTACTTCCACCACTTCCTGTGGGGTGAGCAGCTGTGGATGACATAAAGCAGTTAAATATAAATGCATCTCCTCATCCCTTTGTTTCCCGTGAACTTCTGGGCACACTTGGGAAAGGCCTGGAATGTCTTCTGAAGGGAGCATCCCAATGTTTTGTTTTGGTCTGCCATAACATGGAGTGTAATATTTATTTGGTGTAATCTGAGTAAACGGCTTTTACTATTATTATTATTACTGCCTTGTGCCCTCTTTACTTGAAAGTTAAAACCTAAGTAGGAGTAGGTGGGGGTAGAGCAGCTTTGCAAACAAGTTGAAATGAATCTGCCTGCAAAGGGGAGAAAAGACGTTTCTTTTGCCAAACAGGACCTCCCTCCACATGGGGTGGCTTTGGGCTCTGAGAGCTCCAGGGGATTTGGGGCTGCAATCCTGGGACCTGTAGGGATCCTCCCTGTGTGCCTCTCACCACTGTGGGTGTCCAGATTTTTACCCGGTTGAAGCTTGTGCTTTTGATGCAGGTACTTGAGACCACTTACCATGTGGCAAGCACTTTTCAAAGGCCCTTAACTTTCTTCACTGTCTACAAGGTGAATACTAAGATCCACCCCATCCTAGAAGACAAGAGAGGTTAGGAAACTGGTCTTAGGTTGCACAGCTAGGAGGTAGAAGAGCTGGATTCTCCTCCCAGAATTATGCTTTCCTGTAGACCTTTTCTTCTGGATGACATGAGCTAGAATACTTACACATCTAATTTCTACAATAAATCCATCCATTTCCTTCTAAACTAAACAGTATAGATTCTCTCTCTCTCTCTCTCTCTCTCTCACACACACCAAATGCCCTGCTGCTATAGCTTTTACCAGCTCAGTTTTGTCCTGAATATTATTGAAACAGGCTATTCTCCATCAAAGAGTCATAAAGTACATTGTATTTTTCCCCGCTATGGATGATGGTGTCTTAAAAAGAATTTTAGAGGAAGCTTTAGGACTTTTCCGTCGTATTCTATTTTTTAATTGGCAACTATACAAAATATAATTTAAATGAGCTGCCTGTTCTAAAGAGAATATTTGGAGTATTTAAATCTAGGTCCTTGTTTTCCATTTTTTTATTAGATCTTATCAAGAGATGTAGACCGTGTGAAAAGAATCACCATGGCAATGTGGAATACAATACAGTTCCTTAAAAGCTGCTTCCAGTGGGAATCCACATTGAGAAGTACAGTGGCATTCGTGGTAAGCTTCTTTTTTTATGTTCAAATTATTTGCTTCTGAGTAAGTCCCAAATCCAAATGCAGATGGGCTTTATTTTACTGACATGAAGCAGAATAATACACATTCAACATAGCTGAAGTTCACTATAAAGAAACTTTAAAACATAAATGGTATCCATTCATCTTTCTGAAATACATTGCAGCATAGATGAATATATTGATGTCTAAGACTATACTTACATCAGATTTACCCTTGGAAATCCCTTAAATTACCCAAATCTTACCCAAGTACTATCTCTCAGTAAGTTTAAGAGACTTAATGTTTTATATATGTTTAAATGTTTTTTTTTCCACTCAGAAATGTGTCTTTATGTATGATGATGATGATTATTATTATTATTTTAAGATTTTATTTGTTTATTCATGTGATACACAGAGAGAGGCAGAGACAGAGGGAGAAGCAGGCTCCCCACAAGGAGCCTGATGTGGGACTCGATTCCGGGATCAGGTCATGAGCTGAAGGCAGACGCTCAACCACTGAGCTATCCAGGCGTCCCTGGTGATTATTATTATATTAACCTTGTCCCTTTAGTCCCTCCATTGTGCCTGTTTCTCTTCCTGTGTCCCAGTGAATGCTGCTGCTTTTTGGAAAATGACTATTGAAAAATCACCTGACTAAACTTGTCTAATTTATGTTTTAAGTAAATATTCCCAAACTTTGATGTAAAAACATTTATTCATATCAAACCACTTGAGTTACTTGACAAGGTAACCCAGTACCACCTAAGAGAGTGACCAATGCACATGGCATGCACTCTTTCTTCTCCCTGATAATGCTGGCCATCCTTATGAGCTTAATAAAAATCACAAAATCTTAGAAGAGCGACAAGAGATCTCAGGCCCACTGAAGTTAACCGCTGAGAGTCCAAGAATCTTGTAAGGACTCGAAGTGCCTTCACCTGACATCTTGGGGCACTCTCCGCCATCTGTAAAAGGACTTGTTCTTGATGGGATTGGTAGTGTCAGACATGGGAGGAGAAATCCAATCTCTCAATTGCAAATCTTGTACCTTTTTATCACGCTTAATCTCTGCACTGTGCAGAGATCACAATAAAGCCTAATAGGATGTGTGAGTGGTTCTGAGTCATGCATGATCTTCGGTAAATGATGATTCTTCTGTCTGTTTTGTTTTGTTTTTTATTGGCAGTGCTCTCTCCTACTTCACAGGCATATCCTCATTAAAAACAGAATTAAAAAAAAATCAGCCTAAGATGGCAGTGGATTCAAGGTCACTCCCATCCTTATCACACAAACAAGTATATCAACTCTGCAAGAGTCTTTTTCTTTGCCATCGAGAATGTTCTGTTTGGTTTAATTAATTTTGGATTTTCATTACTCCAAGATGTAGTGGGTCTATGATGGCTGTAACCTGGGCCTTTAATATTCTCTGGTCTGAAGTTGCTAAAAACAATTAGCCTTAGTAAAAACATTAATAAGATTGTTATTAATCCATATCTGTCTTGTCTTGGCATGTATTCATCTCCTTTCCTTTCTTACATTCTCCTCAGCTGGGGGCTTCATGTGTTGGCTTCCTCTTCAGCCTCCCCACCTCCACTTCCCACCTGAATTCTCTTTAAAAAACTTTCCATGGAATGTTCTCTTGTGATTCTGGGCAAAAGAGGAAAGTCAACACAATTGGTGGCTTCTTCCAGTCAGCACCCCAGCCAGCCCCTGTGAAGAGGAGAGGATTTCCTCTTTCTTGAGCTTAATTTCTGGCACTGTGATTTTTAGAAAAACAGAGCTCCGTTGCACTGGCTTATGTAGGGGACTGACAGAAATGATTAATGGGCTGCCGGCCTGATCTGAAGAAAGATTAGAACAAATGAATAGAAATAAGTTGTCTACTAAAGGGACTTCTAAAAGGGAAGGGAGCTTTCGCAGTGGGGCCACTTGTGCACCGTCCGGTCCACTATACCGGGAAGCACTCTACCAGGCTGGCAGACACAGGCTGCCACTTCATCCTTTCAAGTCACTGTAGCCCACAAAATGGAAGATAAACGCGGGGCTCTTGTTGCTGGTCCTCCATGGTGGGATTTTGCAAGGAGACATGGGTTTGTGAGACTAGGGGAGTGGCCAGTGTGTGTGTGTGTGTGTGTGTGTGTGTGTGTGTGTGTTTTGGGAGACATTTCCCAACCAACATCATTGAGAAAATGCAGTCAGTTAGGAATGACATGACACCTGCACAAACCTTTTCTCTGCAGGTACTAGAATGAGGAGTGCTCCCTTAAAAGCATTTAGTTTTCCATTTTAATTTGCAATTCTGTGTTTGAATGTTCATATTATGTCTACTTTGACTAGCTGTGGCAGATCTCTGAGATACTAGAGATACAGAGAGGTGGTATCTTCCCTCCCTAAGCCGATAAAGTGTCATCTTCTTAGAGAATGTTTTTGTTGCCATTATCATCATCATCATTCCAAAACTATTTCTGCTCCTAAAGCAAGAGCACATAAAGAAAATGTACTTTTAGGATAAAATAAGAATACATATATATTGGTCTCCCATATTATTTTTTAAGATTATGGGTATCTAAGCCTTCAGTTTTGGGGATAACATTTTGATTTTATGCATCTTGTCTGATACTTATGTTAGCCTCCTGTAGAGTGTCTGGATGATGGTTTTACACGTTGGGTCCACAACTAGCTATGGTCCTGTATCCCTGACTCTGTGGGACCCTGTTAAGGGTTGTCTTTCTGCAAAGTGTTGGATGCTCAGGTGACCTGCGCCAGGGAGAGGAAGGGCTCCAGTGGTGCCAAAGCCCTGCTTCTTCTCTTCCTTGCTCCACTGTGTAGTGGCCAGGTTTGTCGTGGTACACGCTAATTGTCTCCTGCAATCTACTGACAACAGGATGCTGTTACTGGTCCTTATTCATTGGTATGACAGTGTGTTCATGGTTCGTCCACTTGCCTTGGCATTACAGGGACAGAACAGTTTCATATTGCTCTGAAGTGAGGTCTCAGGCCAAGGTTTCACTAAACAATAGGACTGCATTTGAAGGCCATTCTGTATTACAGAGTAGATAAGGTGCATCTGAGGGTTCGCTTCTTAGGTGTAAAGAATCATTTCTGGGGAGCCAGTTCCCAGTGGGGCTTTGCCTTCTAGAGGGGGAAGCTTGCACCGCCAGCTAAGGGCAAAACTATAGGAATATTTTTTTTCTTATGTTTTGTCAGATAACATAAAATCGCCTATTAACATGATGTCAGTGTCTCTATTTTCAGATGATACAAAGCATGAACACTGCAGGATCATGTTTAGTATATTCTGGCTGTTAATTTTAAGACTTTAGGAAAGCAAAGCATATATTTTCTAAGGATTCCGATGGGTGTGTATACGAGTATGTCATATCTTGTTGAAAGCAGGGTTCAAGACAAGCGGCCTATAAAGATATAAGTCCACATGGTGTCTGGTCAGAAGTGGGTGGACAGACCTGTGAGGATTTATCTTACTAGACTGTCCAGGAGTAAACCTCTCCACCCTGGGATTGATTAATCCCCTCTCCACTTACACGGGTGGCTGTATTCCCAATACTCAGAGAAGAAAGTTGTCTTTAATTCACAGACATGTGCTACTTGAATGTTCCCTATACAGCTTAATTTGTCATAAGAACATAAATTTGGACTTCTGCAGAGTGGTCAAGCCATTCCAAATCATGATTCTACAGGCTCAATTACCTTTTTGTTAGGATGACTTTTGAAAGTTTTGCTCATTTTGTCTTTTGAATCTTTCATCCAGGTTTTCTAGATATTCTACTGTGTTGCATTTTCCGAGCTTTCCTTCTTATAAATTAAATGTGTATATATTTTCTCTTTTCTGCCCCCCAAAATCATCTTGTTAACTTTTCCAATGGAAAAACAAATTAATATGAGATGTCAGTTTACTGACCGAGGCTAAGGGTAACTAAAAATCATGCCTAGAAGAAGCACATCTGGGTATTTGTCTGTGAATGGATTTGTAATTGCACATGGTGTTTCATAGACCTGCACATGGCCATTCTCAGACCCAGACTTTCACCTCTAGGGGTCTTTAACAGCTCATATTTCAGTGCTTACTGTGTGTCAGGCGCTGTCCGAAGCATCTTGCAAATGTTAACTCATCTAGTTCTCACCAATACCTGCTGATGTAGGTACTGGTTATTACCTTCTTTGTGCAGATGAGAAAAATGAACCCGTAGAGGTTAAATAGAGTGTCAGAGCTCATATGCTTTTAAGAGCCACAGCTGGGATATTAACCCAGACCATCAGGCTTCAGAGTCCTTGTGTTTAACCATTGAGCTGTACTACCTCGCACTGATATTCAAAATGCAGTGACTGTGGTCCTAGTATTTAAATAGATGATAATGACTCTGGGGATGACATTGGTCATTTCAGATATGTATTTGGATGTAATTAATGGGACTTAAGCCTTTTCTAAGATGTTTTGAGCGGAGGGAACCCTCATCATTGGAGTGGGAATAATTCTTAGTCATGGTCATTATATTCACAAGAGATGGAGCCAGATTTAAAGAGGCGAAACGTGGAAATGTCTGTACCATCTCTGGGGAACAGCCCAGACCCTGGGAATCACATGCACATGACATCCTTGGATTCTGGCTTGATGGTCTGGAAAATCTCAGTGGCTGGTTCCAGGCTGAGCCCCCAAATTCGAGACTGAGTTATTTTTACCCACTTTGCAAGGAAAGCTCTTATATGATGGAAAAGGGCTTTCAAGGAGAGTATGAAGGCTGAAAACAACTACATGAAAGGGCCATGGATGGAATCTATACTTTTGCCAGATTTTTTTTTTTTTTTGAGAATTCCAGGTTGTTCAAAATAAGGGATATGAGTAGAGACAAGCACATTTATCTACATTAATGCATTCCTTCAAAATGTCTTAAGACAACAGTTATCCAGAGAGATAGACTTGTATTTCTAGTGTGTATGGAGGAGTAGGGGTTCTCTACTGTCTATCTCCCTGTTTTGGTACAAATACATTATTTAATATTAGGATGAATTGAATTTGTTCTCAAAAGGTAATTCTGCTTTGTGATGTTTCTGCTGTGGAACCAATCATTTATATGGGGTTTTTATTTGTTTGTTTTGTTTTCCTGTTGGGTACATGTATTTTACAAACCCCAATATTGTCTATGAAAAGACCTAAGGTTACATTATGGCATAAGTGCATTATTTTTTTTTCTTATGACAAAAAAGCATTTACTTGACAGATGGCATCATCAGAAGATTATTTTAAATAGCAAAGGTCTCCTAATGCTGTAAAAAAGGATTGCATTTTTTTTTTCAATTTCCCACCAGTCTTTCAGGCACACACCTATTGCTTCAAGGGAGGCAAGTCTGTGGAGCATTGATGGATTCCTTATTTTATTAAATTTTTACTTGGACATTTGATGTTAAAAAGTAATCTAAATCTACCGTATATCAATGGGTATCTTCATAAAGCTATGATTTTAACATCTGTGACTTTTTTCCTCAATTTTTTGAGTGTCAGAAAATGAAGAATTTCTTCTTCAGAGTCGACTGGGCCTGCAATATGATACATAATTTAAAACATCAATCAACCTCCCCTTCTCCAATAAGGTTAAGAATACAGTTCCCTACTTTCTTAGTGATATCCCATATTTAACATACATGAAATTCTTAGCTTGTAGAGATCCTGGAATGTTGAGCAATGTGAAACAATTTCACATCAAATGTAAAAACAACAGTAACAGTAATAGGATGGACCCTTCCAACCCACATGCCACATATGTGCTTAAACACAGACACACACACACAGACAGACAGACACACACACGCACACACACACACACACACACATAGATCAAGAAGCAAAGATATTTGGGAAATAGGAAGCTTCTCCCTGGAACATTTTGTGAGAACAGCCTAGTTAGCATTTCATACGAGATCTTGAGGATTGCTCTGCCCATGATCCATTCTGTGGTCTAAAGAATGTTCAGATTGAATTTACTTTGCTACAAATAACAGCTATAATGGGAATTTTGTTTTAAAATAAGACTATTAAAATAGTGCTGGTCCATGTCTTTTTGATGCTTTTGATATTTATGTATTAACTGTGTCAAAAAGATTTACTACTTTAAGTTCTATCATCAATTTATTCACAACTAGATGCACCTGCATTTGATTAAACATTTGGTGGCTGTTTCCATATCCAGCAGAAGTTCGTTGTATGTGCGAAACAGACATCACTGCCTATTCAGTAGGTGTTTGCACAGTTGGAGTTCAAGATTAACGGTATTTCTCTAAAGCTGAAAAAAAATCCAGTTCCAATAACCATTTTATCTGTAGGAGGTGATATTTTTTGACATTTTAAGTGCATCCATATATACCTGTGTGCACAACGTGTAAATATATTATATAAAATGCTTAAAATATTTGCCAATTCATTGTTTTATTTATCATTTAGAAGATGAATCCCCAAATCTTCCTTTTCCCAGAGGACTACATAATACTCTTTCAAAAATATTTTTAAGGGTTTTCTCGGCATTTTTTTTCATCAGAACAATCCATCATTGCACATTGTGATTATAATTTTTACAACATAATTGCACCTTCTATTGACAACTTCTCAGGCATTAACTAATTATGCCATTTAATAAAATTACAGTAATTGCATTAAAAGATTATCTGTTGAAAATTTGAAAGGACACTCTTAACGATTCTAGCATATTTTCATATTTATATTTTCAACTTTATAATTGAATCGCACTTTCAGAATTGTAGCTAAGCTGACTGAAAGTGGTTGGTATTTTGTAGCATCTGAATTTTGACTAGTAAGCATTAGATCTTCATTTTTTTCTTAATTCCTGAAACAGCATACATTACCAACCTTCACATGGCCCCCTTAGATAACAAGTGAATGGTTAGCTCTAGATTTTGTATGATAGGTGCCAGCTCTATATGGGAACACTTTTGTCACTATCTACTGTCTCCCCTACACTTTCTGTTGGGAAGTACTCACACACACACACACATCTTCTGCCTTCTGTGAGTTTGCTGGTGGTGAGCCATTGTCTTTTGCAAATTCCAGTGAATTCAGTCTAGTTCTCTCTACTGTCCAGAGATACCCTACTGTTAATTTGAACTTGGTCCCTGAGTTTAGGATCTTAAATCTTAGAGAAGAGATCTGGAGATTGGAAACTCCTGTCACCCCTTGACCCAGCCAATACTCTCTTCAAGCTTGCCCCATTCTTTTTACACTCACTTTCTACAACCATTGTCTGTCCAGTGTCTTATGCACTATTAGATAATGAAGTGCAGAGATGAATCTGTCATGCTAAACTCTCACCAGTCTCCTATCTACCCCCCACTCTTTTCCCATCTCCCTTCTCTCATCCCTCTTTCCCTCTTTCTCCTCCTCCTCCTCCTTATTTATATACCACTTCTCCTAGCCTCTCCCCAGCATTCCTCCCCATTTCTCTTGTTGCCCACCCCCTGCTTCTCTCCTCTGCTCTCCTCTTATATTTGAAATCTAAGCAGTGCCATTAAATGATTAGCATCCACCCTAAGGAAAATTAAATTTGTCCTTTGGAGATCAAATTAGATAATATGCATGGGAATATTTTAAAAATGTGAAATAGGCTACAAATGTGGGTAGGGATTATTATGTGATATGACTATTGGTAGGTATGCTGTTCTTCTAACTCAGAGAGAGGCCTCACTAGAGCAGGTGCAGACACATACATGCACATAGTTACTGCTTCATCACAGAGAATGTTGTATGAGGACTTGTGGAAGACTTGTTCCAGGACAGGGTAGAAATGCAAATCATTGTATCATATGCCACATCATTTGTGTTCACTAGTCAACTATTTCTAGGGCTGATTCATGTGCCTAGCACCACCAAATGCCAAAGCGTGTGGTTCTGCCTTTAAAGCTACGAGAGTACTCTTCATGTTTGACCTAATAAATTAATTCTTCACATCAAAAATGGAGGAATTTTATTTCTGTGGCCTATTAATTTATGTTAATGTGAAAAACTAAAGAATTATTCAGTGTAGCATAGCCATATGTTGGAAGGATTGTTTTAGGACATTGTGGGCTACAGAATGGCAAAGACCTCATCTTTGACCTTTGCCTATATCCTTATGGCTTATGTGTTGGGTACACAACAGGCTTCTAATTGATGCTTCTTGGAAGAATGCTAAAACTAGTACAAATCATCTGTTATCAGATACTGCTTTCCTTTTATTCTAACTCCTCCTCTGACTGTGACAGCCTATGGCCCCATCAGAGGATAAAATCCATAGACAGCCTAATAGTTTCATCATAATCTTGTCTAACGTGCATTTTTCTAGCTTTCTCTTGATGCTGTCCATCCAGCGAGTGGTGCTAATCTCCAGCAAGAGGGCAAATGCAGCCAGCAGTTGGAGAAGAGGGGGGAAGAGGAAGGAAGCTGGCAAATCTTTAACCCAGATCAACAGCCCCTGAATTAGGGGGATTTTATTTTTGATTCTTACAGAGATGAGTGCTTACCCCCCCTCCCATCTGTTTCTATATGTGACACCTGGTTGTGCAAACATTTTGTCTGATGCAAAAATGAAACAGACTATCTAGAAATAAAAGAGAAGAAGGAGAAAAATCACCTGTGTGTGTGAAAACAGTTATAACTGGTTCCCTGCTTTGATCCAGACCTGTTGAAGAAGCCATGCTCAGCACTTGTATTTCTGGCTAATTTCATACTGCCATTTGTGTGTGCGTGTGTGCGTGTGTGTGTGTGTGTGTGTGTGTGTATGTGTGGTTCAAGCTTTGTCATTTGTTTTTAAGCTGTCATTTTTATTAGTCTCTCTGGCTGATCTTTGGGGCTCCTCATCAGGTGGCGTGTGCTCTCTGTTGTCTGGCTGGGCTTGGCGAACTGATGGCCCTTTTATTGCAACATGTAGTATGGGCATGGTTGCCTTAGCCTGTAGCCTGTAATTAGACCCACCACAGGTGACAGTTACAGGAAAGCCTGGTAATCATTCTAGCTGCCTGATCTGATGTTTATGGAGAGAAACCTTCTTTGTGGTCTGGTTAGAGTTTACTGTGCTGTATTGTACTTTTCACCATCTGATTTATGATTTAGGAGGGTGTGTTTTGCTTTCTCTTGGTGTTGTGTCATTGGCTTTTTAAATAACAGCTAATTTGGTGGGAGTAGATTGGATTTTCAGTGGCCTGATATTCTAGCTCTCACTTTTATTACGAAAGATGTGAAGACAATTAAAATCCAATTCAATAGGTCGTCATTGAAGTGGTGGTTTCTGTATAATGTTTACTGACTTTTAATATCACTGGGATTTTCTTATAGCCCAAATCCACAATTTTTTTTTGGGGGGGGGGTGGTCCTTTAAAGTGACTTTTTCTGAGCAAGCTTTTTTAAGTTCTTGTTTCAAGTCACTGTTAAAGATGTTTCATTTTGTCAAGAGAAAAAAAAATGAAGAAAGAAATACACTTCTTAGCTTACTTGGTGTTGAAAACAAGACCCTCATGGCTACTGTTCTAAATCTGGAAAACTATGGAGCTATAGAATGTTAAATCAGAAGGTCTTTCAGTAAAGTGATTTTCACAGGCCTCCTGGCTTTTTAGAACAGAGGATGCTGCTCAACCCCTATACCACTTGTCTAATATGTGATGTTTGTGGTCATAAGCTTTGCAATTATGGTTTTGGTTTGTGAGTATGAACTATATCTACACAGTAGCCATGAATTATGTTATTAAAAATTAAAAAAACATTTTCCCCAAAA
Source organism: Canis aureus (assembly GCF_053574225.1). Classification (NCBI taxonomy): domain Eukaryota; kingdom Metazoa; phylum Chordata; class Mammalia; order Carnivora; family Canidae; genus Canis; species Canis aureus. The sequence goes on along the minus strand of NC_135612.1, from coordinate 46,741,947 downwards.
GTCTTATATCTGAAAAATACTGTGTATGTCTGCAGACCAGCTACTCAGAAGAGTAATATGCCCTGAAGGAGCAAAAGTCTGTATAGTTACTTCATATGCATCTGGCTGATCCTTCTCTTACAGGTGATGAATCCTTCTCTTCTTTTTCTTTTTCTTTTCTCTTCTCTTCTCTTCTCTTCTCTTCTCTTCTCTTCTCTTCTCTTCTCTTCTCTTCTCTTCTCTTCTCTTCTCTTCTTTCTCTTCTCTTCTCTTCTGATTTATCCGAGAGAGAGAGAGAGAGAGAGAGAGAACATACTTATGGTGGAGGGGGAGGAGTAGAGACAGAGGGAGAGAGAGAATACCAAACAGACTCACTCCAGCAGCACAGGGGCAGAGGAAGGGCCTTGCGGTGGATTCCAAGACCCTGAGATCTTGACTTAAACTGATATCAAGAGTTGGTCACTTAACCAACTGAGCCAGCCAGGCGCCCCAAGTAATGTCTCTTTCTAATGCAGATTATATGGTGATAGTGACAAAGACATTAACATGATGATGATGGTGGTGATGATGACCTGTGCTTTTGTTTTAAGCTTTAACTTCTTCTCTTAAAACCTGTTCTTTATTGGGTTATAGTAACACTTAGTAAAATACTATCTAAAGCTTGTCTTTTGTTTAAAGAGCAACAGAATCCTAAGTAGGAATTTGCTGATATTTTCTTCTCTGGTATATTTCTTCTCTGCTATAAGCCAGGTACATGCAATTATAAACTTTTTTGTAAACTGTTCCTTAGTGAAGACTGCTTTCCTTGGATATCATTGAAGTCCTCACCATTCTGGTAAGGAAATTACTAGGGGCTAGCTCCCATCAGAGCTTTACTTTGGAAAATTGGAGAATGTGATGTGTGCTTTGCTTTTTTTTTTTTTTGAATAACGGATGAATTTTATTTTACATGTTTATTAATTTTTTTCAAAATTTTCTACAGCGGATATACATTGATTTTTAATCATAAAACAATGTTACTTTCTATGTTTATATAGATTTTATTTCTTACCCCAATTTTTAAAATTATAGTGAAATATACATAACATAAAATATGCCATATTTTGCCATTTTTAAGTATATGAGTCAGTGGCAGTAAGTACGCTTATTATGCTGTACAACTATTGTGTGCTTTGCACACATTGTTAAAAAAAATTGGCTGCCTGGGGACACCTGTGTGGCTCAGCAATTGAGCATCTGCTTTCAGCACAGGGCATGATCCCACAGTCACAGGATTGAGTCCCACATGGGCCTCCCTGCATGGAGCTTGCTTCTCCCTCTGCCTCTGCCTCTGTCTCTGCCTCTCTTAGTGTCTTTCATGAATAAATAAATAAAATCTTAAAAAAAATTGGTTACCTATAGCCACTGTCCCCTACACCTCTTTCAGAACATTTAATTTTGTATTTCATTGGTGATTTTTACATGTTTAGTGATGTATATGTTTTCAAAAGATAAATAATTGATATCTTGGAAACTTAGTGCACACACATGGGTGTACACAGATAACCACACAATAAGAGAGGAAGAGGAGAAGGAAGAAGAGAAGAAAGGAAAAGAGGAAAAGAAAGAAAGAATGCCCAAAAGCCTGACCATAGTTTGGGTTTACTTAAAGATAGACCTGCAGGTGGCGATAGAAACTCATAAATGAAAAAAGTCCAAGGTAAATTTCTGTGGATTGCTTCTTGGGATTTTAATTTCAGCAATTTATTTTTAATTTAATACAATCATCTACAAGCAGAAATTATTATATTAGTTTAAAAAAACTCAAGTTTTGGCATTGTGTAATCTCTTTTTATGATAATTTACTCAGATATCCTATGGCATGTTCATCTTTACACACAAAGAATGAGATCTGGATTGTTGTGAAGCTGGTACAGATTTCAAAGGACAACCATTTTAAGCCTGTCCCCCCCCCCCCTTTTATTTTTGCTTTTATTAACTTAGATTTTATGCCTATACCATTGGTCAGGTTCATAAAGTCCTTTGCTATTGAGTAGTAAATTGTTTAGACTGATGCTGTGTGTATATCTGTACATAGATACACCTTTTCATCAGAGTGTTAAATCCAGTTTGTTCAGGAGGGCATTTCATTCCTTAGCTAATTGTTCATGGTTAGGTGTAATCCTAGTGGAATCACAAAATCCTTGGAAGTTATTTTACTTGTGGATTAAAAACATAACCTAAACAATTCCTTTTAAAATAGTAGAAGATACGTAGGTAGATATGGTAACATTTTTTCCAGCTACTTTCATTATTCCATTTTGGATTTTAGGCTTTGTTGGAGCAAAGTTAAAGCATTCAGTAGATCTGTCTGTATTGCTAGTTAAGGTTCAAAAGTTCTGAAATTGCTTCTGTGGGTGGGTATATATTTTCATCTGCTATTTTTTTTTCTTAAGTTTGAGTTTAAAAATGCTAACTCCAAAGTGATTTGCTGAAACATAAAACTAATATGCAGCTCTCCTCTTTCCGTGCAGTCTCATTTGAAAAACCTTTGCAGTACACATTTTCAAGGGAGAACTGCCTTGATTCTAAGAAAATGTAATTATTTTTGCTTTAAATGCTATAGGCTTTAGATGGTGAGTGTCATCAATAGACAGCTGTGGTAGTCTTGAGCAAATTATGAGAATTTTGGCCTTTGTCTCTCCTCTGACCGTTTCACTAAGTCTTGTGATAAAGTTCAAAACCAATAAGGTCTTGTATACCATAAGCTTGGATACAGAATTTCTTATAATGGAAGAGGGAGCTAAAGAAAAAAAGAACAGAAAAGAAACCTAGCCTTCTTATATTCTGTTTCAATTGCTATTCCAATTACTCATGAGGGAGAAAAGTGGAAAGTAAGTCAGACTCTCAGAAAACCTATTTTGCTGTCTTCGTATAAAGAATATTCAGTTCTCTGCTCTGTTAGCAGCAGACCAAAATCTAATCCATTAAAAAATATATCGTGGTAAGCAGTTCTTGAAAATGTTTATAATAAATGGTAAAAGCCAAGCTTCCACTGTGAGATTAGCAGTTGGAACAGGATGTGTTCATCAGGAAATAGGTTATTGCCTGACCAGTGTGCCCTGACATGTAACCTGTAGGACAGATGAAGATTTAAAAGCTTGAAGCACAAGGAGTTTATTTGATCCCACCCCAAGCTTTCTTTTGCATATTACAGTACTGTTTATCACACAGAGTGTCTTTCTCAGTGAGTCTATTATGACGTTCATTTTATAGACAAAAAGAATCAAATGTTTTAGAGATTGTCTCCCTTCCCTGCAGCCCATCCTCATCTAATGACCTATCCATATTAATGCAACTACTGTAGTCTCCCCTTATCCGCAACTTTGCTTTCCTTGGTTTTAGTTAACCCAATGTCAACCGCAGTCCAGGAACAGATGATCCTCTGTGTGATATATCGTAGCCTAGCACTACGTCACAGTGCCACATCATTCACCTCCCTTCATCTCACCACGTAGGTGTTTTATCATCTTCCATCAGCACAAGAGCAAGGGTGAGGACCTATAAAAAGACATTTTGAGAGAGAGGCCACATTCACATAACTTCTCTTATAGCGTGTTGTTATAATTGTTCTGTTTCGCTACTAGTTATTAGTCTCTGTCGTAATCTCTTGCTGTGCCTCACTTATCAATTAAATTTTATCATGGGTATGTATGCATGGGGAAAACATTATGTGTGTGTATGTACGGGGAAAACATTGTGTGTGTGTGTGTGTGTATACATTGTGTATGTGTGTGTGTATATATATATACACACACACATATATGGCTCTGTACAATGTGTGGTTTCAGTATCCACAGGGGGTCTTAGAAGGTATCCCCCACAGATAAGGGGGGACTACTGTCACTCACTTTTACAGAACAGACTCTGTAGCTTTAAAAAATAATAGAATTGTGAAAGACTATTTCTAGAAGTCCAGACTCCCTCCCTCCCCTCTTCTCCATCTTAAAGATACAGGAAATACACAGAGGATTAAGGTGATTTTCCTGCTTTTGCTTGATCACAGTCCGATGTCAGACCTAGTGGACAGTAGTACTCATGAATAATGCCTTCTATGTGGATGATACCTATAGTAACACATAGAGTAACTAAGAGATCAAATATGCTGGCTAAAAAGCCTTAGGGAAGCATTATGTGTCTGAGGTCTGATCTATTGTCTGGGAGGTCGGAGAGTGTTAATGCACTCTGCAAAGATTACACTCCCTCTCTAATTGCTCCGACACTTCCTTAAAGGATTTAAACAGTCAGAAAAGGTGACGCTCCTTGTCAATTTTTGTCTTCTGCCTGCAGTTGAAGTTTATCTGGCTTTCCACTGAGACCACTAGATCAAGTAACCTAGCCATTGTCAAAGGCATAAACTCTGAATTAAGAGTGAAAGCAATGAGAGATGTTATTTACAGCTCCATTATTACTTGCTCTCTAAATGCTTTGCATTCCATTTCTGGTGTTTACGTTATGAAAATGACAGCATATCTCTGTTCAAAATGGGGGCTGAAAAGAGTCTAAGGCTTCACGTTGATTTTTTGATCAGAGTTGTTTTTGTAATCTTTTCTCAGCGCCATAAGGCCTGGTGTTGACGTCTTGCATTTGGGTTATTTCAGTTAAAAACGTGGAAGATAGTGAACTTTAGCATTTCCTCTGTGCTGCACCCAACCCCCAACACACACACACACACACACACACACACACACACACACTATTCTGAAATGTTTATCCTGAACTAGGCATTTACAAGATTGACCCATCTGAAGGACCTGATGACTTTGTCCAGACCATCACTGTAAATTTCAAATGTAGTGCAAACACATTTTTAAAAAGCTCTCTTCTGCATTAGAGAATGCTGCTTCCATCCTGTGTGTCCAGGAGCTGATATAGGAATTTTCTCAGACTCTATATCTGTTCTGTTGCTTTGATTATAACTCCATGTTTTCAAAATGACACTGAAAAGCTTAAAGGAAGCTTTTGCCAGTTCTTTCATGACTAGTTTAGGAAATACTGGGGATATTTGAGTAAGCATATTGAATCCTTAAATTTGTAGAGTTTATTGTTGTGAGGTGAAGAGGACATGCTTGCATTTCATCCTGAGCATTTTCTACCCCCATGCACGGTTGCATCGAGAGTTAAGAATTCCTCTTAGATCAGTTCAAATCACTAATATATGTGGCTTAGAGCCTACAATATAATATTTATGTAGCTTCTGAAAGAGACTTGGGAGGATTCCCTGTAATTCAAGATGGTAGTCTGAATGATGGGTGTAGAAAGATTTTTTTTTTTTAAGAAATCCTTGTTTGTCCCATGGGATTTTCACACTTTTCGGCTGACGGCACTGTATTTTACTCATACTGTATAAAGCTGTCAGTGTCTTCGTTATATGTGTCTCCTGAAGACTCTGAGCAGATGACAAGAACAATTGCTAGAGGGGAAAAAACACATTTGAATCACCATCTTCAGAGCAGAATTTCTCTAGTGTCTCCTGTTCTGTTCCTACGTGGACTGTCCCTCGCACTTTTTTCTTATTGCATGTTCTCTCACACTGTTGGTAGATTACACTGAATGTTTCATCTGTATATAAAAATTAAAAATTCAAACAAAAATCTGGCCCACATGAAGAACAGGCCCTTTGGGCATATGGTTCATTATGCATATTCGTTTAATTACTAAAACACTTGGGATGGCTTTCCTGCCCTTGCTTTCAACTTGCAAAGTTGGATCTCTTCTGTTGCACAGAAAATGTAGCACAGAATTCTGTAGGAGAAAAAAAAGAAAAGAGGGGAAAAAAAGCCTTTGAAGAAATTACTGGAATTCACCAAAAGAAGAAGTATGATTCTCAGGATGAAGCCAGTAGAAATAAGGATTTCTCTCATTCTCTCTTTCTCTCTCTCTCTCTCTTTGGTCTCTTTCTTCCTCTCATTTCTACCATTACCCCTGAAGGCTAGATTTACTGTGGTTAGTTTCTACGAATGCAAGCAGGGCAGGAATGTGAGACTGAGGATTCAGGTTTCAAGTACATTCCCTCTGAGAGACTCAATTCTCTCGATGAAGCTGGCTAAGTTTTATTGGTTAGAAGGGGAGTACTCTGAAAGTGTGACTTTAATTGATTTTTCAGGGCAAACAGGTGGTGATGGTTTAGACATACCCTAGCCTCTATGCCACTCCTGATTTGGGGCTGCACATGTAATAGCTTTATTAAAATATACAATCTCCTGGCTTTGCTTTTACCTGAACATCTGCCTCTTGGTTTTTAAAGCGCCTTTCAACTATTTTCATTCTGTGCTTTAACGGGTCATATCCTAGAAGGGCTTGAGGAAGGCTTTATTTTCTATTCATGTCATCAAACTTACTATTTTTGGTTTGAAATGAAAGACATTAAAATTCAAGCAGCATCTTTAAATAGGATCATTGTTGTTTCAGGAATTTGTGTTGTGGTGGTGGTTGTTTTGGGCACATTTATTTACATGATGCAACAGATTTTGAACATAACAGGCCAAAAGCTGAATTTGTCAGTGCTGGGTTTTGATTTGAACTTTTATTTTGGTGAGCAGAAGATTGTTTGAGTGAGTGACTGGGTGTGAGTGGATAGCAGTGTGTGTGTGTGTGTGTGTGTACATACTTCAAGACCCTAATTTTGGGTTTCTTCCTGGTTTATAGTAATATCTCAGTGTTGTAGGAAAGCTTCTTAGACTCTTGCTGATCAAAATAATTTCAGGACTCCTAACAGCATATTTAAGTGAGAGGAGGATCCAAACCTGGCTTCATGTTTGTGTCTCATGGCTGGTACGTATGGCTCTGATGTAAACAGTCTTCTTTTTGATAAAGAAAATAGGTGGTCTCTCAGAGTAATGGGAGACCTTCTTAGGCATTCTTTTTTTTTTTTTTCTGTTTTTAAGATTTTCTCCATTTACTCATGACAGACACACAGAGAGAGGCAGAGACATAGGCAGAGGAAGAAGCAGGCTCCCTGCAGGGAGCCCAATGTGAGACTTGATCCCAAGACCCTTGAGATCATGACCTGAGCCAAAGGCAGATGCTCAACTACTGAGCCTCCCATCTAAGGCATTCTCAATAGGATTCCTAAAGGGGTTGTACTTTTCTGTAAAGAGCATTACTCCCTAATCGCTAATGAAGGGTTCCTGAATTAAAGCACCTTAGTCTGTTTTAAGCACAGAGAATACGTACAGAGCTATCGTAGGCTTAATGTGAAGGGATTTCAAGCCTACTTCTTTTAGCACCAGAAATGAAGCTACAAGCAGAGTAACTTAATACAGTGAACTGCTTTACTTGATCACCACACTAATGCTAATTAGATACACTTGCTTTATTACCCCGAGCCATTTTTTTTTTTCTGTATTCATTCTGATCTAATCTTTCCATGAACATGAAGGAGTCTGTCGTAAGTGTGAAGTTTAGGCTTTTAGTCACAATTAGAGCCTGATGTTCATGTGACTAAAGTCAGAGAATGCCTTTTGAGAAGGAGAAGGCTTTGTCCCTGAGAGTACAATTAGAGCCCCATCGGACTTCTGCTGTGGTTGGGCCCAAGATACTAACAGTTACTCCTGTGAAATCACATTCATCCATGTAGGTAAGGGGATTTTACCCTGATCCCTTCAAGATACCTAGCTTATGGAGAGTAAATAAATGTGTGAGGGTTTGTCTTCCCTTCCTTCAATCAGACCAGAGAATTTGCTGATGATTTTGAAAGATATATTTACCAAAATCAGACTTTCAACTGCTCAATTACCAGGTTCTGCAAAAATGCATAATGAAAAATTTATTGCTTGATTGTAGACATGAGATTATGATGACTCCAGGAAAAAGCTGATAGTCACCGCCCATTAGTTGCTTTCTCTCATTTAGTTCAGTGCTCTTCTACTTTATAAACTAGTTGTTCTGGCTTTATGAGTGGTGTGGGGACTTTTAGTGGACCATAGGTGATCCTTTGACAATTTTCCATTTATATAATATCATTGAAAAATGTATAGAGTGGCCAGTACTATGATACAAATGTGAAAGTGATGGGTTTTAATAAATACTTCATATTTAAAGGGGGGAAAGGATTATGTATTTTGTGTTTATGTATATGTTACTATGTATAAATACAGAAGTATTATTTTCTGTTGTTAAAAAATCCTATAGGCTCAGTCAGTTAAGCATCTGGTTCTTGATTTCAGCTCAGGTTGTGATCTCAGAGTCCTGGGACTGAGCCCCATGTTGGCCTCTGTACTCAGCATGGAGTCTGCAGGAGATTCTTTTTCTCTCCCTCTGCCCCTCCCTCAGCACTTGGTCGCCTGTGTGTGCATTCTCTCTCTCTCTTTCTCTCTTTCTCTCTCTCTCTCTCTCTCTCTCTTCTAAGTAAATCTTTAAAAAAAAAAAAAAAAAGTTCCATAGAGGAACTTGTGTGGCTCAGTGGTTGAGCATCTGCCTTCGGCTCAGGTCATGATCCCGGGGTCCTGGGATCAAGTCCCACATTGGGCTCCCTGCAAGGCATCTGTTTCTCCCTCTGCCTATGTCTCTGACTCTCTCTCTGTGTCTCTCATGAATGAATGGATAAGAATCTGTAAATTTAAAAAAGGTCTCGTAATACATTCAAAAGGGAAAATAAAAATCAACAAAAATTCCATGTCTAGAAGAATACAGCCTAAAAGTCTCCAGTTTATAGTTAATTTTAAAAAGTCTCCAGTTAATTCTAAAAGTCTCCAGTTTATAGTTAATTTTAGGATTATATGGATTTATGTATAGACTTCTGAAATAAGAATGGAATTAGCTACATACGTCCATGGAAGTATCCATATGTTCTTTTATATAGAAAAATATTACTATAAAATTGAAAGTTTGAAAATTATATACATTGTTTATTCCAACAGTCATGGAGGGTAATAAAATTAGGAAACATGTAATTCAGGTGTCCTTCTGCAAAAGTACTGGGAGCAAATTATCAGGTAGTGTCATTCCCACACAAAACTGGGACTATCTGATAGAGTTTTGTCTTTAAGAGATATGGCAAGATGCCCAGTTTGGTGTTTCCCCCCACAATGAACTGACCAGACCATTTTATATCATGTAGAAATAGCCAAAGGCAATGCTGATGAACACCAGAAATGGCATATTTCAATGCTCAAGAAATGAGATGGCTAACAAGGCTTGATTCTGTAACTATAAATATATGTGTGTGTGTGTGTGTGTGTGTGTGTGTGTATAGGACTTTTTAACAACAGAAAATAATACTTCTGTATTTATACATAGAAACATATACGTAAATACTATATATATCTCAACCAACCAGAGCATGATGTAGAGGAACAGGTTGAGATAAGAAGTTTTTATTGGAGGACTGAGAAAAAGGAGGGTCAGGGCGGGGAAGGGCATTTCAGTTCTGGGCCCAATCTGAGTTGATGTTTGCCAGACTCTCTCTTCCATGATGGGTTTCTCTAGTCCCCTTACCTCTTTCAAGGTGGAGATTAGATCAGTAGGAACAAATCCCTTCCTAGACCCTGGTTCCTTCCAAAGGTGTAGAATTTGCTTTCCAATTTCCCTAGGTATGTTCCCTATTTCACATTATGCAATTTTATTAGTTTTCTGTTGCTGATATAACAAACTACCAAAACAAACAAACAAACAAACTACCATACATGTTAAGTGGCTTGAGACAGCACAGATTTATTATCTTACATTTCTGGAGGACATGAGTCTACTACAGGTCTCATTGGCCTAAAATTAAGATGCTGAAAGGGCTATGTTCTATTCTGGGGTCTCCAGGGGAGCATCTGTTTCCTTTCCATTTCCAACTTATAGAGGCTGCCCATGTTCCCTGGCTCATGGTCCTTTCTTCCATCTTCATATCCAGGAAGGGCACATTGTTGTGTTCCTCACATGCCATCACTGTAGCCTTGATCTGCCCTCACATCTTTTCCTGGCTTTTTTCTTCTGCCTCCACCTTCCACTTGTAAGGACTGGCCCTTGTAATTACACAGGACTGAATCAGGTGGCCCATGATGATCGCCTTATGTTAAGGTTAGGTGGTTAGCAACCTTAACTCCCATCTGTAACCTTAGTTTCCTTTTGCACTGAAACATACTCATAGGTTCTGGGGAGTAGGACATGGTCATCTTTTGAGGTACCATACTTCTGCCTACCACAACGAGGCCCATCATTTCAGTCCTTCATTCATGTTGCTTATCTGATGGATGAGGATTAATGAAGTAAGCATCCGCTCCTTGCATAGGAAGTAATTTAGTGAGGCATACATTTGGGAGGAGGAAAGAGGTTATGGACTGTGGACATTTCAGAGAGTGGCTGAGAGAACTGCAGTTACAAATGTACAAAAGTCACATGTTATCAGCAACTTGAAACATTTATTTTATTTGATTAGCTCAGTCAGCTTCCCTCATAGCTGCTGGTATATGACAGAGGGCTTTACATCTAGGAGGAAGCTGTGTGCCTATCCACAGAGCAGATCTTGGGCATAAGAACCCCAACAGGGAGAGGAATGGGTGGAATAGTTTCAGAGGCCAACCCAAAGGGATGAGGAGACCAAGAATGACTCCAAGCGTTGTTCAGAACTCAGAAGTAATTCCCGCTGAGTGGATGAGTGGAACTGGGCCTCAAATCCATACTGTTTCCCCACATGGCTTCCTACAATTCATCAAAATCCAAACCACAACTAGCGAACCAATACAAATCTAGATTCTTATTTGCAAAATTATTTATTTGAGAGAGAGAGAGAGAGAGAGAAAATGTGAGTGGAGGGAGTGGGAGAGAGAGATTCTTAAGCAGATTCCTGCTAAGCATGGAGCCCAACATGGGGTGATCCCAGGGCACCAGTATCATGACCTGAGCCAGAATCAAGAGTCAGACATTTTACTGAGCCACCCAGGCACCACAAAAGCCTGGTATCTTTGTAAAACATCCCTTAGCATCCTAGACAAAACTGATCTTATCTTGCCCTTTCTCCTGGGCTATTGCAGTTCCTTCCTAGAAGTTTCTACTATTTTTCATTTCATAACTCCGTTCCCATAATTAAGGGTACTCTGCTACCAAAATTAGCTGGTTAAATATACAATCCTCTTATTTTTGTGTTTAGCTTACAATCACACCTTCAGCCTATTAGTATGGCATATGGGTCTTTCTGGACACCCCCCCCCCCTCAGTATCCACCCTTATCTCCAGCCTCAATTCTCTGTGATCCAGCTCAATTGGTGTCTTTCCATCTCTAGGCATGAGAAGCCTTTAAAATTTTACCACTATCCTGTCTTTTGCTTGTGCTTTCTTTTACTAAAGAGAAAGTCTAAACTAAGCACTATCACTCTCTAGCATCGGGCAAACACAAAGGAGTAATTGAGTAAATGTCTTCTCATTGAACCAATGAATGGCCTGAGTGCTTTTCCACAGAAATAATTAGTGACATAAAGACCAACAAACCTTTTCTTCCAACTGGCTTTCTTCATGCTTTTATTACTGTTCTTTAACTTGGATTCAGTCATTCATCTGCTTTAAGAAGCATGGCAGTGATGATGACTCCTCCCTTCCATCATTGGCCTTGAGTCCTCTCAACAGTACTTGAGGCAGATACTACCATTTTCATTTTAGAGATGAAAAAAGGTTATGCAATATTTCCAAGAGCACACTGCTAGGATAGAGAGAGCCATGATTTAGAGCTAATCAAAATGAGTATGTCCCAAGCACCATTAAATAAATGCTTAATGTCAGATAATGTAATTGCCTCAGGACACTTGGGTGACTCAGCAGTTGGGCACCTGCCTTTGGCTCAGGTTGTGATCCTGGGATCTGGGATCGAGTCCCACATCAGGGTCCCTGTGAGGAGCCTGCTTCTCCCTCTGCCTATGTCTCCATGCGCCTCTCTCTTTCTCTCTCTCTTTCTCTCTCTCTCTCTCTGTCTCTAATGAATAAATAAATCTTAAAAAAAAAAAAGAAAATGTAATTGCCTCAGAACTGTTAGAAATAACACAACAGGAAAGAGTATGGCATGGTAATTAAGAGCACTCAGCTTCATGGTCAAACTCAACCACAAATTTAATTATTAACAATTTTATTTTCTCATTTAAAATATTATTTTGATTACTGTGTGATCATGTATAATGATATACTCTGATATTTTTATTTACAATCATATGTAAATAAGACATGATGAGCATCTCTAGGTGTGTGTGTGTGTGTGTGCATGTGTATGTGTTTGAGATAGTTTATGCTAGTAGCTGCTTGATGACAGAAAGCATCTTATTCCTTTTTTAAAAATAGCAACAAGTACCCCATACACAATAAACACTCCATGAATGTTGATTGAATGGATGTTTGAATTGATTAATCAGTTCAGCAGTTTTAATTGATTTGGAGCCTAGAGTATATTTGACCACCTTGGCTTTCTTGGAATTGGTATAGAATGGATATAAACCATTAGCCAGAACTTTCTCCTGCTCACCCTTTTCAAGCCACATGCAAATGTTCACATGAGGGATACTGCACCGGGGGATATTTGTGATTCATGCATCTGGAGTATATCAGGTTCTATCATTCTGCCTTTGTATAAAGCCATAGTTTGGATTCTGATTTAGGGCTTCCTGGTCTGCCCTCTTAGACCACTACAAGCTGACTTATGTTGTGACATCACACAACTGCAGTGCTGGGTGACAGGTTGTTCAAATGCAAAGGATTCAGTTAGACTTTGAAGACTCATTTTAATTCTTGTTTCAATTCAATACATCTTTGAGTATCTATTACATACAAGACATTATCCTATGTTTTATAAGAAATACAGATAATAAATTATATATGCTTTAGGATTTTAAAGAGTAAAACTTGAACAAAATGACCATGGTGCCAGGCAGAATACATTTACTTGGGATTTATAGAACCAATTATCAGGCATTATGAAACACTGGGTAACATAATGGCTTGTTCCAAACAGGGCAACCAGTGAGAAAGAAAAAAAAAGAACATTTGTAGGGGCACTTGGATTAAAGCACTGAGAAGGAAAACAGGCAGTTTTTAAAAATAGTAAAATTTTGTGTCTGGAGTATAGAAAACATGGTAGGAGAAAGAAAGAATAGTAAATATAAGTTTGGGCCATATTTTGATTTGATGCCTTTGAATAGCATATTAAGAGTTTGAGACTCTGTCTCTACAGAGTGGGCAGACATAAAGCTTTGAGCAGGAATGTACCACAATGAGAACTAAGCTTTGGGTTATTACTTTGACCTTGATATGAAGAACTAGGAAGTAGAGAAAAATACTATGATAATATATGAGTTAGTGTATTAATCGGGGGCAGAGGTTGTAAACTGGCAAACAATAATGGCCACATTAGGTCCTGTGTGTGTGTATGTATGTGTTTGTGTGTGTGTGTGTTATTTGGTTGCTGTCTTTTCTTTTTTCCTTCTTTATTCCCCACCCTGGCCTTTCTCATTTCCAAAATCAGTTCTTTGTTAGCAGGAATTGTAACCAAAAAGAGTGGTTTTTTGGGAGCCTTCAACTGCATGGCTTCAAATGCATAGCATTTCTAAAATCATACCTGTTGTTTCTAGTGGTAAGTTACCTGCCATTTAAAAAAATTATAAAGTATATTTTATATACAAGGGAGTTTATAAAACTATGTGTCTATGTGTACAATTTAAAGAATAATAGGAAGAAACACCTGGGTGCCTATCACCCAACTTAAAAATTTAATATTCCCATTATTATAAAAGTCCTTTATTTGCCCCTTTATTATCAAATCCTTCTTCATCCCTCATCACCAGAAGTAATGGTGACACTGAATGTTGTGTCATTCACTCACTATCCATTGTAGTTTTGTATATCTGTCTTAGCAGTGTAATTCAGTTTTGTCTGTTTTTTGGAGATTTTACCAAAGCAATCACATGATACTTTAGTGTCTTTACTCTGCGGCCTGAAAATTCATTTAATATCATTTTTGGTGTTCATCCTTGTGGTTCATCTCCATTATGTATGACATTTAACTTTATGAGTAAATTATTATTATTATTATCATTATTATTATTTAGAGAGAGAGAACACACAGGAGAGAGAAGAGCAGAGAGTGAGGGAGAGCATCTTTTAAGATTTTATTTATTTTTAAAAGATTTTATTTATCTAACAGAGACTGAGAGAGCCAGAGAGCACAAGCAGGGGTAACAGCAGAGGGAGAAGGAGAAGCAGGCTCTCCACAGAGCAAGGAGCCTGATGTGGGACTTGATCCCAGAACCCTGGAATCATGACTGGGGCCGAAGGCAGATGCTTAACCTACTGAGCCACCCAGACTCCCGTTACGATTTTATTTTTATTTTTTAAGAGAGAGAGAGAGAGAGAGCAAGACTGGGGGGGGTGGGTAGATGGGCAGAGAGAGAGAGAGAGAGAGAATCCCAAGCAGGATCCACAGCCAGCACAGAGCCCACCACAGGACTTGATCTCATGAGCCTGAGATCATGACCTGAGCTGAAATCATGAGTCAGATGCTTAAACAAATGAGCCACCCAGGTGACCCTATGAGTAAATTATTTTATTCATACTTTTGGTAGACATTTGGATTAATTCCTGGTTTGGGTTGTTTTTGTTTTTATTTTTTGGCCATTATGAAGAGTGTTCTTGAAGATACATTTCATCTGGTAGACACATGCTAGAGTTCAGAGTCATGGCTCTGAATGTGTGGTGCCTAGACAGCAGTAGCAACATCACCCGGGAACTTTGTAGAAATGTAATGTCCTGAGCCCCACCTAAACCTGGAACCAGAAATTCTGGGGGATAAATCCAGCAACCTGATTTAAACCAGCTCTCTAGTACTTCTCATGCATGCTGATGTTGAAACCCACTGCTCCTAGGAGTGGAGTTACTAGGTTATCTGATCTACACCTTGTGTTTAGTTAATGCCAACCATTTCCCAAGTAATTGAACCATCAGACATCAAATAAAAGTTTATCATTGTTCTGCATCTTGGAAAACTCTTGGGATTCTCTGACTTTTTAAATTTTATCCATCTGATGTATAAAGTCGTACCTTGGTGGTGTTTTAATCTGCATTCTCTTCATTACAAATGAAGAGTCATATGTTTGGGGTCTTTGTGCTCTTTTTTGTTCTTCATTACTCACTACTTTCATATTGATTTGTAGAAAATGTTTTATATAACCTAGATAGAAATTCTTTGTGATAGAAATATCTTCTCTAAGTTTATGGCTTTTTTTTTTTTTTGCTCTATATGAACTTGTGATGCAAAAAATTCTTATACTTCATGTCAGATTTATCAATTATTTCTTTTGTGGTTTGTGCATTTTGTGTCATTATTGAGGATTGTTCCCTATCCCAAAGTCATAAAGATATTTAATTTTTTATGGTTTTACTTTTTATATTAAAGTTTTAAAGTGACTTTTGATTTGATTTCATTGTTGTGTTCTGGCTACCTGGTTAATCTAGTACCAGTTCTTGAATCATCTTCAATCCCAGTGATCTGCAATTTTCACAGAGTCATAGATCAAATTTCCATATGTGGGTGGGCTTGCCCTTTGGTCTCTTGTCTGTATTCATACCAGTGTTACACAAACATCATTTGGCTTTAACATGATTCTAATTTGTTTTTAATTTTCATGAATGGCTTGGCTATTCTTGGTTTTTTGCTCTTGCACATAAGAGTTGGAATTGAGGATCCCTGGGTGGCGCAGCGGTTTGGCGCCTGCCTTTGGCCCAGGGCACGATCCTGGAGACCCGGGATCGAGTCCCACGTCAGGCTCCCAGTGCATGGAGCCTGCTTCTCCCTCTGCCTGTGTCTCTGCCTCTCTCTCTCTCTCTGTGTGACTATCATAAATAAATAAAAATTTATAAAAAAAAAAAGAGTTGGAATTGATATGTTGTATTCCACAAAAACAAAACAAGATGAAACCAATATTGAAAAATAAGATGCAAAATTAATGAGTTAACTGTCAAAATCGAGACATTGAAAAATTACAGCAAAATGAAGCCAAATGAATTAGAAATAAAAATAAGAGCAAAATCAATGAAGTAGACTCCATGTGTAAAATAAAAGGGGAAATAAAATTAAAAATTGTCTATTAAAAAAACTAATAAAATTGATTATTTTCTGAGAATTTTCAGTGTACAGAGTAAAGGCAAAAGTAAACAATATCAGGCATTAAAGGGAGATATAATCTGGATTAAGCAGAGATTAAACATAAGAGGATACTATGAAATCTTATGCTTAAAGTGTTAAAGTATGAAATAGATAAAACTTGTAGAACAACATATCAAAGTGACTGAAAAAGAATGAGAATTGAATCACCCTGAAACCATTAAATAATTGAGTAGTTTAATATCTTTCCAGAAAACAAAGCACAAAGCCAAGGCAACTTTATAGGTAAATTTCACCAAACTTTTAAGGAGCATGTAAATCCTATCTTATATAAATTCTTTCCAATTGTCTTCTGGTTCTTATCTTTTTTTTTTTTTTTTTTTTTTTTTTTTTAAGAGTATTTGTCAAGTTTGATTGTTGTTCACTGGGAGGAAATGCTTTTGTTTTTACTCCCCACCCCCACCCAGTGTCTACTTTTAAAATTTATTTTGGTTATTAGTTATGTGCAGTTTTGCTCTGAAAAAAACCTACATGTGTTTATTTTTTCTATTCATTATAGTTGAGTGTCTTTAAATCTGTGACTTTACATCTTTTATAACTTTTGAGAAATTCTCATCTAGTATCATTTATAGCTTTTTTTCTATTCTCTCTTTGCTCTCTCTCCCTGGATTCCAAATTTAGTTTTAAACTTTTCTCAGTGTGCCATACGGCTTTTTTACTGTATTTTCTTAGTATATTTACCTCTGCTTAAAGTATGTATAGATGTTTTCTACCAATACACCAACTCATGAATCTTCTTTTTTCTGTTTTGCTATTAAATTCAGTTAGTGAGTTCTGCATTTCACTTATACTTTTTTTTTTTAAAAGATTTTATTTATTTATTCATGAGAAACAGAGAAAGAGAGACAGAGACACAGGCAGAGAGAGGAGAAACCGGCTCCATGCAGGGAGCCGGATGCAGGACTCGGTCCTGGGACGCTGGGATCACGCCCTGAGCCAAAGGCAGACGCTCAACCACTGAGCCACCCAGGCGACCCTCACTTACCCTGTTTTAAAAATATTTCTAGCTTTTGATTACATTTTGTTATAGAGATTCCAGTTCTTTGCTGATATTCTGCATGCTTTTATCCATTTTCATGTATATATTAATCATAACTATTTAAAAATGTATATCCAATAACTCTAACATCTAAATCACCTCATGTTCTCATTATCTGTTTTTCTCTTGATTTTTGGTCATTCTTTTTTTATCCTAACCATGACTAGTTATTTTTATTAAATACTAGATAAGATTTATTAAAATATTATAGGGGCTGTGGAACTGTGTTGTAGTCCACCAGAGAGGATATAGAGGAAGCAATAAGAGTCTAACAAGTCCATATGATACAATTAATGTTGAAATGATCAGAGGTAGGATTTCAAAAATTTTGAGGATACATCTATTTCTAGTTACTCCTATGCTTAGTGCATAGCCCTTCAGGTTTCTTAATACAAGCCTGTAATGTTTACAAGAGCCCTTCTTTCCTAGTATTTCCTTCACAATCAGTGAGATTACCAAAAGCTTTTAGTTCTCACTTTCTGCCTGGTCTCAACCTTTCACCTGAAGCATGCATGTCTTAGAAAGTAGTAAATTTCTCAGGAGAAATACATGGAGAATGTTGGGCTTGAATCTCTACTATTCCTTTTGTCTCTTACATCTTGGCTGTCAAAGTTTCTATAAAGTATTCTAAATTTTGGCTCCCTAGATTATTAAAATAGAAGAAAACTCTAATATGCTATTCAATTCACTATGCCATCCCACATAATGAATTGGCAAAAACAAAACAAAAGAAAAGAAAACAAAAAGATCCTTGAAGGAGATAAAGTGGTAGCAAACCAAGTTTCATCTCTTTGCATTTGTCTTCCATTCTTGATCTTGTCTCCATGGACCCTGGGTGTATTTATTACTCAGATGTCTTCAAGAAGAGTTTGTTTATTTGGGTATATTTTCCAGTCTTCATAGTTGTTTTGGGGCTTTTATTTGTTTTTGTGTGTTTCATTCTTTTGCAGAAAGATTGAGGTAAAGCTTCAGCTTCATAATGAAAAACTGAAATTTATGTTCCTACTTAACATATGAGCTTAACACGAGGATATCCTAGAATTCTTTAAATCAAACTATACCACTCCCAATTAATGGGTTTTACTGACCCCTATTTTAGGTCTAGATTGTCTCATTACACACATATTAGCCTTTTTTTTTTTTTTGGTAAGTTGATGTTTATTTAAATTGATGTACACATTTATCATTGCTTTTGAGCACATACATTCTTGCATTCACAGCCTTTGCACCGAGACAGCTTTCCTTCTCTTTGTTTTTTTTTTTTTTTTTTTTTTTTTTAGATTTATTTATTTATTCAGAGAGAGAGAGAGAGAGGCAGAGACATAGGCAGAGGGAGAAGCAGACTCCATGCAGGAAGCCTGACGTGGGACTCGATCCCGGGTCTCCAGGATCACACCCCAGGCTGCAGGCAGTGCTAAACCGCTGCACCACCGGGGCTGCCCACTTTCCTTCTCTTTGGAATAAATCTCTTTATCTATACTTTCATGAGGGTCTTTTGGTGATAAGCAGTATTGCTCATGTATTTCTGAAAATATCTTCATTTGACTCTTAAGATAATTTGCTAGATACACTATTCTAAATTGAAAGACTGAAATTTTATGTTATACTGTCTTCTTGCTTTCCTTGTTGCACTAAGATACAAAGTCACTCAAATTGCTTTTTCTTTGCAATTTAGCTATTTTTTTTTCTGTTTAGCTGCTTTTAAGTGTTTCTTTTATGTTCCCAGGTGTTTTTCAGTTCTAATATGGCATTTTTAGGCCTAAATTCTTCATCTGTCCTGGTAAGGATTTTCTTTTCTCTCTCTCTCTCTCTCTCTCTCTCTCTCTCTCTCTCTCTCTCTCTGATTTCCTATTATGAGTATCTTTCAATAATTTTGGAAAATTCTCAGGCATTTTATCTTAATATATTGCTTCTTTCCCATTCTATCAGTAACTCTTTCTCCCCTACCCTGAACATCTCCTTTCTATCATCCATATCTCTTAACTTCTATATCTGTATCTTTGTCTTTCTTGTCTACATTCTGGATAATTTCTTTGGAAACATTTCTCAGTTCACTAAGTTTCTCTTCAGCTGCTTCTTCGTTTGTTTGTTTGTTTTTAAGATTTTATTTACTTATTTAGGCAGAGAGAGAGAGAGAGAGAGGAGAGTCAGAGACACAGGCAGAGGGAGTTAGCAGGCTCCATGCAGGGAACCGGACGTGGGACTCGATCCCGGATCTCCAGGATCACACCCCGGGCTGCAGGCGGTGCTAAACCACTGCTCCACAGGGGCTGCCCTCTTCAGCTGCTTCTAATCTGTTAGTCAGTCCACCCATTGTATTTAAATGGCATCCTTACTGCCTTATATTGTTCCTTACCAATAATCCAGCTCAAATTCCATGATCATTCTTTAAAAAATTTTCCTTTCTTCCTTACTTTCATTATATTCAACTAGCAAAACCTTAGGTAAGCACAGCTATTGAAAAACACATTTAGTGCCTCTTCACCAATGTAGTACATTTCTATAATCTGTTCTCCTTTCCTCTCTTCTAAATTATGCTACAATGTCTGTCCTCAATCTCTAATGCCTTCTCCCTGTCCTTAGATCATGATTTTGGTTGACATAAGTGCCCTATGCCCACTGCCCTCCAACAAACAGCTCAGCCACTCCACTCCCTTAGAATAAACATCAGAGACTTTCCAGCCATACTCTAGGCCCCTTAAGACTGACTCCTGTTCCTTTCTCACTTCTATTCTCTTTCTTTTTTTTTTTCTTTTTATTTTTTTAATTTATTTTTTATTAGTGTTCAATTTACTAGCATACAGAATAACCCCCAGTGTGTAACCCATTCATTCCCACCCCCCGCCCTCCTCCCCTTCTACCACCCCTAGTTCGTTTCCCAGAGTTAGCAGTCTTTACGTTCTGTCTCCCTTTCTGATATTTCCCACACATTTCTTCTCCCTTCCCTTATATTCCCTTTCACTATTATTTATATTCCCCAAATGAATGAGAACATATAATGTTTGTCCTTCTCCGACTGACTTACTTCACTCAGCATAATACCCTCCAGTTCCATCCACGTTGATGCAAATGGTGGGTATTTGTCATTTCTAATAGCTGAGTAATATTCCATTGTATACATAAACCACATCTTCTTTATCCATTCATCTTTCGTTGGACACCGAGGCTCCTTCCACAGTTTGGCTATCGTGGCCATTGCTGCTATAAACATCGAGGTGCAGGTGTCCCGGCATTTCACTGCATCTGTATCTTTGGGGTAAATCCCCAACAGTGCAATTGCTGGGTCGTAGGGCAGGTCTATTTTTAATCTTTGAGGAACCTCCACACAGTTTTCCAGAGTGGCTGCACCAGTTCACATTCCCACCAACTGTGTAAGAGGGTTCCCTTTTCTCCGCATCCCCTCCAACATTTGTTGTTTCCTGCCTTGTTAATTTGCCCCATTCTCACCGGTGTGAGGTGGTATCTCATTGTGGTTTTGATTTGTATTTCCCTGATGGCAAGTGATGCAGAGCATTTTCTCATATGCATGTTGGCCATGTCTATTCTTCCTCTGTGAGATTTCTGTTCATGTCTTTTGCCCATTTCATGATTGGATTGTTTGTTTCTTTGGTGTTGAGTTTAATAAGTTCTTTATAGATCTTGGAAACTAGCCCTTTATCTGATATGTCATTTGCAAATATCTTCTCCCATTCTGTAGGTTGTCTTTGAGTTTTGTTGACTGTATCCTTTGCTGTGCAAAAGCTTCTTATCTTGATGAAGTCCCAATAGTTCATTTTTGCTTTTGTTTCTTTTGCCTTCGTGGATGTATCTTGCAAGAAGTTACTGTGGCCGAGTTCAAAAAGGGTGTTGCCTGTGTTCTTCTCTAGGATTTTGATGGAATCTTGTCTCACATTTAGATCTTTCATCCATTTTGAGTTTATCTTTGTGTATGGTGAAAGAGAGTGGTCTAGTTTCATTCTTCTGCATGTGGCTGTCCAATTTTCCCAGCACCATTTATTGAAGAGACTGTCTTTCTTCCAATGGATAGTCTTTCCTCCTTTATCGAATATTAGTTGCCCATAAAGTTCAGGGTCCACTTCTGGATTCTCTATTCTGTTCCACTGATCTATGTGTCTGTTTTTGTGCCAGTACCACACTGTCTTGATGACCACAGCTTTGTAGTACAACCTGAAATCTGGCATTGTGATGCCCCCAGATATGGTTTTCTTTTTTAAAATTCCCCTGGCTATTCGGGGTCTTTTCTGATTCCACACAAATCTTAAAATAATTTGTTCTAACTCTCTGAAGAAAGTCCATGGTATTTTGATAGGGATTGCATTAAACGTGTATATTGCCCTGGGTAACATTGACATTTTCACAATATTAATTCTGCCAATCCATGAGCATGGAATATTTTTCCATCTCTTTGTGTCTTCCTCATTTCTTTCAGAAGTGTTCTATAGTTTTGAGGCTATAGATCCTTTACATCTTTGGTTAGGTTTATTCCTAGGTATCTTATGCTTTTGGGTGCAATTGTAAATGGGATTGACTCCTTAATTTCTCTTTCTTCAGTCTCATTGTTAGTGTATAGAAATGCCACTGATTCTCTTTCTAAATGTCTTACTCACTCTGCTTCAGCCAGAGTGAAGGGTGAAGGAATAGCAAGGGTGAAGGGTCCTTGCTATTCCTGGCACATACCAGGTGTACTCCCACTTTTGGACTTTTTATTCTACTATTCCTTTTGACCAGAAGCATGACAGACTTGGATTTCCATACTTCCTCCAAGGACTTTGCTCATATGTTGCCCTTTCCACAAGGTCTTTCCTGGCAATCCCCACTTATAATTGCCACCCTCTGCCCCCCGTTGCCTCATATTCCTTCTTTTCATCCCCATTTGTTGTGGTTTTGTTTGTTTTCACATGCCAGTTTTTAATCATCTGATATATAATGTATAGTTTGTGTATTTGCTTTATTTACCTCATTCCTAATCCCCAGATACCATGTAGGTTCTATTAAGGCTATTTTGTTATTGTTGATGTTGTTAGGGGTGGTGGTTGGTTTGCTAATTTTGTTCACTCTTGTGTTTAAATTGACATGGTTCAGCTCTTGGAACCACAGAGGGTAAAGAAGAGAAGTAAAGGAAGGTTCCTGCTATTCCAGAAACTCTTAAGGGGAAATACAAGAATTTCACAGAGTTGAAGATCAAGTATCTGAGTAAGAAATTTGCCCAAAAGATGTTTTGAAGGGTAAGGAGGAAGCCTATGTATGAGAAAGCTAAGCATTACCACAAGGGATATAGGCAGATGTACAGAATTGAGATCATATTGCTAGGATGGCAAGAAAAGCTGGCAACTTGTATGTACCTGCAGAACCCAAATTGGTATTTTTCATCAGGATCAGAGGTATTGGTGGTGTGAGCCCAAAGGTGCAAGGATTGTGGGACCATATATGGCATGGGGGTATCCAAATCTGAAGTTGGTGAATGAATTAATCTACAGGTCTGGTTATAGCAAAATCAACAAGTGAGTTGCTCTGGTAGGTAACATATAGATTCCTCAATCTCTTGGTAAATATGGCATGATTTGCATGGAGGATCTGACTCATGAGATCTTTACTGTTGGAAAATGTTTCAAAGAAGCAAATAACTTCTTATGGCCCTTCAAATTTTCTTCTCCATGAGAGGGAATGAAAAAAAGATCACCCACTTTATAGAAGGTGGAGATGTTGGCAACAGGGAAGACCAGATCAATAAGCTTATTAAAAGGACGAACAAACGTATCTACCGTGATTATTTTTGTAATCTAGTCATTTAATAAATTGACTACTTTGAATCAGAAAAAAACTTAGAAATCAACATAATTCATAGCAAGTGTTCAACAAATGTTTAATGAAGGGAAAATGAACAATGAGTTTACACATAAGTAAAGCAATGATAGTAAGTTAAGGTTAGTATGTAGTGCTCTGGGATGAGTTAAAGAGTAAACACTTCCAAGGTGAGGAAGTGGTCAAGGAGTAGCTTTATTTTTATTTTTTTTTTTTTAATTTTTTTTTTTATTTGTTTATGATAGTCACAGAGAGAGAGAGAGAGAGAGAGAGGCAGAGACAGGCAGAGGGAGAAGCAGGCTCCATGCACCAGGAGCCCGACGTGGGATTCGATCCTGGGTCTCCAGGATCGCGCCCTGGGCCAAAGGCAGACGCCAAACCACTGCGCCACCCAGGGATCCCAAGGAGTAGCTTTATAAATGAGAGGAAGGGTATGTTTTTTCAGAAGCAAAATCCTGAACACCATGTCTTATTTGGGGTCTGTAAATAGTGTATCTTGATTGGGAATCTAGAATGTGTAGTGAAACATTTAGAAAGAATTTGTAGCTTATGAATTCTAGTGAAGTATGAGTCAGTTCAAGGAAGGTCTTAAATATTAAAACTATCATGTCTAACTGTCATAATGTAGGCTAGGAAGAAATAGAGAATTTTAATCAGATGAATGAACATGAGAAGACCTGGAGGTGTTTCTTGCTGTATACTCTGATTTTGCTTTATTATAATGCTACATACTTTTTTTCTCTTTTCACAGCAATAAAAGCAGTTACACTTTCTTGACAAGAAGTTGCTTACTGATTTGTTAGAACAATGAATGTGTACTTGGTCAAATTAAAAACAGATTCTTCTATTACTTTCTCTTTGTTTAACCTTGGAGTTCTTTCGAATAGAAGTAGCATAGCTTTGTTTCGTCTTTACCCAGTGCCTTAATTCTAAAATAATCATGTGTATGAGAATCTCTTCTCAAATTATGCCTTGTGCTGACAGGATGGTTATTCATAAAAACTGGATGATAATTTCAGGAGACACTTTTAAAATATTTTAATTGTAATTTTAACGAATGAACTGATTTTTGCCATATTGAGAAAGAAGTGTGTGTGTGCGCACGCGCACGTGTGCACGTGTGTGTTTTTTTGTTGGTCATAGGCAAAGACCATTCCAGTGGTTTTCACTGAAAATTAGTCTCCTCTTCATCATTTTGCAGATGAAACACCTTCAAACTCCTTTAAATATTCAATCAAAGTTACTGAGACTTGAAGCAATAGTGCCTTAACCAAAATAAATCAACTAGCTCTTCCTTTGTGCTTCTTTAGATGTTGCTTGTCAGTATGATTTTAGCTCAGTGGTCTGATAATGTTGGAGTTTGTACTGGTAGCAAGGAAGGTGAATGTTGGGTTGGTTTTCATCTGTTTTCCTTCTAAGATACCTGTTCATTTTTACTCTGAATTTAATCCTTAACTGTATTTATGACATAAATCTTGACCTCTTTATTCTCCTTTAAAAACTCAGTGTTGGGCAGCCCGGGTGGCTCAGTGGTTTAGCACCGCCTTCGGCCCAGTGAGTGATCTGGGGGACCCAGGATCGAGTCCCACATCAGGCTCCCTGCATGGAGCCTGCTTCTCCCTCTGCCTGTGTCT
Organism: Canis aureus; assembly: GCF_053574225.1. Lineage (NCBI taxonomy): Eukaryota > Metazoa > Chordata > Mammalia > Carnivora > Canidae > Canis > Canis aureus. Next base: position 46,717,331 of record NC_135612.1, on the reverse strand, counting down.
CTGCCTCTCTCTCTCGCCTCTCTGTGTATTCTCATGAATAAATAAATAAAATCTTTAAAAAATAAAAATAAAAATAAAAACTCAGTGTTTAGTTTGGGATGTAGGAATGAGTAACTTAGAAAGTAGAGTGTTCATTGCTGAAACCTGATATAAAAGTTTTCCGGTAATTTTCTATCAGAAATGAACATTTTTAAATTACATGTTTAATATATTTATGCCATCTTAAGTCATCCTGTGTTGTTCTACTACACAGAATAGCAATTTAAGATTATCTAGTTAATCTGACCAACACTGGGTCAAGGTGAAACTCTCTAAACATTAATCATATTAACCTGACCCTAATCTCAGTGGTGGATCTAGGGATTTATGAGAACAAACATTAAAAAAAAAAGAATCCACCATTTTGTATGAGCCACCCTACCAAAATAAATATATTGAAATGAGGATCTTGATTCCATTTTTTAATTTCTGTTTTTCTTAATATTTTATGTATTTATTCATGAGAGACACAGAGAGGCAGAGACACAGGCAGAGGGAGAAGCAGGCTCCATGCAGGGAGCCCGAAGTGGGACTCAATCCCAGGAACCCGGGATCACAGCCTGAGCCAAATGCAGATGCTCAACCACTGAGTCAGGTGTCCTTTTATTTATTTATTTATTTATTTTTCAATTTCTTTTAACATTACATTCATGGGCAATGTGTAGTTCACAAAAGTCAAACACTAATCTTGGTAATCATACTTTGCGTGTTTTTTTTTTTTTTTTTGTCTTAACAAATATAGCATTTTTAGGAGTTATTCAGAGACTTGGCTTCATGAAATCTGGCTATTTCCTAGTCTTAAATCTACTCTCCAGGGACAGGATAGCATCCTAATATTATTTTAAATGATAATATCCCAGAGTATTTGGAAAAAGAGCAGTGTCATCGTATTTGGTATCCCAAGGTAAATAGTTGGAAGTGAGGGGGCACCTGGGTGGCTCAGTGGTTGAGCCTTTGGCTCAGGTCATGATCCCAGAGTCCTGGGGTCGAGTCCTACATTAGGTTCCCCACAGGAAGCCTGCTTCTTCCTCTGTCTTTGTCTCTGCCTTTCTCTGTGTGTGTCTCATAATAAATAAATAACATCTATAAAAAAAAAAAAGAAACTTTAATTTAAAAAAAAAAAAAGGACACTTGAGTGGCTCAGTGGTTGAGCATCTATCTGCCTTTGGCTCAGGTTGTGATCCCAGGGAATTCTGGGATCAAGTCCCACATTGGATTCCCCCCAGGGAGCCTGCCTCTCCCTCTGCCTGTGTATCTCATGAATAAATAAATAAAATCTTAAAAAGAATATTTGAAAGTGAGGCATCTTCTTCGATGTATAGAGGATAATTTAATGGCCATTGTATTGGTCGATTACTTAATTATTTACAGATTACTTCATAATGGAACCTGCAGAAAACACAATTTGTTCTTTAAAACTTTGTGTGATGTACGATAACATTCTTCTCCTGTCATAGCTAACTAAACAATACCTAGAGGATTTGTACAAGTGTCTATGAAGTACTGGCTAAGTTCTTCAATCACAGGCTCCCTTGGAATCATGGACTCTTTCTAACAAATTTCTATCTTTAGCATTTTCCCTAGAAAAACAAAGAGTCTTTTTATGAATCACTTTTTCCTCATCTGATATTTGACATGAATATATTTTTGCATCTGTTTTTATAAAAATTTTGACAAATTTTGAGGGAAAAAATTAAGAAATATTTGCAGCTGAAGATTTAAGGCAATTTCTTAAAGTTACGTTTTGGGAGAAGATATAGCCTGGGTCACCTTTGCATCTGCATTATGGAGTGTAAGAAGGAAGCTGACATGATGGAGTAAGAAGCTTTTTTTTTTTGGTATCAAAGAAATAGAGCTTCATGTACTCATTCTGACATTTTGTAGATGTTTTAATTCTAAGCAGTGTTCCATTGAATGAGTATATTACATTCATTTATTGCTGGGTATTTGGGCTGATGCCAGTGTTGCTGTTATTTGGGATTAAGCTGCTATGCTCTGAACATTTGTGAACAAGTCTTTGTGGGACATGCATTAAAAGTTATATGTTAAATTTCCACATTTCAGAGTAGAAAGGCTGTGGATTATAGTAGGAGTATGCTCAAGGTTTTGAGAAACTTCCAAATGGTTTTCTGAATCAGTTATATCATTTTGTATTTCTGTCTGAAGTCTTTGGAAGATCTAGTTGATCCACATTCTGCCAATATTTTCTCTCTTGTCAGTGTTTTCAATTGTAGCCTTTCTAATAATTGTGCATTGCTACTCCCAGGGGTCCTTATTTGCATTTACTTGATGGATAATCATGTTGCCTATCTTTCTATATGCTTTGAGGTATTCATATACATTTCTGTATGTGTGAGGGGCCTGGCCAAATCTTTTCTCGTTTTTATTGGATTATCTTCTTGTTAAGTTGTAAGAATTTTTTTGTATATTAGGATACAAGTTATATTTCAGTATTTGTACACATAATATTGTTCCCCTTTTTTGTGGCTTGTTTTTCCATTTTGTAGCTGTGTCTTTCAAAGAGCAAATGAAGATTACTGCCAATAAACTCCATTTTTTCTTTTATTTACATTATTCTTTGTACTTTTTGTATCTTAAGAAATGTCACATAAGATAGCAAAGGTTTTTCCTCATATGTTTTCTTAGAAGTTTTAAAGTTTGAGCATTTATATTTAAGTATTATAATCTACTTAGAGTTATTCCTTATATATGATAAGTTGTAAGGATTAGTTATATTCTTTTTTCTCACACATGTATCCAATTGTTCCAGTGCCATTTGTTGAAAAGACTCATTTCTCTGATAGAGTTACCTTGGCAACTTTCTTAATTAACTGAATATATGTAGATCTATTTCTGGACCTGTTTTCTGTTCCATTGATCTCTATGCCTATCTTTTTGCCAGCACCACACTGTCTTCATTACTATATATTTATAGTAAGTTGTGAAATTAGGCAGTGCAAGCTTTATTTGTTAAAATTGCTTTAATGATTCTGTCACTTGTACTTCCAGATAATATTTAAAATCAGCTTGTCAATTTCCAAAAAAAATGGGATTGCTTGCATCTGTAGATCAGTTTGTAGACAACTGCCATCTTAACAATGTTAAGTCTTCCAACCATGAACTAGTGGCATATCTATCCACTTATTTTGATATTTTATAATGCAATCTTTTATAATTTCTGGTGAAGAGATCTTGCTCATGTTTTGTAAATTATATGCCTATATATTTTATAGGTTCTGATGCTACTATAAATGAAAATTTTAAAAAGTCATAATCCAGGAGGGTTTTTTTTTTTGCTACTAGTATAGAAAAATTGAATTTACTTTAAAAAATAACTTTATATTCTGTGACTTTGCTAATTTCTAGGATTTGCTTTGTAGATTCTTTAGAATTTTGTATGTAAAAAGATCATGTCATCTATACAAAGAGATAGTTTTGCTTTTCTCCTTTTTGATACTTGTGCTTATTTCATTTCTCTTACCTTATTGAAGTGGTTAGAATATTTAGTCTAATGCTGAAAACAGTTGGCAAGACTAGACATCCTTACCTTTTCCCTGATTTTAGAAGGAAATCATTTATTATTCTCATCTCTACTTTTTATGCTTATGATATTTATTCCATTAAGATTTAATATAACTATTGATATCATTGGCTTTAGATAACCATTTTATTATTTTCCATTTGTCTACTACGTTCCTTATTCCTGTTTCTCTTCTTGCACCTTTTAGCATTCCATTTTAACTCATGCATCTTTCTTTATTCCTCACTGCAATATTCCTTCAGTGGATGGCTCTAGGGATGAAGGTGCATGTGTGAATGTATTATCTCCCTTAACTTTTGATAGTAAATATTATTATTGAATCAGCCCCTCTAAAGCATAGAAACATTGCAGTTCATCTAAGTCCATTTATCTACTCATCGTTACCTCTTTTATATTTTAGTTTTCATATATATTACATGTAAGTACATTATATAGCCCACCAGAACGATGCTATAAGCATAGCTTTAAACAATCATATGGATTATAAAGAAAATAAAATTTGAAAATAATCTTTAATATTGTCCTGTGTATCCACCATTTCTTGTTTACTGTTTCTTTCTAAAATTTGAGTTTCCATCTAGTATCTTTTCCCTTCATTCTGAATAAGTCATTTAGCATTTATTGATATGAAGTTATACTGATGACAAATTCTTTAAATTTTCTCTTATCTAAATCTTTACTTCACCTTCATTCATGAGGGATATTTTCATTGGGTATAGAATTCTAGGTTGACAGTTTTTGTTTCTGTTTTTGTTTTTCACTTTAGCACCTTAAAATTGTTGCAATGTCTCCTTGCTTCCATGGTTTCTAACGTGAAATCCATGTCCATTCAAATAGTTATGCTCAGAAACATAAGGTATCATTTTATTAATTTATTTCCAAATTCTTTGGTTATCTTTGTTATTCACAAGTGTGGTTACAACGTAGATGCCTAAGCCAGGTTGCTTAAATGTATTCAGTTTGGGTTTCTCCAAAAAAGTGTTTAGCTATTAGTTCTTCACATAATTTTTAACTTCATTCTTTCTCTATGATTCTAAAGACCTATGTTAGAACTTCTGAAATTATCTCACGGACCACAGATACTCCATTCACTTTTTCCAAACATTTTTCTCTTTCAGATAAGATTTCATTGGTTTTCTTTTAAGATTTTATTTATTTATCTATGTGAGAGAGGCAGGAGTCTGGGAGAGGAGCAGAAGAAGACAGACAAGCAGACCCCACATTGAGTTCAGAGCCTGACTTGGGGCTCGAACCCAGGACTCTGAGATCATGACCCAAGGTCAAAATAAAAGTTGGATGCTTAACTGACTGAACCACTCAGGTGCCCCAGATAAGATTTCTTTTGATATATCTTTGTGTTCACTGACTTTTTCTTCTTAATTCTGCTACTGAGCATATCCACTAAATTTTTGGAAAATTTTAGATATTGTATTTTTTAGATAGGCAGTTTTTCACTTACATTATTTTTTTTATATTTTCATCTTATATTTACTAATTATCATTCGTTGTATGTGTTTATTTTCCTTCACCTCATTGAGCATACTTTTAATAGGTGGTTTAAAGTTCTTGTAATTTCATCATATAATTCATCCTTCAACAATAGCCAAATTTTGGAAGAAGCCCAAATGTCTATAAAACAAGGAATGAATAAGGAAAATGTGAGTTGTATACAAACATACTCACACACACAATGGAATATTACTCAGCCATCAAAAAGAATGAAATTGGGCAGCCCAGGTGGCTCAGCAGTTTAGCACCACCTTCAGCCCAGGGCATGATCCTGGAGTCCTGGGATTGAGTCCCACGTCGGGCTCCCTGCATGGAGCCTGCTTATCCCTCTGCCTGTGTCGCTGCCTCTCTTTCTCTCTGTGTCTCTCATGAATAAATAAATAAAAACTTAAAAAAAATGAAATCTTGTCATTTGCAATAATGTGGATGGAGCTAAAGAGTATTATACTAAGAGAGTATTATACTAAGTCAGAGAAAGACAAATACCATGTGATTTCATTCATATTCAGAATTTAAGAAATAATATAGGGAAGGAGGAAAGAGGAAAACCAGGAAGAAGACCCTTAACTTGAGAGAATGAACTGATGGTCACCAGAAGGGAAGTGAGCAGGGGTGGTGGATGAAAGGAGGGCACTTCTTGTGATGAGCACCAGATATTGTATGGAAGTGTTGAATCACTAAGTCCAACACCTGAAACTAATATTATACTGTATGTCAACTAACTGGAATTCAAATAAAAACTTGGAAGAAAAAAAAATACATAATTCACCTTGAAGTTGACATCTGTGATTGCCTCTTCCTTGAAAATGGACTACGTTTTCCAGACTTCTTGTATTTAAAGTGATTTTTAATTTAATCTCATATATTAGTAATGTTATGCAGTGGAGACCCTAGATTCTCCTATGTTCTTTCAAATAAGGTTGATTTTCTTTTTTAAGAAGACATTTAACTTCAGGGCGCCTGGATGGCTCAGTCAGTTAAGTGTCTGCCTTTGGCTCAGGTCATGATTTCAGGGTCTTGGGATCAGGTCCTCTATTGGGCTCCCTGCTCAGGGGGGAGCCTGCTTCTCCCTCTCCCTCTGCCACTCCCCCTGATTGTGCTTTCTCTGTCTCTGTTTCTCTTTCTCTGTCAAATAAATAAATAAAATCTTTAATAAAAGTAAAAAGGGAACATTTAACTTCATTGAACTCAACCTGCAAATTCTGTCTTACCTCCTGTGGGTGTCAGCTCTGATCCCAGATAAGACTACTTGGAGTCAGCTCCACATCTATGGCAGAGACTGCAGCAGAATTCACATACAGAATTTGGGCTTTTCCTTTGCTTGCTCTCTCCTTCCAGTGTACCTCTATACCGTCTCCTGGCCCTGATTATCCCCAACTTCTCTGTTTCATCCATTCAGAAAGATGGCGAATTTTTCTTCTGGGCTTAACCAACTGGTAATACTATTGTGACTGTAGCTGCTCTTGAGAAAAATATGCAAGAACATTACAGTGACACCATGCAGACCTGATTTCTTCTTCTAAGATTTGAACTCTCTTGCAAAGTTTAATGACCTTGGATCAGAATCTCAGGCCTACCTACCAACTATCAGGGTCTACCAATTATCATTGGTCTTTAAAAAAAAAAAAAAAACTGTTTTCAGGGTACTGATATTACTAATATCATTATTATTTTATACAAAGGTATTTATTATAAAATTAATTCTTCAAACAATCATGCATTGTTTTTTAATTTTTGTTTTAAAGTGAGCTCCACAACTAACATGGGGCTTGAACTCCAACTCTGAGATAAAAAGTCCCATGCTTTACCCCCTGAGCCAGCCAAGTACCCCTTAAAAATATTTCTAAAGGCACTAGTGTCTCACTCTGGAAGTTTTGAGTCCTTTGAATGTGATATTTAAATGTGGCTCAATTTTTGTTATAAAGCACTTTCTGGTGCTAATTACTTGGTAGAGATGAGTGTTATGGTAAATGAGGTGTTTATCTAGCACAACAGCCTTCTAATATTAATTGATGAACAACTAATCTTGTTAGATATATTTTATAAATAGCTTTATGATGAAGAAAATAAAAAATATGGTTTCCTAATTTTTTCCCAATAGTTTCTTATCAGACTTTTTTTTCACTTGAAGTTATATTTAGCAAAATTAAAAAAAAACAATAAAATTTTACTTATCTACTAGATAGACATTCAGAAATAGTAACCATTTAGAATATAGTTAAAACTCCTAATCCTAAAAGAACTTTAAGAATAAGGTAAGAGCGTGGGCACCTGGGTGTCTCAGTTGATTAAGCATCTGTCTTCAGCTCAGGTCATGATTCCAGGGTCCTGAGAGTGAGCCTCACATCAGGCTCCATGCAGGGAGCCTGTTTCTCTGTCACCTGCTCTCTCTGCTTGTGCTCTTTCCCTATCTCTCTCTGTCAAATAAATAAAATCTTAAAAAGAAAAAAAGGAGAGAGAAATAGGTAACAATTAGGAAAATCTCTAGCTTTATCTAGTGGAGAAATCACTACTATTTTCTCTGCTTTTCTCTATTCAGATTAAAGCAAAGCATGACATCAAAGAAACTTTTAAAAAGAAAAGTATAGGAAAATATAAATTTATATAAAACAATAAAGCTGGTAAAGCACATCAGCTTAACATCCTGGAGGAAATCAACAACATAATATTATGCATTGATTCAAAAAGCATTTTTAAAATTTTATGCTTATAAAAAAGAGTATAGAGATTTAGCACTAAAAGAACATATAAGTAACACCAAGATTTGAAGGCAAAAAAAATTGTCATGACTTGCAGTTTATATGATTTTCCACGTCAGATCTCCAAAAGGATAAGATTTGAAATCCCCTACAGCTTATAAAAGAGGTCAGAAATAATGTGAACAACATATAAAAATCAGTGCTCCTGTGCCCAGAAGTCACCAATGAAGTATATAACTTTAAAATATCCTCATTAATAATAGTATCAAAACTCAAATTTTAGAGAAAGATAATAATAAGCATATGCAAGATCAGTGTGATCAAAGCAAGAAAATATTTTGAGATACATAAAGGTCCTGAATATATGAGGAAATAAATAATCCTTAAGATTCTGAAAGTCAGTGTCAAGATATCAGTTCTCTCCAAATTAATACATACATTCAAGACTATCCCACTGAAAATTTTACCAAGAATTTTATGGAATGTTATAAATCGGTTCTGTAATACATGTGAAAGAGTAAAAAGCAAAGAACTACCCAGGATAATTTTGAAGGTGAAATAATACAGACTTGCTCACTCAGATGTCATCTGTTTATTTAACTACAGTTAAAGATGTGGGCTTGGTAAAAATATTTTTCAATGCACAGGATTAGAGTGTTCATAAACAACAAACATACCCATGTGGGAATTTGATATGTAGCAGAAGTAGTGATGGAAACCGTGAACAAAATAGGTATTGGTACCACAATCTATTTGTAAAAGTTGGCTGTCTGTAAGGGAAAAGTTCAAATTGGGTGCTTGTTTCCAACTGTAAACCAAAAGAACACTTGAGACCAAAAAAAAAAAAAAAAAAAAAAAAAAAAGGGAACATACACATACATTTATTTTTGGGGAGAAAACTTGATGAAATAACTTTATCATCTCAGAGTAGAATATGATTCCTTAAATAGAACATTGAACATTGAAAGCACAAATTCTAAGGTTGAAGATGAGTATGTTTGACTACATTAAAAAGTAAAACCACTGTTTCATCCTATGTTTTCAATAAGAAGGTATAATGGAGGGCAGCCCAGGTGGATCAGCGTTTTAGTGCCACCTTCAGCCCAGGGCATGATCCTCGAGACCCAGGATCGAGTCCCACGTCTGGGTCCCTGAATGGAGTCTGCTCCTCCCTCTGCCTGTGTCTCTGCCTCTCTCTCTGTCCTCTCTGTGTTTCTCATGAATAAATAAAATCTTTTAAAAAAAGTATAATGGGTAAATTACTGAACATTCATTTGAATGGAGTGTTCAAAATGAATAAACTTTTTTGAAAAAGATTTAATTATTTATTTGAGAGAGAAAGAGCATGGGTAGGGAGGAGAGGCAGAGGAAGAAGGAGAAGCAGACTCCCTGCTGAGCAGGGAGCCTGCTGCCAGGATAGATCCCAGAACCCTGAAATCATGACCTGAGCCTAAGGCAGATGCTTAACCAACTGAGCCACCCAGGAGTCCCTAAAGTGAATATACTTGATTTAAATTTACACCATCAACAAATCTGTGGAACATATTATTGAATAAAAAAAATAGAATGATGGGAAGATTTTGATGCTATTTATGTTTTTTTTCTAAAATAAACCTTAGATATCCTCAGATGGCAAGGATTCACATCCATTTTCAGACATGGTGGCCTCTGGGAATGGGAGGAATAGGTTGCAGGTAGTTGGTGAAAGTTGACAATGGGAACAAATGATCTGAAAGATTCTATTTTTAAAAAAGACTAATACATACATTGGAAAGAAAACTGACAACACATCGACAATTCTTAATGCATGCAGGTGCATGGGCATTTGTTAAATTAGTCTATAATTTTTTTCATTCTTGGAATATTTAGTGATATGACATGAAAATATTACCCTGGCAATAGAGAAGGAAAGAATGGAATGGTACCAAAATAATGGCACCAAAATACTCCTGATATCAGAACCTGAAATTAATATAAAAAGGAAACAACACCGATAAAAAATAAATTTATAAAAAAATAAAAAATAAAATAAAAAAATAAAAAGGAAACAATAGGACATGGATATCTATACAAAACATCATCAGTTAGCAAATAAAGTACAAAAGTACATTAAAAGACCATTAGAGTCCAGTGAAGGGGAGGGGAGGTTTCTTCCAGAAATACAAATTCACTTCAGTATTAGGAAATTATAAATACAATATACCATGTTGAGGTTCTAAAATGAGAAGTAAAAAACCCTCATTTCAGAAAATAGTGAAAGAACACTTAATCATTCACCCTCCTCCATTCCTGATTTTAAAAATAATAAGAATGAAATTTTGTTAAAATTGATGTTAGTGTTCTTATTTAAAAAGATTTTCCTTTTTCAAATATTTTCATAAAGGTTCATAAATATTTTTTAAATATTAAGAATTATGAATGCTGTATATGAACTTCCTAGTGTTGTAAGGTTTATTTGCACATTCTTAACATGAAATAATTTATATAGCTCAAACTAACACTTAATGTCATGCTTAATTGTAAAAAAGTGTTTTTGTAAAATTCAGGAGTTAGACAATATCCTTCTCAACAGTTTTATTTAAAATTGTTCAATTAGTAGTAATGAAACTAAGTATGCATGTTAGAAAGTAAATCATAGATATTAGACAAGGAAAAACAGTTGTAGTTCTTTATTTATAGATTGTGTGACTATATTCTTAGAAACCCCCCAAGAGTGAAATGAAAGGCTATTTGAAACAGTAAAAAAAAATCAGTAAAGTTACTAATTAAAAATAATATGTACAAATTATTAGCTTTTATTAATTATCTCCTTAAAATATATAATGGGAGAAATGATTAAATTTAAAATAGCAAAAATAAGCAGGAATAATATATAATATCTACAAAAATAGAACTTTAACAAGGCATAAAATGTTTTTAGTAATAGGTAAACAAGGAAAAGGAAGTTTCAGTATTTAAGATGCAATAATTTGCCTCTTCTGAGTTGAGGTAAGAGTGACTTTTTCAAGCACTTACGTGCCAACAGCTGATAATCACAAATTATCTTATTTCATCTTCTGGATCACTTGTGATTTAGAAAAGAAAGTGAGGCTCAAGTTTTGAAATAATTTTCCCATGATTTCACTCGTGCTTCATGTTGTAATTATTGTGGATTGTTTTCTTATTTGTCCTAATTTGCTTGTTGCTTGGAGGCAGAGCCGTGTCTTCTTTGCATTCATGTCTCCCATGACCACTGTCACATAGATACTGGGCTTCAAACCCAAGCTCTGGCTTGTCATTCTCTAGGACAGGGTCACAAATCCAAAGGCCGATGGCAATTCAGCAGCAGGCAAAGCACAGACCTGCTTGAATGTAGGAAGTTCTAGCCCATCATTTCCTGGTGATGAAAAATTTGAAAATTTTAAGATTTAGATTTTTTTTTTTTAAGATTTAGATTTTTAAACATTTTCAGCCTATTTATTTATTTATGCTTTTATTTATTTATTCATGAGAGACACAAAGAGAAAGAGGCAGAGACATAGGCAGAGGGAGAAGCAGGCTCCATGCAGCAGGGAGCCCGATCCAGGACTCGATCCCAGGACCCCAGGATCACGCCCTGAGCCGAAGGCAGATGTTCATCCACTGAGCCACCCAGGTTTCCTCACTGGCAGCCAATTTAAAAAGTAATTACTCTCCACAGTTCCAGTAAACCTTACTGTTGGCAAAATTTGGTCTGTGGCTTGACTCTAAGACTTTGGATTAATAATACTACCTGACTAAATTCTGGTTAATCTTGGAGCAAAAAACTGAATACAGTTGATGGGATAATGGGATTTCCAGGTATGAAGCTACTGTGTTGTCTATTTCAGAGTGTGACTGGCCTATTCATTTCTAGATCTCCTTCATTCTATAATTGTTCCTAAAAGCTACTGTAAATAGAAGGTCCTGGGCTTAATTTCCCTAAGTCAAGGCAAAGGCTTTTAAGATTACTCCCATTCTGATTTTTCAAATAATCATTTTTGTCTTGTCTTTCCATCAGGTATTTGTAGTCACTGTCTGGAATTTTGAACTGTACATGATCCCCCTGGCATTGTTGCTACTCTTCATCTACAACTTCATCACACCCACAAAAGGGAAGGTTGGCAGCATCCAGGACAGCCAGGTGAGCAAAGATTCCAGTAATTGTGACTATTGATTAGAGAAACATGTGGATAACAACAACAAACTACTACCACATCATGACCCAGCTCAACTAGGTGTGAGACTGGAGGAGCAACATTGCACATACATTTATGTTACAATGGGGGTCTTTTATTGGGTATAACCTGGAGTCCTTCTATGTTATGTTCCTGAGTTCTGGCCTACATTCTTAGCATGAGTAAAGCCCTCTGGTGTTTGGTCATCTTTACCATTCCAGCAGTATATTTTAATATGTGCCCATCTGGTTATCTGTAAGGTTCCTATGAATGGCATTCTCAACCACAAAAAAGCCTTTGGCATCTCCTTGAGCCCTTTCAGGGCACAGAAAGCATCGGAGAGGCTACCATAACCTCCAGACAGCCTTTGCAGTGTTCACCTCTGGCCTGAAGCCTTCAGAGGCTTGCCAACTCCCAGGGAGATCAGAGAGTGGGCAGGCATGGGCACCTCAACTTTTGGGCTCCCAGGTCCTGAAAACCTAAAGCTTCCCATGGTACTGAAGGAAGTACCAAGAAGACATCTTCTAACATCTATTTATCATACTTCTTCTCTGACCCAGCATCCTATCTTTCATTTATCCCACCCAGAGGATCTTTTCCTGCTCTAGGTGAGCAGGAACTTGTATTCCTAGACTTGCTTTATGGCATTATCTTGGCATTCCAGATTTAAGAAACAAATTTTTAAAACAGAAATCTAAAATTTTGAGACTTGATAATAGACCTCCACATTGTTTTTTCAAGACTCAAGAGCTGACCATCTTCACCCATTTTTCTATACAGTGCTATTATTTTTAAGTGAAAATATATATGAAATAATGGATATTAAAGGGATTATCTGATTTCTTTTGGGGTAAAAGGGAAGTAGAGAAAATGAGTTTTTGGCAGGGAGTGAAAACCTCAAACAAATTCAAACTTCTATTCTGTTTGATTGTTTAATGCGGTAGGCATGGGCATATATCACTAATGCCTTAAAGACCTAAAGATGCTAGAATCAACTTTAAATAATTTTAAAGTACAGGATTGTTTAGGGACTAAGTTTCACATAGATATGAATAGTGGGAAATTTTCACAACAAAACATCTTTAGGAAGAAATACTGTTAACTAATGTTTTACCTTTTTATGGTCAGATTTTGTTTTTCAGCTATATACATGATCTGTATGTTTATAGCATATATATGTGCATATGTGCAGATATATATACATACATACATATATATGTATGCTTAGTGTGCTTAGGTAAGCTCACGAATGGGATGTTAATATGCATATACATATTTATGCATACATAAGAACACTTAAGTGCATGTGCTTATAAATGTGTGTATAAAATCTTTTAAATTTACAGAACATTTTCAAATTTATTACTTATTTTAATATTGATAGCACCACCATGAAGGAGACAAGAATTACTATTTTTATTTTATGCTTGATGAAAGTAAGGTCCAGAAGGGCAAAGTGATTTGCCCAAGGTCATATAGTATAAAGTCCTTGAACAGTGTCCCAAGCTGAAGACTTTGCCCCAAGCTGGACTTCTAACTCCAATGTTTTTCCTCCCATCACATGTTTCTATTACATGTGTTTTTACCCAATTGCTTTCATGAAACATGTGTGCTGCCAACAGTGAATAGGTGAGTTCTCCAACATCAGTGGAGTGTCACAGAAAGTACTAACTGAAACTCATGGAATTCTGGGAGGTAATGGAGTACCAGTCCTGGAGAAATTGCTTGGTAACTGCTCAGTGATTTTATGGAGTATAGTAGAGTACTCTCTGGATACTTCAGAATTACTCTTTTTTTTTTTTTTTAAGAACATGCTATTGACAATTATGCTTACTACTGGCACAATGGCATCTTAACAGATGCCTGACCTTTGCAAGGTGGTTGAGCAGAAAGGTAAGCATTCAGGCTGTAAACAGACTCTGGTGTTCTAGTACCTAGCATGCTGTCTGAGCTAGTGAACCCCCTGTGTACCAACATGTGTTGGCTTTAAAATATTGCAGCAATATGATTAAAAGTTACCTGGTAAACATTCAAGATTTCTAAACCCATCCAAAAAATCCTATTCACAGCACCTGGTGTTTTGGCACCCCCAAACTAAAGCCAGGTGCCTGTTAGTGGCCATCAGAGCCTGAGGGTGCTTCACCTGCCCCCACCCAAATCCCCAAATCCCAGGGAAAACAATAATAACTCACAGAAACCTGTAACTTATTCTTGAGATTGATTATATTCAGACTAATGCATTTCCTACTGTCTAATGTTGCAGTAATGGCCCCAGAGGAAAAGAGCAGTCATTATAACAATGAGCCTAGCACAAACCGAGTATGGTGTTCTCAGCCTTAACATAGCAGTTGGCTCATTTGTCAGAATAAGAACAAACTGTTTACAGAAAGTACAGCCCAGCAATGCATTTTTAAAGCTGGATGCCTTCAAAGGGCACTCGCCTAATAGCTTTATTTATAGTTAAGTTTTATGTAGATTATACATATTGTTCATGGTCTTACCACAGTGTCCCTGAACTTTAAAAGCATTATTTTTTAAGAGGCTATCATGTACTTTAAAAACACTAGTATTGCCGTTATGTAGGAAAACGCAAAAAGTGTGTATGGATTTGATATGCATTTTGTCATTGCAGTGGATGTTATATTAACCAGTTGTGGTTTTTTTCCTTGCAGGAGAGCACAGACATAGAGGAAGAGGAGGTTGAAGATGACAAGGTAAGTGTGCTTAGGCAAGCTCATGAATGGGGATGTTGTTAATATTGTCAGAAGAGAGCATTTTTCTCGTTGAGTCGAACCATATATATATATTTTAGTACTATGGAGTGTCTGGTATAGTCACATTTTTGTATTTTATAAAAGATATCACTTTGTAGAAATCTTATTAAGGGAGGATTAAAAAGGGTAAAAGATAAGGAATTACTGGAATATGATAAAAAGTGTACCTACAGGAGGCCTGTCATTTGATGCGAGTGAAGATTGCAAAAGCCTGCCCCTTTGGTGTAGAAAAGGTAGATAAGAGGTAGTCTAGGAAGTCAAAAGTAAATCAGGTAAAATTGCTGTTCCTTTAGGTTCCCGTCTGCACTCTGTGGGGTGGTCACCCACTTCAGAGCCTGTCAGTTTCCCAGCTGTTGCTGGCAATGGTTTCAGCTATATGTCTGCGTACATCTGTCCTTTTTCTTCTCCTGGGAGAATCTCTTCAAATCTGCTGCTTTTGTTGTCATTACGCTTTCAGACAAACCTTCTGGAATAAAATGAAACAAGTGAAAATGCCAAATGAGATGCTACCGGCTTAATGGACTTCCAGCCCCATAGAATCTGCCGGTGTATGGGGTTTGTGATGGCCATGCCTGGGAAGCTTGCAGGACTGGGGGGAAGGGCAAAACAGGGAATCATAAGAGTTAAGTATCCAATATAAAATACCCAGAAAATAGCCATGAATTAAAAAACACTGGCTCCATGACACAAACAGCCTTAAAATTAATTGGGTGAGCCAGATGGTTTTGGCCATTTGAAGCAAATTGGGTGAATTACAAAGTGAATCTTATTTGTTGTGCTAAAATGATCATTAATAGCAAAACAATAAAATAAAATATATTTTTTAAACAAAATTGACTCGTTTCAGAATAAGGTCGCACGATGCAACTTTCTTCTGGATGAATCAATGTGAGTTGCTTCTGACTAACATTTAACTCCTTGAGCAGGAAAGATAAGCATAGCTAAGCTAACATGCATGATGATGGGATGTTTTACCAAAAGAAGCACAAGTATTAATGGAATTATTTTAAATCTTTTATGAGGCAAAATTCTAAATTTTATTTACCAAGGCTTGGAAGTGAGGGAGGTTTTCTTCTGTTTGGCTATGTCTGGTAAAACAAGCCCTCTGTAGAAGAGGGTGTCATCTGCCCTTCAGAGATCATTGTGACTGTGTGTCTTTGGCCCATCTGATAAAGGAGAGCATCCAACAAAAAGGAAATGAATGAACAAGTGGTATGTACTGGCAAGCAACAAATTCAGGCCATGGATCAGTGGTTGTCACAAGCCAACTTTCTAGTGGGGTGCCTCAAGGATTGTCTGGGGGGGTTGGGAGTCTGGAAGTAGAGCCAATTGGGCTATGTTTCAAGCCTTACTGGGCAAGGTTGACTGAGTTGGAACCATACCATTACATGGAGGAGCCTTGGAGCTCTTGTGTTTATGCAAGCATGGCCCTCCCTAAGGGTAGGTGTACCAAACCTGCTACACACAGGGCATTGGCATTAGGACATTCCCCATTTCCCTCAGGGCAATTCCGTTCTTGAAATACTTTGATTGTAGTATTTTCATAGAGCCTTTAACGGCCACAGCATGGCCATATTTGTTTGCTTCCTCAATTTTATATGTCTATGAAATCATCCAAAGGAATAAATCTAAAATGAAATTTTGACTTTTATTTATATGTCTTTCTGCCTAACACAACCCATCTGCTGTTAGAGACTGGTGAACTTTGCAGTCCTTATCCATATCTTTTCAATCTCACATCTCCAGGAGATTTGTAAAGTATAGAGGGATTTTCAAGTTTAAGACTTCTGGAGCCCACATCATCCACATATATATTACAAGCCCATCATTTCTTCTCCACATAGAGCAGATGCCATGACTGAGATGCACTTGCCATAGACCAGCACATCCGGGCACTGGACCCTCCATAGTGTGCTCTATTGAAGAGCTTACCCACAGAACCTTTCTGGCTTCTGTTGCATGTTAGACATGACAGACCATGCCTCTGGGAACTGTAACACACCCAGTGAGTAATGAGCTGTTTACAAATGATAAACACACAGCCACTTCCTTCCAAACCAGAAGAAGAGAGGAAACTCCTTTCTATCCAAACTATCCATCTTGAAAGTGACACTCCTTAATTGCCAGCACCCCTTCCCACCAAATACAATCCCAGGCGACTGCAGAAGATGAAAGCATTTCGGGGCCCCACGGCACAGCTTCCTCGGGAGATGGACGTGTTCTGTATTCTGCCTGTCTCTGATGCACAGACCAGGACTCGGTCTGTGGTCTGTCATACTTTTATTGTCCTGAAGGGCGGTTGTTGTAAAATGACATCATTGTGGCCTCTTGTTCCTTCTCATTGTCCAAAGTCCATGGTGGTGACCTGTATGAAAAGGCAAATTGGAGTGCACAATTTTGTGTGTGTGTGTACTTTCAGATATAACATAGAATCTTCAGGTAACTACTATTTTGGCTTTTATGAAACTAACTGTACAAACCAAACTTTGAAGAGAGAGGAAATCTCTTTTTCTTATTCTTGATGGCCCACGCAAGAAATTGCTTGTTACAAGCGTAGTTTGCTGGGGAGCCCTGAATAAACAGATAATGGCCAAGTTCAGTCAACAGCAATCAGCTGACATTTCCTATTTGTATTAGATTCCAAATGTGGAATTCTTCTATGTGGACCTTATTTGTACGGATGGATTACAATGAAAATTGCATTAATTTTCTGCACAGTAAAGGTCAGTAATTGAAGCATGAACCAAGAAACTATTGTGTAAAATGCTGTATCCCGTGCTTAGGAAAGGTCACGCAAAGCAATAATATCTTGTTTTCATTGCAGAAGGTATAAATACTTGCATTAGAGTTTCTTTTTCCAGCCCAACAAGTGCTTACATAGAATATTTCAGTATTTACTATTAACATCAGCAAGCAGAAATCATAAGGGCACATATTAAAAAAAAAAGATCCTGTCTATTGCTATAATATAAAGAAACTGCTCTGTAAGGCCTGCATTGTGAATTGGTGTGTCTTTAACTCAGCTGTCAGAAATAGGACTTGAATGATCTGTTCTAGGATGATCAATGAGTGCACAATTGTCTTACAGTGTTTGGGGGGAAAATTGCCCTTCTCTATCAGTTGTGGGTGAAAAACAGATATGGATGTTTTTCTTTGAGAAAATAAACATCTAATGCATTTTTGTGAATTAATTGTGGAGCATTTTATAATGAAAGGGTACAAATGAATATTATATCTCTGTGTTCTTTTCACAAATTAGGATGTCATCATTAAAAGTTAGTACATTTTAAACCAACAATTTCAGTTAACGTAGTTTCCATTCTCCAAATGGATTGTCCCCTGATCCCAGGCAGAACCTTCTTAGGGAGAGAGGCATGTGGCATATGTATTTAGAAGGAGTTTTTGCTGTAATATAATCTGCAGAGTCCTTTGAATGTACTAGACCCATGATGCGGCCCATGATGCCTCATTCCCTGTGTCTTCTTATTCCAGAGAGAGAAGATGATCTATAGTGTCCCAACCAGGGGAGACCTTCATGTTTGGAGGAAGTTTTCTTACAGTCTCATAGTGACAGTAGTTTGGTTTATGATTCCTTTGCACCATCTTAAGAATGCTCTCAAACACAGCAAATTGGTTTGATTAGTGATTTTTTAACCTATTAATGGAGCAGTGGTACTTTAAAATGATAAAGTGTGGTATTTTTAAGAAAATACAAAGTTGGACAATATCTTTGAAAGGTTAGCAATAGTTGAATATACACACACAGGGCATAGGCAATCTATATACAGGGCATATTTTAGAGGACATGTTTAAGGATAATTTTCAGAGAGAGAAAGTAAATGGTTGCTCTGATTTAACTCCTTTTAATTTGATTTAATGTTATTTTTAGTGATGAAGTGATTTAATTGCTATAATTTCTACCATGCCATCTTACTTTCAAGACTTTAATATTAAAATGGATTCTAGCCAACTCTTAATCATCAGTTTATGCATGTTTTGAATGAGAAGGGATTGGCTTCTCTATTTCATGCAGTCTTTTCTCTGACACATTGACTTGCTTAAATTTTTCTTTTAAATACAAACCCCCATTCTTAAAAAAAAAATGTATTGGCTTCATTATCTTTTAAAGTCATCCAGAAATGTCATTAACCTGACCCTTTGAACCATTATTCATCCCACTAGTATCAGGCTCACTAATATTCCTAATACTTGTGTATTTTCTTTTTGATTTCTATGGTAAGGATTATACTTACTGTGTTATTCCCAAATATTGTGAAATATTATATACCAGGCTATAAATTAGATGGATTATCTATCCTTCTATTAGTTTATGTACAGTCTAACAGGCAGAGGCTCTGGTTTTATGGACTATACTGTGTCTAGATATTTCTCATTGCCTAAAATGTTTATATCATGCTAATGTAGAATACTTTGGATATTGTATTTCTATTATCCACAGGTCATTGTTTTTCTGAGGATAGTAGCTGTTCTTCTTACCTTCTGTAATGAAATCCTCTCTGTTCCCTTGTGGTTTGCCCTAAATCCGGATTACCCAGTGAGTTTGCAATGTAATTGATAGGTAAAGACCCTTCTCTTTTCTCAAGGGAAAAGTAATAATTTAAAGTAAGTAATAAAGGAAGCAAAGATAATAATATAAAACAAGATTGCTTTGAGTATTAGCTAAATAATTCCATTTATAAAATAATTAATATTGGTGGAGGGTTTATTATTTGAAGACTATTTCTGTATACTTTAGCTCATCCAGTATTCAAGATAACCATTAAATTTGATATTATTTTCCCCATCTACAAATTAAGGGAAACTAAGTAGATAGGATAGTAGCAAAACTCAAATCCAGTTCTAACCTATATCAGATTTATTTTTCACCATGCCAACCTGTCCTGGAAACGTGCCATTAATTTATCAGTTCATTTTTCTGCATTGTATATTTGTGGAACATTTTATAATGAAAGGGACTGTTTTCTCCATCTCCAAGCCTCTGTAGGTAAAAAGATTAAAACTGTAAACATGATCCTCTAAGTAAATAATCAGAGTATAGCATAGTTGCTACTTTCATTAAAGTCTGTACACTAGGTTGGGCAGAGAAGAGGAAGTGTGTGTGTGAATCAGGAATGCTGACAGAGGTGATGTTGCTGCTGAATCTTAAGGTAATAAGAATTACTTGTTGCACTGCTTGACTGCACTAATGTTCTATCTCCTGCCCTTCTCACTCCCTACCTCAAAGAAAACTAAAAGACACACATAGAAACGTCAGCAACTGCAGCTCATTGTGTGTTTAGCCACAGTAGTTACAGAGAACTACCTCCATATTTATAGAAAACCACTAACCCTGTTTGCTCTGGGGTGGCATGCATGCATCTGTCAATTGGCCTAGAGAAACCAATCTTCCTAGGGCTAAATTCCAAATAATTATTTTAGACAGTTTCCAATTTTTCATTTGTGTTTTATCAACATCATCTTCTTGATGTTGTTCGTTCTTTTACTTTTTTCAGCCCTTCTACATAATACCAGATGAGATTCTTGTTGCAAACCAAAAAGAAAGACAAACATGTTGGTAAATACCAGTAACTGTGGAAATGCTTTCTGTAATGAATAGAGTTTAAAAACCACTTAGAAATGATATTGATTTAAAATCTGATCTGTTTTATATTCATTTCCATAAGCAAAAGTATACTTGAGAAAGAAGTAGTCTCCCGAGAAAATACAGAATTTTACCCCTATTGAAAGAGCATACACCATAGAGTAGACGCTGTGTGTGTGTATACACACGAGTGTGCACATGCACATGTGCCAGCGTGCTTGCACACAGACCCACCCCATATCTCATGGGAAGAAGTCCTAAAGGAGGTTCCCAGTACAGGAATCCAGGCTTCACAAGGAACACTTTTTAATCTCATCTATCAGAAATATTGCTTCTTATGCTTTGCTATGACAGATACTACTGAGGTTTGGGGTTTTCTGTTGTGTGTGTGTTTTTTTTCCCATGCTAAATTCCACTGAATCTATTTCTGGTGTTTATAACTTTAAGTTTTCAAATTATTGGCTTTTTTTTAATACTCTGTAGGATAAAACAGACCAAACACTCCCATTGAAAGCCCAAAAGTTATATTTTTGTGTCTTTCTTCTAGATGGCTGAAATTATTGGAAAGGTCTTGAGACAGAATTTTGCGTTGATCCCTTTTGGGGACACTTCCCATTCTGTGACAAATATTACTCAATTTTTAAACATGTCAAAAAGGATTTTTTCTGACATGGTCAATTTTGGGGACTGTCTCCTGGCTTTGCTTAGGTAATTAATAGAGGAATGAGAATTTTTTCCTAAATCAGAACATGTAGGAAAGATTTAAAGTAACATACTGATTATATAATTAATTCCAAGTTGTAAATTCATTTTGATGGTGTGAATTCTCTCCCAGAGGCTCCAAGCTGGTTTATTGCACCTACAGTGCTATAGTCATTGGAGCCTTGGGGGGAGTGGGGGTGGGAACAAGGCCTGGAGAAGGATGGATTTGCCTCCTGATTTATTTTTGGTTTTGCTTATAAAGAAAGCACATGATATGTGCTTAATTTGACTGCATACAGACTTAGCCAAAAACTCAAGTTTATTTTTCTCACATTTTATAAACAAATGGGCAATGAAGTAAAAGGTGATCTTACACCCATCTCTGGTATGATAATATGCATCTTTAGGTTTCAGAGATGGAGTTTGTTATCATTTTTCTTACAGTGAGTGCCAGTCTTTCTTTCTGTATGTCAGAAAACAAAGGATTCTTATGAAATTGGAATTCTATCTCTGATAAGTTCATGCTCTCATCTCTCTTCCATTATGTTGTGATGCATGCTTTATCACAAAGTAGACCCTAAATCATGTGAATTGACTTACACCTCGTTGGTTTTTCAAGTTTGTAATACGAAGTAAAATCCATTCTTTCTCAAATGCAGGGCTCTAAAAGTGCAGTGCATATAGTTGTTCACATTTTTTTTGTGCATTTGTTTAATCACACCAGTGGCCCCCACTCTTTTTTATTACACATTTCCCTCTATAAATCAGAAGCCTCCTATGTTAAGGAAACACATGAGCACATGTGATAACAGTTCTGTCTTTCTGAATGGATCTCTGTTACTCTTCCCAGGCAATTTGGTAGCAGCAGCAGATGT
Organism: Canis aureus; assembly: GCF_053574225.1. Lineage (NCBI taxonomy): Eukaryota > Metazoa > Chordata > Mammalia > Carnivora > Canidae > Canis > Canis aureus. Next base: position 46,695,415 of record NC_135612.1, on the reverse strand, counting down.
AATGTTGTGTTTGCTAAACTGTTATCACCACATTCCATGGTTCAATCTGAGACGTGTAAATAAAGCCAGCATGATGCAGATAAAACTGCCAGATGATCTTTCATACAACGCAGGGCAACATGAGTAGACTTGTCTTGGAAGATCATTGCTTTCAAAACTTAAATTAACCCCAGTATTCTTTAAACTAGACCAAAGGTTATTCATTCTTTTATCTTTTTGCATTCTCAAAAGGAAGGGACTTATATTTATGAAGTGCCCAAAGTGTACCAAGTCCTTTACATATCTTATGATACGAATGATATTTAATTCTTCAAACACTCAATTGGGAAAAGATTAGGCTCTCCCTTTTTCCAGATAGTAAAATGGGGATTCAGAATGGGTAAGGAATTTGCCATGATCACAGAACTGATTAATGGCAAGTTAGAGTTGAACCCAGTTCTCTCCGACCCCTAGCTGGTTATTTACAAAATGGGTAGGCCTGGTGAGAGCTGAGAAGTCCTATGGATGGTTGGTCTGTTTGTTTTTCTTGTAACTTTTCACCTTTTGGTACAAATAATCCCTGATTACCCCAGCTCTTAAATATAAAAATGGAAAGAAATATTTTTGAAATATTTTCAAATGACATCATTTAACATCTCCTCTCATGAGTATTGGGCAAAATAATGCTGGAAAGAAAAAGTAAGTATCAATATGTAACTGAATGTGGTATCTCAAAATTATATATTCTGTGGTACAGAAAGAAAACAGAAACACACGGACATCAAAGAAGCAAATGCCAAAAAAGAACAAGTGTGAACTGAATCCCTACCTTGTGAAATGGTCACTAGACACTAGAGCTTGCCTTTTTTTTTTTTTTTTTAATTTTTTTAAGGGACTTCTTGTAATGGAGACACACTTGCTCTGGAATCCTATGCCACATGTCCCTATTTGCCCAGAAAATTTCCATTCACTGTTTTCTTCCCATTTTGTTTAAGTACTAAATATTGTACTTAATATTTACATTCAAATACACTGGAATAAATTACTTAGACTTGTATTCTTTTTCTGCCATGGTTTTTACTAAAAGCCCAGGGGTTACATGTGCAGTGACCAGAGATCTCATTGTCACCAGGTTAAATCCAGCAAGCAATCAGGGATAACCCATTAATTTTCCTGATACTTTTCAGGGGCAAAGTCACTAAAACCTAGCTTTAAAGGAAAGCTTGTGGATGGTTGTTGAAAAAGTACTTTCAGACGAGTTCACCCCTTTTTGCAAGTGGTGGAGAAGCATCTGATACTCCCACCCCAATCAGCCATGTGGCATGCCAGCCTATTGGGGCATAGCAATTACCAAATCTATAGGATGCATAATGTTTCCAAACTGTCAATTATGGTGGAGTTAGTGGGAAAGATGAAAAATTACAGGGTAAATGTATGTTAAATATATGCAGAATTTAAAAAGTCTATGGATAATAGAATAAGTAGTAGTCTGAACACTTTTTTTTTTTAATTTTTATTTATTTATGATAGAGAGAGAGAGAGAGAGAGGCAGAGACACAGGCAGAGGGAGAAGCAGGCTCCATGCACCGGGAGCCCGATGTGGGATTCGATCCCGGGTCTCCAGGATCGCGCCCTGGGCCAAAGGCAGGCGCTAAACCGCTGCGCCACCCAGGGATCCCAAGTCTGAACACTTTTAATATGTTTTGCTTCACTCATTCCATTGAGTAAATCTTCAATTTTTTCCTTACTGTTTGATAAAACTTTTTCAGTGAGTAAATCATAAAGTAGAGTTCATGTTTAAGAATAATCAAGTAAAAAAAAAAAGAATAATCAAGTAAAAAAAAAAGAATAATCAAGTAATAATATTCTATTTCTCAAGATAATTATTGATGAGCTAACTGATAGATATGTGTTTACATTTCTTGTCCATCCCCTGGGGCCATGATCATATCACCTGTGTGTGTAAACTTAAGTTACAAATTTGCTTAAAGAGTCTTCAATAGCTAGCAGTTACTTTAAGAAAACAATTTCTGGAAACATGCTTTTATTTGTGTAGCCGAAACATTTTGTTTACATATCTCTCTGTGGAGTATGGCTTTTCTTTGAAATAAAATGACTGTTCTACATTTATCTGATTTTTCATTCCAAGGTTTCATTGTACACGTATGAAAAATAGCAAGATGGCTCTTATTATGTTGACTCCAATAGTGCCAACATGTAAAAAAAAAAAAAAATCATGGGTGGAGTCAAATGGTGGCACTCTTACCTGGGTGCCATCAAATGATTCAAACAGAATATCAGATAAATTAATTGTAAAATTGTTCTGAGTTTTTTCAACCAATATATGGAACTAAAATAAAGCTTCTGCTAGTTTTACAAATGGTAACATTCTGACATAGGAATGCCATTGTAAATTTAGTTGAAACATTTAGCATTAATTAAGAATTATTTAATTTCGTAGGAATAGTATCAATGCAAACTTGGATGGGGGACAGCATCATGACTAATAAGACATTCTTACAAAACAAAGGAGTCTATGAGGCAGAAGTGTACTTGGGATTGGCCACAGTGCCCTGATTATCCATGATTGTGTACAAATGATAATGCTTCACTGATTGACTAGAAGCTGAAGTGTCTACACTTACAAACATTTTATGTATACAGTGTTGGGTAGCAACAACAAATTTTTTGTGGCAAAGATGTGTCAAATATAAAAAATACACTTCAGTGTGACAATGTATACTGTTTTTGCTGCTGGTCACCAATTTGAGGTTAGGAATGTTTGAACCTTTGAAGAGCTCTTAGTCAACTTAAACATTTCCCAAAGCTATTGAACTCCTGTGAAAAAAGAAATCTATTTTTGTTGCATTTGGGTCATAATCAGTTGGAAATGTTTATTTGTTTATTTATTTATTTATTTATTTATTTATTTATTTATTTATTAGATTTGAGAGAGACAGAACATGAGCATGAGCAGGGGGGAGGGGGAGAGGGAGAAGCAGACCCCCACACTGAGAAGGGAGCCTGATGCCAGCTCCATCCCAGGACCCTGAGATCATGACCTGAGCCAAAGGTAGATGCTTAACTGACTCAGCTACCCAGGTGTGCCTCAGTTGGCAATTTGTAATCAAAATCTTTGACGACTGAAATACTAAGTAACTTGATTTCTAAAAGCTTTTGTGAGTGGAAGTGAATTTTAAAAGAACTGGCAAAAAAAGACACTGCATTTTTTTCTCTCAGAAAAGCAAGGAATATTCATCACAAAGTAAACTATGATATTAAATGCTGTGCCCGGTCCAGTGTTTAATTCTGAAGCTATCCTTTGGGATAACTCAATTTGGGGGGAGGGGGGGACTTTTGATTTTTAACAGAATAAATACCTGTTTTATGCAAGAATGAAAGGTAATTGAAAAACCATTTATTTACAAGCATTAATTTTGTGTAACACCAAATGAATTAAGGATACAACTTACTTGAAGCTTTGTCCTGAAAAAATGTTTAACAGAATAAGTTGATATGAATGATTACAAAGATATACAGTGCCCTTGAAAATATTTGGGCTGAGATATATATATATGGATATCAATATTTAAAAATTAAAATTGATAATTTTCTCCATGTAACACATTTTTTGGTGTGAGGTTTCAAGGTACCTCAGTGCCTGTAGAGATAGTATTTTCATAATTAAAATTATGATCCACAGTAGAGTCAATTAAAGGTGTCAATTTAATGACTACTAAGTGCAATTCTGAAGATGATTAAGAACAATTTTATGAAATATGTAAAAAGATGGTTTTAAAAAGTACATTCTTTTGAAAAGTACCCTCACCTGGGATTATAAACATATATAACTAGGAAACCAGTTAAATATGTGAATCTGTAGCACAAATAATAATCCTTTATGTACCATTTAAAAATGTTCACAGAACATGAATGTTTCATTTTAATATACATAAAACATGCCTTTTAAAATTTTTGAAGTAACGTACTTGTAAAAATAAAATGAAATAATTATGTGGATCTGCCAATATGATTAAATCAAGTTGAGAGTTCATAAATATTTTTAAAATTATGTGATTCTGATTACGTTCACTCTTCAAATTACTATCCTGTTAGCCTAGATATGGTGGGACCCTTAGCCTTGTTTTTGAATATTAAATATGCAAATTAAAACATCAAGTACATCAAAAAGTAAAAGGACATTGTGACAATAATTTATTATTTTGATATACTAAACTTATACTTTCTTCATGACCAGAACCTCAGCATTTGGGTGTTTCATTAGGGGGGTGGGGGGAATACACATACACACACACACACACACACACACACACGGTCAATGGATATTTTTATGAAGTGGAGCCATGTGGAAATTTGAGTCATCTTCCAAGAAATTGTTTTGACCTAAAGTCTATGCTGCTGAAAAGAAGAAGCTACTTTTGCCCTTTGGGTCAAACTCCCTGGTGCTTTCAAATCCTCCGTTATAAACATGAATACTTATGTAGCAGACAGAGATGGGTTTTCACCATTGTGCCCATTAATAGATGTTGCTGAGTATGAATTAGGTTGCTCTGGCAGCATATCTAATTTTTAATGCAAGCTGCTTGAGGAATTACAGAGTAAGGGAAATAAGGAATTTTAAATTGCAGTGAAAATCTAAAAATGCCTTGCTAGTTTGAGGTAGCAAGAAGACACAAAAAGCCTGCCTTCTCCTTCTATACGGAATGCTTAGATTAAGGAGTTCAGCGCTTAATGGTAAGGGGTCTTCAAACCATCCCTGCACCCTTTACTAAGGAGGGGGTGGCGGTGGTACATTCTAACCTTTGCGCTCTCTGTGGTCTGTTTCTGCCAAGTAGCTTCATAAACAAGGACAGGTGTGAGAAGGGAAGTTTGTGGTTTCCTGACATCTCTGCCATATTGATTATTCTTAAAATGATCTCTCTCTCTCTCTCTTTTTTTTAAAAGATTTTATTTATTTGAGAGAGAGAGACAGAGATAGCAGCAGAGAGCACAAGCAGAGAGGAGAGGGAAAACCTCCCTCAGCAGGGAGCATGACTCAGATCCCAAGACCCTGAGATCATGACCCAAGGTAAAGGCAGTTGCATAACCAACTGAGCCACCCAGGTGCCCCAAATGTTCTCTTCAGTTTAGAAGGTTTTGCTCCATAATTTAGTGCAATTCTAACTCAAGTAAAATTCTAGATAGAGAAAAATTTGAGGTTTTAGGTATTATATATTAGATGTTGTGGCTACAATGACCCAGACAGGCAAGAGCTGAGAAGATACTAGCTAAATCCCAGTTACAGTAGAGTTCCCAGGGAGGTAAAATATGGTATCAGAATATAAGAAATTGTGTAAAAATACCAGTCATTAGAGAATCATCTTTTCTCCAACATTTGAGTAATTTCTAAATTATTTTTATAAGCATTAGCTGCCTAACATGCTAAAACACACGACATATTTTTATAAGCAAAGTAAGGACAATATTCTTAGACGGCTGAATTCTGTTACACATGACAAATTGTAGACTGAGGAAGATGAACTTGTATTTGCTTCTACCTCATGAAGGAAAAGCCAGTCAATCATTGGACATCCTCCCAGGGAATAACCTGTGTAGGATGCAATCTCCAGAAATGACTATGGAGTCTGCCTACAGGTGCCTACTCTGTTTCTGAGGTGGTTGCCAAAGGATAACTGAAATGTTCCTCAGACTTGCAGTGGGTTTAAAACATGACTAGAAATGCAGCAGAGTTTGACAAAGAAGCCACAGTACTAGGAAACATATCACCTGGATTTCCAACATACCATGTTGTCACCTGCTTGAAACATTTCTGAAGGACTGTGAGGGACCGGGGTAAGGTGAGCTGGCAGGTAACTGTGTGAAGCCAGACAGAAAATCAGGGTCAGCCAGATGGATGGGGTTGCCAAGTCCTCTGAGAGAAGCCGTAGCTTTCGTAGAGAAGAATGGTTGTGTCTGAATGAGTGGGCAACACAGTTCTTTGGAGTCAATAAATACTTTAAATTGTGAAAAAATGTGATTTGTCTCTTGGAGTCATTCTGTTGATAATAACTGTTATAACGATATATGAATTTCTATAGCAAGATGATACAAATGAAGTGATTGAGCTAAATCTTGCTTTTATGTTTCCTAGGAATCTGAAAAAAAAGGGTTAATTGAAAGAATCTATATGGTACAGGATATTGTTTCAACTGTTCAAAACATCTTGGAGGAAATGGCTTCTTTTGGAGAAAGAATTAAAAAGTAAGTTCTACATTTGTGTTGTATTTGAAGCAGAGCTGGTATCATCGAGGACAGTGGAGGTTAGAGGGTGGGGAGGGCAGGGATCAGTAAATGCAAAAACAAAACAAAACAAAAAAACAAAAGCTACAGTGTTGGAGAAACCGTATTTATATTTGTTGGTTTGTTCTTTGGGCTTGTCAGCTTCACAGTTGGGTAGTGCTTTGGAACCGGGGTGACCATATGGTCAATTCACACCAATTGCCCCAGCATAATTATTTCACTCTCAAAAGTATCCTGGTTTGGGTGATAAATTATAGATTAAGAAAAAAGGGGGATCCCTGGGTGGCGCAGCGGTTTGGCGCCTGCCTTTGGCCCAGGGCGTGATCCTGGAGACCCGGGATCGAGTCCCACGTCGGGCTCCCGGTGCATGGAGCCTGCTTCTCCCTCTGCCTGTGTCTCTGCGCCTCTCTCTCTCTCTGTGACTATCATAAATAAATAAAAATTAAAAAAAAGAAAAAAAAAAAGAAAAAAGGAGTATCCTATTCAGAAATAAATAGGGTAGCAAATATGCTCTCAAGTTGCCGTTTTCAACTGAAACATAGAACACAGTAAATGCTTTCTTTCTCAACTTACCAATGAGTAATATATAGCTAGTAGCATCGTGGATGCAAAGATGTGAAGTTAATTCATCACATTCTTGGGTGTCTGAGGGGTCAACAGACTTCTTTTATGAGAGGCAGTGAATAAATATTTTCATTTGTGGATCACAACTACTCAACTCTGTTAAGTATAAAAGCAGGCATCATTCATTTAGGTATCAAATGAATGACTGTGATATGTGTTCTAACAAAGGTTTATTTACAAAAACAGGTGGAAGGCTAGAGTTGACTAAAATCCAACCCATAGCTTCTCACTTCCCACCTTAGGTCACAAGGACTAAATCTCTGATGTAGTCTCAGTTGAAAAAGACCCTATGATTCATATTTACTTTGTTTTAGACATCATGAACTCTGTGTAACTTGTTCTTCAGTTGGTACCAATGAACAGAGCAATTTTTAATATTTTTTCTTTTAATTTTAAACTTATTTCCTCTTTTGAATCTAAAATATGTCAAGTTGTTCTTTCTAAAGATTAATACTTTTTTCTTATTTTATTGTCCATGATAGTTTCTTTTTTTTTTTTTAAGATTTTATTTATTTATTCATGAGAGACAGAGAGAGAGAGAGAGAGAGGCAGGCTCCATGAAGGGAGCCCATTGTGGGACTCGATCCCGGGTCTCCAGATCACACCCTGGGCTGAAGGCAGCACTAAACCAATGAGCCACCCGGGCTGCCCTCCATGATAGTGTCTTTAAGTAAAGAAGATAATATTTAGAAATTGCATGGGTAGGGGTGCCTAGGTGGTACCGTCAGTTAAGCATCTGACTCTTGATTTCAGCTCAGATCATGATCTAAGGGTCCTGAGATCAAGCCCCAATTTGGGCTTTGGGCTCAATGCTGAGCCTACTTGCTATTCTCTCTCACCCTTTCACCCTTTCTCTCTGCTCTTCTCACTTGTGTGCACATGCTTGTGCTCTCTCTTTCTCTCTCTCTCAAATGAATAAATCTTAAAAAAAAAAAAAGGAAAGAAAGAAATTGCATGGGTAAAGAGGAAATTAAAATTAGTACTAACAGCCAAGGGAAAGTTTTCTATATTAAGATGCAGGGGAATCAGTAAATTATAACATCAGGAAATATAAATAGCTAATATGGAACTTTGTATGGATACTGATCTTTCTCAGATTATCAAATCCAGTTGCTCTGGAGTGACCATTTATTATTGGCATGCTAAATGTATTTTGTTTATAAAATAAGCTATTAATAATCTTTAAAAGATTGTAAATTTTACTGAATTTACATGCTACTATTCCTGTTATTAATGTCTTAGAAGAAAAACTAAAGAGCAGGAGGATTTTTGCTTACGTATATTAATGCCTACTTGCTTTTTCTAGATTTCACAGAAACCGACAAATGATTTCTGAAGTTACCTTCAAAATTGTTTAATAAAGACCTAAATGACAATAGGAAACAGTCAAATAATGAAGAGGGCGTTACACTTCTTCCTTCATTAACTCTTTATCTCTCTGAGTGTCAGGCACTGATCTGGTCTAAGAATGAGAAATATTCCATAGAGCCATGATAATAGTAACATCAGCTCGTGTTATATGCCAGCCAGACACTGTTGTAAACCCTTCACACATAGTAATTTCTTTAAGAAGTTGCTGGCTGGAATCAGAGTAAATGATTCCCACAGGCGTATGGATTAAGGATTTTAATGTACCCATTTTACAGATTAGGAAATGGAATCACAGGTCAAGGTCACACAACTAGTGAGCAAAGAAGCCTAGCATGTCGTTTTCCTCTAGGAATCTATTTTCCAGTGAGGGAGAACAGCAATAAGAATTAGAATTCAGTTGCATTGATGCAAGATAGAGAGAAGACAGGGTATCAGGAGTGGTCTGACCAGCCCAGAAAAGGGATATGGGGGAGAGAAAGCCAGGGGACAGTTCTGAAGGAGGGACATCTTATCAGTGTGTCTGATCATGGGAAGAGATAGTTGAGCAAAGAGTTAATGAATGGGGACTGCAGTAAGTGGGACTTTGTGCAAAGGTTCAAAGCCCAAGTCTGTGCTAGATACTGGGAGATGTAAGGGTTTCAGTATGTCTATGAGGCAGTGGAGGGTAGTGGCAGTGCTTAGAGATGAGGCCAGTCATACAGGACCTTGAGTGGATGGAAAAAGGCCATGAAAAAAAAAATTGGATGAGGGACATTCTGGCAGCAAGAAGGATAAGAGGATGTGGAGTGGGGGCAAGAACTGAGGAAGGAAGATCGTGTTGTTTGGTAAAACTGTCTCCACACTTGAAGGTCTCTAACAGACAAATGGGGCTGTTGTGCCATTGATAATGGTCAAGGAAACATGTCTGATGACAGCAGAAGGCAGGGAGATTGAAACAGGCCCCCATCTCTCCAGTGCGTCTGAGGGACAGCTGTGTTGGGCACAGCTGTGGTGGCCATGTCTGAGACGTATTTTCAGCCATGAACAGAGTACTGTTCTGCCCAGCTGCAGCACAGGAAGGAAGGCCCATAAGGCTCCACTCCTATTAATTCTTTGGCCATTCATTACTGCAGTGATCTGAAAGTTCCTGCTGGGTATTCAAGTGGGGTGGCATGTGTAACTCTGTTGGAATTCCATTGTAATTCAGTGGTGAAGGACCAGGAAAACTTTTCCCCAACTTCTGGCAACTAGTAAATGAGTAAGCTTTCATGAAACACTCAGAGCAAGGCTTTCCAGTTACTGACCCAGAAGACCCCAATTGTATTGCATTTACGTGGCACAAGCTAAATCTTCTTTTTCTCCTCTTTACTTTCTCTAGTTACCTTCTCTCATATTATACAAATTTCAAATGTGTGTATATAACAGACCCAAGCATTAATTGAATGTGTAGCATCTATATTATCTCAGACAGCAGGCTGGATGGTCAGAGGGTGCTATATTTCATATGTCCTCTCATTATGGAGTGTTGGCCTCAACACTTGTATCTTTGAGTGGTTAGGGAAGTCTCACAGAGGAGGAGATAATCAGAAACCTAAGACAGGGAAATCATTCCTGCAAATGTTCCAGAGTAAGGTCTGGAAGGCACATTCATCAGAAGTAGAACTTCTCTGGATGGGAAAGACGTTGAAAAATACTAGGCAGTAAAGATGAGGAGGGAGGTGAGTGCATCTTGAATCACAATGAGGACATGAGGAGTGACAGACTGACACACCTGGTGTTTACTCTGAGAGTAATATGTCAAAAGGAACAAAGAATGAAGGCAGAAAGACCAAGGAAAAGGCCAGACATAAGGTGTGAGGAACAGGTTCACCAGCTGGTGTAGAAACCATGCTTCATGAACAAAAGCATCACGTGGGGTTCATTACAAAAGAATAATCTGTAAGATTATATGATCAGTCATTTCTGTTTCCATGAGTAGAAGAGTCAGAAGATTTTATTTGTCCTACCTTGGGAAGTGAGGAAAATCAAAGCTCCATGGGCATAAAGGTCAACTAGCAGGACACCCATTTGGGGGAAGATCTATAGGATGGAGCCCTTTACCTTTACTGGTTGTGGTCACAATAATTTTTGTTTAGTGCTTTGGAACTTTGAAAATGATATTCTTAGGACATGTCAGTAAGCCTGAATGGTTGAATGAAGGAAGGGAATTCGTTGAATTTTTTTCCACTAATTAAAGGTTTGGCTCATTTGACTCATTACTGTTCATGTCAGGTATTCCTTTCTTAGGAACTCAGGGAACTCTTGAATCAAGAAAACTAGGGAAGCCTGTGCAAATGTATAACAAAGTGTTTGATTTTGAGATGGAAAGCTTAGATTTACCAGGGTTTTTAAACTTTGGATGTTCTGTGGAAACCAGCCCAAGATATTCCATGTTAATGGAGAGAAGGTCTAGTAAGTTCTTGAGTATTAGGGGAATTACAGTGTAATGTCTTTGAACTAAGCCCTCAGTATAAAAAGGAGTATTGAATAAATTAAATGAACAAAAATGCACCTTTTTACATTTTCTAAAGTGCCTACTATAGAGGTAGTGAGAGTGGGCTCTTGAACTGACTTTCTGAATTCATGTCCCAATTCTGTCACATACTGAGAGTATTGGTGCCAGTTATTTAACTTTTATGAGTCAGAGTCCTCATTTGTAGAATGGGAGTAATAATTATTCCTACTTCATCATATTTTGGAAAGAATTAAATGAATTAGTGTATATGAAGAGCTCAGACTAGTGGATGGCATGTATTACTCACTTAAGAATATTGACTATTATGAATATTATTTTTGGCAAACTGCCTTGGCTTTCTGTGTCTTAAATTAAAAAAAAATTAAAAAGCAAGTGTCTTCCTTTTTGTAAAAAAAAAAAAAGAGCCGTTTAAACACTTTCCACTAAAATTGTGGGTTGCTGAGAGGAAAACACAAGAGGTAGCTGACTTGGCTGTTGGAGAGCAAAACTGACAGGGTGTTTGTGACAGTATCTATACACATCTTCATTTCTAGCACTCAGCACTAATACACATGACACATCCCACACTTGTACACACAAACAACTGTTGAGATCTTTATAAAGATTGCATTAATTGGAAAGTAATTGGTATCTTGATAATATTTTAAGTTTACTAATCTAGTCTGTCTAGGTCATTTTGAATTTATTTCAATATTGTATTAGAGTTTTATGTATGAAAGTTTGACACATTTTTGTGAGGTATATTCCTAAATATTTGATTTGTTTCATGATATTTCAAATAGCCTCTTTTTTAAATATTTAATTTTCTACGTGTTCATTACTAGAGTATAAAAGTGAAATCATTTTTCCTGCATTCACTTTGTATCTATAAATTTTGGGAAATTTAGTTATCTTAATTTTTATCTGAAGATTATTGTTCTAGATTTTCTATTGCATAACCATTTTATCTAGGAATAATTTTTTCTTCCTTATTTTCTAATCCTTATACATTTTTCTATGTTTTCTTGCTTTATTATACTGGCTAGCAGCTCTATACCATGTTGAACAGAATTGGTATTGGTGAACATTTAGATATCAGAGAAAAAAACTTTTAACTTTTTACCCTAGGAATGATATTTGCAATAGTCATTTGTAAAGACGCTTTGTCAGATTAAAGAAGTTCCCCTTTATTCTTAGTTTACTAAGAATTTTTATCATGCATGTGAGTTTTGTCAAACGTTTTTCCTGATTTCATTGGGATGATTTTTTTTCTCCTTTATTTTTGCTAATGTAGTCTATTATTCTTTTTCATTTTTAAATTTTAAGGCAATCTTGTACCTATTGAATAAACCCAACTTAGCCATGCTACACACTCTCTTCACATATTGCTATATTTTATTTACTATTACTTTGCATAGGATTTTTGGAGCTATCATCATCAGTGAGAGTTGAGCTATAATTTTCTGTTCTTAAATTCTTAATGGAAAGAAGATTATTCTAGCCTCATACAACAGATGGGAGTGTTCTCTCTTTATCACTATCTGGAAGAGTTTACATAAGCCTGTGTCATTACTTCCTTTAAGATTGGATAAAATTTTAGTAGTCCATTTAAATTTTGTGGCTTTTATTGTTTTCTTTGTCCTTGTTCTGTTTTGTTTTCTTGTCTGTATTTTTTATCAGAGTGTAAGCACTTTTTTTTTTTTTTTAAGATTTTATTTATTTATTCATGAGAGACACAGAGAGAGAGAGGCAGAGGGAGAAGCAGACTCCATGCAGGGAGCCGGACGTGGGACTCTATCCCAGGTCTCCAGGATCAGGCCCTGGGCCGAAGGTGGCACTAAACCGCTAAGCCATCCGGGCTGCCCAACTCTTTTGCTATTCTTTTAGTTGTTACCCTAGAGTTTACAGCCTAATATAAAGTGTTAACTTATTTTGTCTTCCCAGTCAGGAACCTTCTTAATTTTGGTACCTAGCCATTGATTTGTACCCAGGATCTGCTACTATGTCTCTGTTTTCCAAAAACACAAAAACCAAAAAATTAGAGCATAAAAATTGATATTTGGTTTTACTTATTTATTTTAATTTTAATTGGTTGATTTCATGATATCTTAATTTTGTTTTTATTTTTATTGTAAATATGGTACACATCCATGATAAAAGTAACCAAACAGAAAGCTCTCCTTTATTCTCTCTACTTCCTTTTCTTCCCCTTCTGTCCATCCTATTGAATTACCATTAACATTTTAGAGTATATCCATCGAGGGTTTTTCAGTTTAAAAACCTCTATGTGTGGTTTTTGTACATGTGTAAATTTATTAATAAAGACATATATATGCATATATGTGACACATACCCACGTTTATTTATGCAATTTATTTTTTCACTGTCTTTCACTTACCTAGCTTTGAGCCTGTGTGTTGAGGGGTAAGGGAGTTTGTGTGGGTGCCCTTTTTATTATTTCATTGTTTTTTTAAAGATATATACACTTGCAACTGTATGCTCAGAAAAAGAGAGAATAAAGGTTACCTAGCTCTGTGTATATAGTAGATGCTTAATAAATGCTGAATTGAACAAAACAAAAATCTGCATGATACTACGAAGTAGACATCTATTTAGATTTTTCCCTTTATTTAGATATTGTGCTATTAAGGAAATTGATGCTATTTCCTTTTGTAAGTACTAGCAACCATTACTGTGACATTCATGCATTGCCCCTGCATCCCTGTGCGAAGAGATCTGTAGATTAAACTTCCTGCCATGGCATAATTTGGAGCATTCAGGGAGTCTGAATAACATTTCTACAAACATGAAATTGCCCTCCAAAACATTCAACTAAAAGTTTTACTACAGAAGAAAGTAGTAAGAAATGGACCCACATATATATATGTAAATTTAGAATAGCCTAGAAAAAGGCATGAGGAAGGAGTAGGGAGAATATCAATTATTCAGTTTGTTGGTATCAAGTTACTAGACTAGGGAAGTCTTTGGTAAGTGCTACCAAATCTAGAAATCAGCAAGGGAAAACATTGATAAAGTTGGTCATGTAAAATATATAATTTTATATTTAAAAATTTATAAACCAGATTAAAAAAAAGACAAAGCAACACATTAGAAAAACACTGTGACAAATATGACAAAGGACTGATTTCTTTGGTATCCAAAGAGGTATTTTAAATCACTGAGGAAAAAGTCGAGCAAAACAGCTTAAGGCACAATAGACAAATCATAACTGCTTTCTGTTTTTTCAGTTTTTATAATGTGCTAAAACCAGAATGTGCTAGCTACCTTAAATGCAAGTTCTTATTTAATTCTGGCAGAACTCTATGACAGGGGTATTCTTCTTCTCCACATTTTGCAGAGCAGAAGTTGGTGCAGGTTGATTAAATCGCTTTCTTGTAGCTTATTAGAGATGGAGCTTGAACTCAAACCGATGTCAGTATGCTTAAACATCCGTTTTCTTAAGCACTTTCCCAAATTCTGGCACCTAACGAAGAAATCAGCTGGAAATCGCTTACGAAACAATTAAAATGATGAGCATACATGTTAAAAGGTGTTTAAATTTGCTTATAGTTTTAAAAAGCGAGAAATTCACATGTACCTTTCTATGGGTAAAGATTAAAAATGTTTATAGTCTATAATAAGAGGGTGAGGTGACTGGGTTTTTCTAAGACTCTTTGTGGAATTGTGGTTATTTACAAAACAAAATAAATTTCTCTCAGCCTCAATTTGCTCATGTGTAAAATGAGGATAATCTTTACTCAGGAGAATTGTGGTGACCATCATGACATGAAAAATATTAGCGCAAAGGGACACCTGGGTGGCTCAATGGTTGAGCATCTGCCTTCAACTCAGGGTGTGATCCCAAGATCTGGGATCAAGTCCTGCATCAGGCTCCCTGCGAGGAGCCTGCTTCTCCCTCAGCCGATGTCTCTGCCTTTCTCTCTCTCTCTCTCTCTGTGTGTGTGTCTGTCTCTTATGAATAAATAAATAAATCTTAAAAAAAGATATTAGTACAATGGCACAATAAAGTGTCCAGTAGCTATTATATGTTAGCCTCCCCACCCCTACCACACATTCACACAAACAACACACAAAAAACAAAGAGACAAATCTTTTACCCCTTTATATCCTTAGCACAAGGCCCAGGGTCAATAGATAATCATGTAAGTGAAGCTAAAGACCAGGAAGAAGAAGGGCCAGAGTCTCTCATGGGCTCTCCAAAGGACATGGGATTTACAGATCATTTTCTAGGACCATGAAAGTGTTTCCACTGTTTGTTCAAATCTACATCCCATGTTCTGGATCTCCATTTGCACATAAGTCAAGGAGGCAATGCATATACTGAAAGGATCCAGGGGCCTCATGAAAATAACATGTGGTCGTATAACCTGCATTATCTATGGGTTGGTGGCATAATGGTTTGTAGTCAAATGTCCTCAGCCCATTTCAGGGTAACCTTCTGGAGTCAGTGAGTCTGAAAGTTCTAAAGATAAGTTATTAGAAAACACAAAAGTTGAGATACCTGGATGGCTTAGTCAGTTAAGCGTCAGATTCTCGATTTCAGGTCAGGTTGTCATCACAGGGCCCTGAGATGGAACCCCGCATGGAGCTCTGCATTGAGCATGGAGCCTATTTGAGATTCTTTTTCTCTCTCCCTCTGCTGCTCTACACGCCGCCCCCCCCCAACTTGCATACTCTCTGTCTCAAAAAGGAAAAAAAAAGCATCAGAGCACCTTAATAATATCCTCCATTTTCTAAATATTTACTGGCAACCATGTCTTCATTGAGAGAATAATGTTGACTTTGAAGTGACCTCACTAACCTTTCATTTTGAAGATCTCCATGCATGGAGCCATCATGACAACACTATGGTCTTTCATTGCTTGTGAGAGCCAGAGTCTTCCCTTAAACACTATCAGTTCCAGGAAGGCAAAGTCACCACGACCTTGAGAAGTTGGCTGGCAGTTGGTCTTGGGACCTAACCCTCAGGACCTCAGTGAAGGTTTTGCAGTCCCCAGTTTGGCAGATATCTCTCTCCAGGTTTTTAGAGAGACTTTTCCAGTAGACCTTTTTCATTTGTGTAACTAAGAAATAAACACAGCAAGAGAATGTGTAGAGCATCAGAGAAAATGACATTTATGTGCTTTGTCTGCAGCACGTTTAACTGGACGGTCCCATTCCTTTCGTTCCTGGCCTGTCTGATCCTGGCAGTGGCCACCATCACTTTGTATTTTATTCCACTCCGGTACATCATTTTAATCTGGGGTAAGTCTGGCATGATCCTTTTGCTGGCAGTCAGTTTCAGGTAAGAACCAATTACTCATTTGTAAAGTGCGACTATAAACTTTAAATGTGCTCTTGTAGGCAATTAAACATGAGATTAAGGGAGGCATTTTGGGAAAAAAACTTCCAAGACCTCCCTGAAAAGGCCAGTTGCGTGAACGATCAGTGTAGATATTTATAGGCCTCTTGCATAATTGCAATCAAATAAAAATGTGATCGTGCATGAGATTTCCCTTTGGGCTTCCATAGTCATAAATACCCTTGGATAATATATTGCTGTGGCCCGGTAATTTTCAGGAAACACTGTTATTCAAACAGTGAGCCAACACCTGCATCTCACCCTTTATATTATGTAAAAGTAGATCTGGCCACAGCCAGGTTGCTTCTGACACTTCATCTCTCCTGGAGGAAAAATAACCTAACCCAATTCTTAAATCCAGAAGCAGTAGAAAGGAAGGGAGGTGGTTACTCCCTAACCAGTGCCTGAAAGAAGAGGAAGCTATAATTTAGCAGGGTAAATGGTGTGCTATATAAAGTTTAGCTGCTTTAAAAAAGTAGAAACAAAAATCTCAAACTTGAAATAAGTGCCATGACTTGATTTACTACTCAAGCTAGCAGTTGGATAGAAGACAAGCAGCTTTGTGAATATTTGTGTCTGTTGCTGGGTGGGCTCTGGGTTGATAGAAGGAGCATACATTGCAGTAAATTAATTGCGGGAGAAACAAACAACCCTTTTCCATAAGAGTCTGCCAGTCACAGTTTTCCATTCCTTGGCTCCTATGACTACTGCTGAGTTCTCAACCATAGCTATTCCTTTCTAGGGATCCTCAGGTGTTGAGGTGTTCAGAGAAGTTATCCATACAAGTGACTGCAATAAGGTGCATTTACCTTTAAGCAAAAGCCTGAGAGCTTTATGTCAGATAAAAGCTACAACCTTTCTAAAACCATTAAGTGTAGACCTTTTCAAAGAGAATCCACAGGAGTAGAATCCTGCTGACAAGGAAAGCCAAATGTAGACATCTAAAAAATAGAATAACTCATTAAACTTCAGAAGTGGAGTGATTTTGAGAGAACATAAGCCACTGGTTGTCTGTTTTGTCCAAGAAGTGAAAATCCCATATAAAGAAGTATCTCTCTTTCATAGCAAGCCCAAGAAGAAAAAGGTATTCTGATTTCCCTCTGTAGGGGTCTATTTTAAGCCTCAACGACACTCAGTCTTGGGCAAAGTCTTCTATCCATATTTAACCTTTGTTTGTTTCTCTATTTTTCAACAATGCTAGCACATTGGTCCATAGACCCTTAGAAAGAGAACATAAAGCTCTTCAGGATCCATTGATCAGGAAGGAACATTTTGTAAAAGTATCTCCCTGAATACCTTACGTACTAAACATTATCCATATAGACTGAATAATCTCACTCTTTCTTAATGGTCTTTCATTAAGAATTAGTTTCCAAATCCATTTACTGATCATATTTAAAAAACAGATCTTTAAAGCTGTTGTCTGATCCTAATCAGAACATGATTCAAAATTACTGTAATCATTTGGCCAACATTGTGTTCATTTTTAAGCTGGTATAAGTTGAATGCATGGTCAGCTTGTCAAACACTGTTTCTCATGATTTCCTCCTCATTTCTGGTGCATACTTGACTTGCTTTTCTGCATCTTTCCCTCCACAAAGAAGACTGTACTGTTTCCTTATTTGATCATCAGTGTTGGAATTCCAATTCCTCTTTCTGTTTATCCAAAATTGCTTTGACTTCTGATCTTATCCTCCAAGATCTTGGCAGCTTTCCAACACCAACTTTTAGCATCTAATTAATGAGAGATAGCTCTATTTATTTCAGTTTATAGGTGAAATTATTAAATAGCATGGAGTCTCTTATGTTCTCCCGAGCTGACAGTAATCCTTCAAGCTTTGTTTTCTGTGTCTAGTTCTTTGGTTTTCTGCTCTGGACAGGGGCTTATAGATTATTGTTGAGTTCACTATATATAATGTAGTCAAAATCCTTGACAATAAACACATGATCTATTGCCTCATCGAGTAAAACCTGCCATGCCATCATGGAATATACTCGGCAGTTCTATCAGGACTTCTTCTTTTCTGATACAAATTAGTTATTAGCTAGCATGAACCCAGGACATTCCTTTGCATATCTCCTATATGATTGTATCCTTGGCAGAGACTTTCTCATGTAAAGTCTTCTGACTTCATATGTCTTCAATTTCTAGTGTTCCTTTCAACTTTATTAAGGATCAGAAGATCATTTCTTATTCTGAGTTACTCATTTTCATTGAGTTAAGATCCTAAGATTTTTTTTTTGGTCCACTATTTTTAACCCTTTGGAACAAAATTACTTAACTGTATGTTCTATATTTCCATATTCTATATACCCAAATAATATTTTTATAGGAATACTTATTAAGTACCACAATTATTTACCATAAGCCTCTGAAAAGCAGCCTAATTTCAAAATGGCCATAAGGAATATTCCTTAACTCACCGACTTCATTGTAAGCTTTTGAAGGGTGAGACATTTTTCTTTCTTCTTTAATGTATAATTCCTAGAGAAGCTACATATAGGTAGTAGTTCTTTAATAAGTACTTGTCAAATATTTAATGAGTCTGCATGTTTCATACCTGTGGTCTATAGGGATGGCATTTCTTTTGAGCCTACCACCCACCTCTCTTGTGTGGGAGTGTAGATTTTGAAAAAGATGTGAGAAGTAGTTTAAGAGGGATATTTAACATTTTCTGAAGGAAACCATATCTACTGAATTTTGATCACCTATTTGATGTATTTCTAGAAAGCAAGGTACATTTTAGGATTAAATCCCATGTGGGTTTTCTGCCCCTTTTGAAAGGTTTCCCATATTCCTTTCATTCTGTTCTTCACTATAGATGCTTCTGTTATGATATGAGGTACTTCTGTTGTTCCAAGGTAGATGTGAGCTCCCTAAGCTAGATTTTGGGCTACTTGAAAAGAAGACCCATGACTTATTTAACTTTGTATTTCCATTTGATGACACTGTGTCTTTTATGTGGTGAGCTGTAGTGTTTGATACATGGGCAAGCAAGGACCCTCTGCCCCACCTCACCCATCCCCACCAGTGTACTGAGGTCAGGGCTGCATTCCAGGCACTCATATAAGTATCTGAAAAATACTGTTTTAATTCTGTTTCAAGTGTGTATTCACCTGTGACCATACATGCAAAAAAGTCATGCAATTTTTCCAACTTTCTCCAAGAGATAGATAGATAGATAGATAGATAGATAGATTGATTGATTCTACTAGATTGCTCATTCCACTCCACTGATCCATTCAGTCTGGATCTGGGACTATTAAATGGTAGTATCTTTCTCAAATATTATCCTTTGGTGTTTGGATCCCATTTCTCTGTGTGTTCTAAAAAATTAAAATTCACAGCAAATAGGTCCTCTGCCTTTCTGTATTTGGGTTAAAAATACCTAAAGGTATATCCATCGTGCTACTAATAAAGTACAACTTCCAGATTTGGGTGTGTGCTCACATGCCTCACACTATAAGGATTCTTCTCTCACCACACCCCTTTGTTTTTTGGCTTGTTAACATCTAGAGTAATGATGGTAGCCCTTCATCATTTTGGAACTTCAGATTACGGAATCCTTGCGCTTACATTTCCAATGTGATTCTCTCATCAACCTGGGAAACTACATAGGATAGGTCTTTATTATTCAGATTTTGATGTAAGAAATCTGAGGCACGGGAAGGTCAAGTGGTTTGCCTGAAACTACACAGATAATACATGGGTGATGCTGCAGCTGGGGCCCAGCTATTTGTGATCCATAACCCTCGTTCCTTGCCCCATGGCCCCATAGTGATGACCCAGGAGTTCATGAACCCCTGTTGACACTTGGTTTCACACAAAAGATCATAATGCAGAATTACTGACATTTAACAACGTTAAAAAAAAAAAAAAGATAAGGTGTGCTTTTGAAGCATGCAATCTGAGTGCCTTATAATTTTTATTCTAAGTTTTTCAAACAGACAATCTCAGTGCATTGTGGGCTACTTCTGCCCTTATTCGTGCATTTGAGCTACTGTGCAGGTTTATAATCTTCTCAGTGACTAAGAATGCCGTGTTTTGATCGGCTGTGAGATTATCCCTGCCTTGCTGTTCATTGTAAAGACTCCAGATGCGCACACTATATATAATTAACAATAGAAGATATATCTTTCCTCAATAAGTCTTTGTCTCCCTTCATCATTTTGCCTTGTCTGTTTTCTTTTGCCAAAAAGCCCATGCTACAATTAAGTGTCTTTAGAATAACACAGTGAGAGTATTTTAGTTTAAAGGAATGCCGGGGGAAATTTTAGCTAGAAACATGAAGCTTGCTGTGGGGGGTAGAGGGAAGAAAGGCACAGTGCAGCTTTGACTTGAGAGATAAAGAATCATTTGGGAGGAGGCTTCCCCAGCCCAAACACCAGGCCACCATTTTACTCATAAACAATGGCCGGCTCCCATTTGCAAAGCTGATGTAAATCTGACCCTCTGCAGAAATGACTAGAGGCTGGCCTTGTGTTGGGTATAATGTCACACAGGAACTTCTGTCCTTAGACCAAAGCAAAAGACTATTTAATGAAGAAAAACATCAAAGCTTTTATGGGCTGGGGGCTGTCAAACCGTTAACTGTTACCCTGGCTTTGAGGTAAGAGTCAGGGTTCATCTGAGGTGAGGATTCATTCAGCATCATTGGGATGGACCCAGCCTTCAGACATAATCCTCACTAAGCATGCGCTCTGTGGCAAGACTTCAGAAGCCCACCACTTTTAGTCTTTCTGCTTGGAAAACTCAGCAGGAAGAAGAGTTGACCCTTGGGGAAAGACAACAGCTCACGAGCTCTTGCCAGCAGCTCTGAGGAACAGAGGAGGAGGCAAGAGTGGCTGAGAGGTACATCCCTCTGGAGAGAAAACCACAGGCAGAGCTCGCCCAGGGCATGCCCGCACCCCCAAGGTGCAGCCGTCACAGATGCCCTAAACACTGAACCCCCTCTAATTACCACTGTCCCTGGCCTAAATTAGCAGGGACTCCAATGACGACGAGACAAACCCACGCACCAGCGTCACGGTCCATAAATTAAGTTAGCAGCCATAGTAAGATAATTTCCAATAATAACTTTTCACAGTTTCCTGCAGCATCAAAGTACAATCAACATGTCAAGTACTGTTCTGCAGCGAGAGAAGAGAAACCTGTGAAAATAAGCTGGAGTCAGGCAGAGAGATTTCTGCAGTTTCTTTTTAACAACAAAAAAGCAACTCCCGCCCTCCACCTCCCACGGCTCCATTTGGTCCAGGGCCCCCAAGCAGAGACTTGTTGGGACTAATGAAGGCCTTTTCCCATCTGGGACGTTTGTTTTCCTAGCAGAGGAGGCTGTTAATCAGTGTAGTCCAGAGAAGCCAGTGCGCACCACGGTTTTAGTGTGTGTTTCTGCTGCCCTGCTGCTGGGATTGTAATGGGATTTTCACAGTTGAAGAAGGCAGAGCTCCTGTCCGACAGAACCACCCCCCCTTTCCTTCCAGAAAAGGCATTTGTGAATGGTTCCACATGACAGCGACATGTGTGTGACTTGAGGTCTAGTAATTGTTTTACGCTAATTTTTACTTCTGAACCTCCCCCATTCCCCAGTCAGGAGAGTTTTTAAAGATACAGACAGACAGACAAAGAGATTTCTCAGTGCTTCTATTTTTCAGGCATAAATAAATTTACGAAGAAACTTCGAAATCCCTATGCCATCGACAATAATGAGCTGCTAGACTTCCTCTCCAGGGTACCATCTGATGTTCAAAAGGTACGTAATGAATGGTCACCACCAGCGGGGACCCCGGTGCTGAAGTTTGGCCAGCCCCAGAGCCAGAGGAGCACAGGGCAGTGTGTGGGTAATTGAGATAACGAATCAGAAAATCTTTAAAGCGGCCTGGCTTGCAGGGAGGTGACAGGAAAACCTTTGTCCAGAGCATGAGATGATTATGGAAAATTACCCCAAGAAAGGGCTACTTAAGAATGATCTGGAACCCATACTGTGTGGGTATAGTGCAATGGCGTTTGTCTGTTTTCTGATCACTTGCCTCCCCGAAGAGGATAAGATGGGCCCAGTGAGTGGGAGAGTGGGAGAGCCCAAGCTAGGGGAGGGTTGCTTCTTTTCCTCCTCTTCCGGCTGGCAGGCATTTTAGGGGAAGTAGGGGACAAGAGGATTATTCTTTTTATTCTTGCTTGCCCCAATTATGTCGCAGGCTTCCCTTCTGTCCTTTCCCTCTGATGATTTAGGGATGCTGGGGGCAAGGCTCCTACCTACTCTCATACACATAGAGGCAGAGATGGCAGGAAATAAATGGAGATCGATCAGAAGTATTATCACAGGTAATGGTCATTCGGTCCAGCGGCATCTGGTTTCTGTGGACGCATAGAGATTAAACCAGGCAACAATACCAGAAAGTCCTGTAGAGTAGCCTGAGCCAGGCCCCTGCAGATCAGGCTGCTATAAATCCAAAGGAAGGAGGGCAGGCAATGATTTCTCGAAAGGAGAATAGAGATCATAGAAAAGGGAGATGGGGAGACCGTGGTGTGAGATATCAACATGATGATCAAAGGCACAGCCCTTTATTATCTGAGAGAATCCAAATCAAGTATCGATTTTCATCTTTGGGCCACTGACACAGAAGTGGTTCCCCAGTGGCTCTGTGCAGATTGCAGTGACTCGGGCCTGAAAAGACCTAGGGTTTTTTTCCCCTTCACTCTGAGTTCTAGAGGTTAAGATAGAGTCCATGATGTTGTTTTTCTTTAACCTCCATTTTATGATATAATTAGCTATGAAATGCATTCTGTGCATTAGAAGTTACTCGTTAACATTTGCATTCCATGATTATAAAATAGTAACCTGGCCCCTGTTTGTTTTGCATTGAAGATTGACAGGTATGTCATCCCCTGCTCCCCTAGGGGACCTTTACCAAACACTCTAAGGAAAGGGTGCCTTTTGCATGTATCTGCTTTTGACAAAGTATAGCTCAACATATGTGATGGGGCATGGTGTCCTTGGGGAGTTTGGCACAAATGCTAAAAGACAGTCAGCATGTGGTCTGTAATACAATACTTTAAATGAAGCCATTCCACGGTCAGCCAATGAAAACCCACACACCAGAGCAATGAGCGTGCGATGTACCATCATTCGAGTTGCAATCTGAGTTCGTCCCTGCGTCCTCAAAGAAAGGAAATCACCACTGAGCACACCCCACCACAAGGTTTGTCTCTACAGAGTCCAGGCACCAGCCCTCAGAGCGGCCAGTTGACATGAATAGAGAGGGATGCGACCAAAGAGCATTCAAGGAAGATACACAGTCCGCCAGCAAAATTCTCGGTGTACCAGCAAGAGCACTTCCAAATAACACAATAGACAGTTTGCCACTGGGGACTTCCCGAGTGCTCATATTTATCACAGATGTTTTAGCCATTACATTGTAAATGAAATTCATTTTTAAGCGAAATCTATTTAACTCTGTGGTCAGTATCAGTTTCAACATTTTTTTTTTCTCTCCCTGGCAAAATAAATGTATATGATTTGCAGGGATTTTTTCCCCCAAATTTTAGAGACTTTTAAATGAATATTTCTTAGTGAGTTGCTGTATCATATACTAAGATAAACATTCCCAAGAGGCCACTATTAAGCATACTTGTGGTGGGAAATGGGCACGCACACAACTAAAATTATCTGGCGGTGCTGAGAGCAGGTACAAAACCCATGCATCTCATTAGAAAAATCTGCTTTTAATATTTTGGTTTCAAGAAATGATGCATGACTTCTCAAATCCTTCCTGCAATTAATCCCTCCATGTTCCTGTGTTTAGAAAATGATTCATTACCTTTGAACCTTCCTTCCTTTGCCTCCGTCTGTCCTTGGGGAGCCATTAACACACACGATGGTGAGCTAGGGTTACCTCACCGCCAGCGGCCCGTCTGTTTGTTTTCACAGGTGCAGTACGCAGAACTGAAACTGTGCAGCAGCCAGAGCCCCCTTCGGAAGAAGCGCAGCGCTCTCTAGGACATGCACCAACCGTGGACACCAGCACCCGATTCCCTATTTGGTTGATAAGACCAACACTATCTCTGTTCAAGTGGTGGTACCCATGGTGTCATTCTGAAATGGGTGCTGTACGGAGCCCTCCATGTACCCTCCCCGCTTCTCCACATGCGCCGATGCACACACGCATGTGTGCACATCCACACGCATGGGTGTGCTAGTTGCTTAGCTAGCGGGCCAGCCAGTCAAAAGGAAACAATCTAGTGACTACGGAAGACTGAGGTCCCTTCTCAAATAAGAGGTAAAGCCAGGCTGCTGGGGTTCTGAACGGCCTCCTCGAGAGTGGCCAGGAGACCACCTGGATTCGAGAGTGACTTTGAACTTGTCTTCGTACCCCCAACAGATTCTCCTTAAGATGCAGTTATTTCCATTACTGTTTGCACACTCCTTTCAGATTATTGTTCATGTGAGTCAGTTCGTTTCTCTGAGTTAATGAGTCTCTGGTAGCCATCACCTCCCCAACTAGTGTCTTTTATAAATAGATTTTTAAAAATATTTACCAGGATTAGCCCAGGTCTTTGGGAGCCCTTCTGCCATGATTATTGAAAATGTGTATGGACAATTGCAGTCAGCTCCCCCGGTGCTGGATACCAGCCCATATCATGGTCTATTGCTGGCAGTGGAAGCCCCAAGAAGGTCCTGAAGGGACCACTCATCCAAAAAGTGAAGGTTTCATGAGAATATTTGGTTGCCTTAAAAATGCCATTTCTTCTGACTTGACTTTGCTTATTTCCAAAATAAAATGTCAATATTACAGTTTCAGAAAGAGGGGGATGAGTGAATGAATTCTGAGAGTACTTAGATAAATGAAGGGGCACCTTGGTGGCTCAGTGGTTGAGTGTCTGCCTTTGGCTCAGGGCGTGATCCTGGGATCGAGTCCCGCGTCGGGCTCCCCACAGGGAGCCTGCTTCTCCCTCTGCCTATGTCTCTGCCTTTCTCTCTGTGTCTTTCATGAATAATAAAATCTTGAAAAAAAAAAAAAAAACAAATGAAGGCTGAGGAGCAAGGGACTAACTAATGAATATGGCTACTTTACCTGATTGTCATAATCACTTTATTCGCCTGCATTTTTGAGCAGAAAGTAAAAATAACTCAGCAATCCAAATTAATCTTTTGTTCTTGAGCAAGATAAGCTACACAGAATGCATATATATCTCAGAACCCCATTCCTAGAAAAGCACCACCCCAAGTCATCTTGAAGAATATCTGATTCCTGCCAACCTCGCCATTTCATAGTACCCCCCCCAAGTAAAAACCTGGTTTTATGCATATATAAAATGCATGCAAATATCTTTCTGTTCGGATGATATTTAAGTTGTAAAGACTGTATTTTATTGACACATACTTTGTGCAGTTTTATATATTTAATATATATGTATATGTATTGTAAAGAAAAGTTGAGGTAAAGACCTGATTTAATAGCAAGTTTTACTATTTTTTTCTCTCCGAGTTGTAATTTAATAATCTTCAAACAAAATGTTTATGAAAAATGCCAAAGATTCTAAACCTTATCATCCCGTGTCTGTTTTTCTTCATATTATATCTTCCTGGGTTTCTTTCTGGCTGAGCCAGATTTCTGCATGATTTGATTTGCTTCAAGTTAATGAAGCTGGCTGGAAAAGAGCCTTGCAGAAATTATAAAAGCTCCAGTAAATCTCTTAGTTGTACATACAATAGATATCCAAGAATCTCTTTTGTTAAACCAGTTACTCAATCTTCTGTGTAAACAATGCCTCATTGTCTCACTCCCAACTATCATGTAGTTTATCACAGTCTGTCATTTTGTAACGACCTAAGTCAGACATTTTTAAACAGACATGTGAGATCTGATCAGTCATTTGAATGAAAACTTTCAGCAGCAAAATAACCCCTTATTTATTTAAGAGTGGAACCGATACGCTATTGTTGTTCTTTTGCTATACAATTTCAAAATGAAATAATTTGTCCAACAAGAAGGCATCAGTAGTTAGACTTATTCCCTCTGTAGCCCAATGAGAATTCTCAGCATTAAGTTTTGGACAGCAGCCGGGCTGCAAGGGCAAGACTGAATAAACCTTTAAGAAACTGTTAATGGAAAACAATTGTTAATTGATTCAGTAGACTTTGAACATTAGAAAGGTTAGTTGTAAGAGAAATGTGAAGATTTATACGAGTAATCCAACTTATACCAAGATCCCAGAATGCTCTTTAGATAAAATTTATGGATGGTGAACTCAAAGTTTGATAACGCAAGATAATTTGGTAGGAATGTTGAAGTTTAGCCAAGCTCTCCTGATTGTCTTCTCAAACCTCACCCTCCCGTTTCCAGCTCTGCCTGGATGTCTTATAGACACCTGTACTTCACTGGGTTAGAAACTCTGCTCTCTCTTCCTCCTTGTGTTCAGGACCCCTAAACCCATAGTCTCCTGCTTGCTTCCTTGTTTCCCTTACTAGGGCTGGCATCTTCTGGGCTGGGAGACACTGAGCATCCCGTTTTTTTGTTCCTCGTGGTTTTTTTCCCCACCTCCCAGCCCATAAACTTGTAGCTCCAGTGTTTCCATGTTATCTTGGCCATTTCTATCTTGGCCATTTCTGATCACCATCCCCTAAACCAAGGCCTCCGACACCTCTAAGGAGTCATGGCAACAGTGCCGATTACATTATGCCAGATTAATCCTCATTCCGACTATTCTTTTCACTAGAAATACTTTCTCACAAGTTTCTGTCCAAATAAATTCTGCCCTCCTTTAAAATTTTCAGAAGCTTCCCA
Organism: Canis aureus; assembly: GCF_053574225.1. Lineage (NCBI taxonomy): Eukaryota > Metazoa > Chordata > Mammalia > Carnivora > Canidae > Canis > Canis aureus. Next base: position 46,668,524 of record NC_135612.1, on the reverse strand, counting down.
CCCCAAATAGGATTTCTTTCATTTCCTTGGCTAAATTAGACTCTACTCTTCTCTCTTACACCCCTGCCCCCTACGTCTTACATACCTTTCTGCATTTGCCATATTCTGCTATAGCTCATAGTTACCAGAGGCTTTGACTTTCATTGTCCTCCACTGGATAGACCATCCTGTCTGGCACCTAGTAGACACTCAGGAAATACATGATTAATGGACTGGGTCATAGTCAACTTTTCTTCTCTGCCCTTTTATGTATACAGAGAGTTGAGCCAGGTAGATTAGTATGGTCTGTCAGAGGAAATAATTTCTTGTATTTAGCACACAACTTATACTGTGTGATATTATTTATAAGCTCTGGCCATGTCAACTATAAACTTCTCAATGATGTCTTATATTGGCGAAGTCATTACCTACATGTCACAGAAAAATAAATTTGTGCACGGTAAAAAATAATCAACTTTGATTTTTCGTCTTGTCATTTATCATTTAATGAACACATACAGAACACTGATGATATGCCTGAACAAAACAGACTACATTCCATTGGTAGAGCAAGACATAAAACAGATACTTTCAAAAAGTGGCATGACATTTGCAGATTCAAGTTTTAAAAACAGTATTCTGGCTGCAGTGGTGGACCAGCACTTATGAGTGTTCAAAGGAGAGCTAATTTGAAGAATCTTTATAAATTGATGGTAGCCTGGACCTTCCAATAGCATCCATGGAAAAAATACAGGTGAAATCGTTAGATGGGGAGGAGGAAAAATGAGTGGGACTTCTCAGTTGCTTGACTATGGGGTGAGGGAGAGAATAGAGATGCCACTCAGTGTTCTCATCTTTGGGTCCAGGAAGATGGTATGGTTTTCCTAAGACAGAATTATAGGAGCAGCCATGAGAGGAACAGCATGAGCCCAGTTTTAGATGATGTTGAATTTGAGTTACCTGACAAGCCTCTAAATGGGGCTCTTAAAGAGGTAACAGTATATGGATATGGAGCTGAGAAAAGAAATGCACTATACTTGAGAGAAATATACTAAAGGCCAACAGTCATAGAAATGATTGAAGCCACATACATCAAGAAATTGACTCCATACTCAAGAAATTGACTGTTAAGTCTTATCAATTTATAAGGCTTATCAATTTATAAGACTATAAGACTTAGTCAACTAAGGCTAAATAGAAATATTAAACAAGAGAAAAGTAAGCATGCACTGTCATAGAATTCAGTTGGTAGAGTTTGTTTTAAGAAGGCAGGTGTGGTCTATAGTGCTAAATACCACTAAGATCACACCAGTTGAGGACAGAATAATGACCTTTATTTAATGACATGGCAACTCATGGAGAACTTGGCAATAAGTCATTTCCATGGAGTGGTAGGAAAGTAAACCAGATTTTGGTTGAAAAATGAGTGGACCTAAGAAAATGGAGACCACGTGGAGGTACCTCTTGAAAAATTCCACTAGAAGGAGAGGAGAGGGAGCACAGGAACTCAGAAAGGAAGAAAGTGCATGAGATTATTGAGGAAAAAGAACAGGGATGCCTGGGTGACTCAGCGGTTAAAGCATCTGCCTTCAGCTCAGGGCGTGATCTTGGAGTTCCAGGATAGAGTCCCACACTTAGTTCCCTGCATGGAACCTGTTTCTCCTTCTGCCTATGTCTCTGCCTCTCTCTGTCTCTCATGAATAAATAAATAAAATCTTTTAAAAAAGAAAAAAGTAGATGTTTCATGAGCTCAGTGCACACCTACTAGCAACAAAAAATACGTAAGTATGAGATGGAGTGGTTGGTATCATCACTTATTTTTTTAATGTTATTTATTTATTCATGAGAGAGAGGCAGAGACATAGGAGAAGGGAGAAGGAGGTTCCCTGTGGGGAACCCGATGTGGGCCTTGATCCCAAGATTCTGGGATCACAACCTGAGCAAAAGGCAGACACTCACTGGGCCACCCAGGTACCCCTGTATTGTCATTTAAAACTCTGTGAAAACACCCCTCTCTAGTGTAGTAGTAATCTAACTTTTATGGTAATAAAGTGGTTGGGAAATCAAAATAGAATATCTTTTGAAAATATTATGAGTAGTCAACTGATCATTGGATGAGTTTTGAAAGGTGAGTTCTAAAGAATAGCTTAAAGCACATGACCTCTTTATGTACGTCTCCTTGTAGAAAGCCTGCCCTTCTGTTCTGGTATGTTAATGTAGTGATTTACATGTGGAAAATGGATAGACAAGCTCAGAAGAATAGATAGCATTTTAGAGCATTTATTAAATGTCAGCTACTTCCTAAGTACTTTAGATGTAATAGCTTATTTAATTAACAACAACAACAAAACTACAAAATTTATCTAAATACCTATAGAAAAATTACCAGTTTCATTCAAACTGTCCCAAAAAATAGTAAAAAACAAACAAAAACAAGCAATCCCACCTTTCTACATATTTTATGAAGCCTGTATAATCCTCATTCCAAAACCCAACAAGGTGATACAAGGATGGAAAATTACTTCCCAAAATCCCTTATGAATATAGATACAAAATTATGAACGATATGTAAGCTTCTACACTGAAAACATGATTGAGAGAAAGAAAATAAATAAATGTAGGGTTTCATGGATTAGAAGATTCAATATATTAAGATGTCAAGAGATTAAATGTAAGTCCAATAAAAATTATAAGGTTTATTTTTTGCATAAATTAATCAGCTGATTCTAAAATGTATATGGAAATGCAAGAATCCCACAGTAGTCCAAGCAATCTTGTACAAGATTAACACTGGCAAATAACAAGATGTATTATAAAGTTATTGTAACTAGACAATGTGCTATGGGCACAAGTGTAGACAGATTAAAGAAATAGAAAAGACAGGAAGGACACTCATATTTGGTAACCTATGACCTAATTTATGTCAAAGGTAACATATTTTCAGTGTGGGGACAGTATGCAGTGTAGAGAAAAAAACCTTTTTGAAAAATGACACTGGGTCACTTTAGTATCCACATGGATAAAATAAATATTGACTCCTTCCTTATATTCCCCAAAATCAATTCTGTATGAATTGCAGATCCAAAAGTGGAAGGCAAAGTAAAAGATTTCAGAAAAAGACATAGAAAATATCTGCACATCTATGGATAAACAAAGATTTCTTAAAACAAGATGCTGATCATAATGAGAAAATGATAAATTGAAGATCACTAAAATTAATTTTGTTCTCAAAAAGTTTGATAGAGTGAAATGATAAATGACAAAATGAAAAAAAATATGTAATCTCCATATATAATCTGAAGAATTCTATCCGGAATACATAAATATGTTCTACAATGTAAAGGCAGAAAACCCAGTAGAAAAGGGTCAAAACACTTGAACAGACACTACAGAAAGCCTACCCAAATGGTCAGCAAATATAAAAAGTACTCAGCATCACTAGTCATCAGGTACATGCAAATTGAAACCACAATGATATAATTGCACATGGCCAAAATGGCCAAAATGAAAAAGTCAGTATTAAGTGTTTTTAAGGATATGGAAAAACAAATTTCTACATACTGTTACTGGGTGAGCACATAAATTGGTACAACCGCTTTGAAAAACCTTTGGAAAAATATCTATTAAAGCAAACTATAAGGGGCATCTGGATGGCTCAGCAGTTGAGCATCTGCCTTTGGTACAGGGCATAATCCTAGGTTTCTGGGATTGAGTCCTGCATCAGGTTCCCCACGAGAAGACTGCTTCTCCCTCTGCCCATGTCTCTGCCTCTCTTTTTGTGTCTTTCATGAGTAATAAATAAAATCTAAAAAATAAATGATAAAGCTAACCATATGCATGCCCTATGAACCTTCCCCAGTTTCAATTCTATAACCCACAGAGTTGGGCTTACATTCTATAAAAGACATGCCCAAGAATAATTTTAGCAGCACTGCTTGTATAATTCCAAAAACAGCAACAGTATATATTCATCGGTATCTGAGGTGATCAGTTACTTGGGCCTCTGCAATGGAATACCATATAGAAAGGAAAGGAAAAACTAAGTTTGCATGCAACAATATGGAAATTTCACAAATAATATTCAACAAAAGAAACAACACACAGCAGAGATACATGCAATGCAAGATTTCATTTACATCAAGTTCAAAAATGGAGAAAGATGGTCTATTATATTAAAAGGAGGCTGGGGATACAGTGGCAAAAAGGAGCCTGGGATGATGTCAAGGTTCTGTCCTTTTGGTCTGGATTCTAGTTTCATCAACTTATTAACTTTGTGAAAATCACTGAGCTGTAAACTTGGGACTTGTATAATTTTCTGCATGTTTACTCCAAGGAAAAGAAAGAAAAATTATGAAGCATGGCCATTTTATTCCTAATTTACAATGAAAAACTGAGGCTGATCACTGTTAGTATTTTAAACATGAAAGAAGAGCCCTAATCCAAATAAACATGTTGAGTTGTGCTAAGAGTTGGGAGTCGTTTTAAACAAACCCAAAGCAGACAGTTCCTAAATAGGCTCATTGCATTTGAATATTCCATTATGTCTTAACAGAAAGCAATCATCATTTTTAAAAGATATTCATTATTAGGAGTACACACACACACAAAGGTGGCTTCCTCTCACTGATCACTTACTGAAGCATTAAAAAACTGCTTTACATGAGCCAATTGGCCCTTGAAACCTCAAGATCTGAAGTGTTCCAGAAAGTTTTTTTTGGGGGGTGCCTGGGTGGCTCAGTCAATTCAGCGTTTTTGGAGGGTTGTGATCTCAGGGTTCTGAGATGGAGCCCTATTTTGGGTTCTGTGCTTAATGCAGTTGGCTTGAGATTCTTTCCTCCTCCTTCCTCTCCCTCTGCTCCTTACCCCCTCATTCTCTCTCTTCCCTTCCTCTCTCTCTCAATAAATAAATAGATAAATAAAATCTTTTAAAAAAAGTTTTACCTTTGTACATGTTACATTTATGTTCATTGAGCCTGGCAGTGCAAGTAGTTAAGTTTTGGGGGAGTTAAGGGCACCCGGGTGGCTCAGTGGTTGAGCGTCTGCCTTCAGCTCAGGGTGAGGTCCCGGGTCCTGGGATCAAGTCCTGCATTGGGCTCCCTGCAGGGAGCCTGCTTCTCCCTCTGTCTATGTCTCTGCCTCTCTCTGTGTGTCTTGAATGAATCAATGAATGAATGATAAATAAATAAATAAATAAATAAATAAATAAATAAATAAATAAATAAATAAAATCTAAAAAGGTTTTGGGGGAGTCAAAAGGTCAAAAATTGTACCAGGCTTTCCGCCTGAACAGAGAGGGTTGGTGCTCCTAACCACCCCCTCCCCCACATTGTTCGAAGCTCAATTCTACACACATACACATATATTCCTAAATTTTTATGAAATCTCACTTATTTCCAAAAATTGATCTGTAGATTCCAATTAAGAACCCAAAAACCTATGTTTTCAGGCAAAACATTGAGTTTGCCTCTTGCTGCATTTGACTCCTTAGGGGGGGAGGATGTGTTTTTCTAGATGCCCAATGTCAGTAGTCTGCTCAATGCCAGAATTCAATTCATTCATTATTCAATCTGGCTTTTTTCTGGGAAATGTTTTATTAGGCTCGTCTTTACAGCTGAGAAATCCTGAGATTTCAATTTGCTTTCCGTTCCTTTAATTCATTATAGTAATACAGACAAGCTTCTCTTCTCCATGTATTTTCATTATCAGATCAAAATAACTGGTTGGAAAAGCAAAAACACATGGAATCATTTTTTAACTGCATAATGAATAGCTGGCATATCTGATTTAGTATGCATCTACCAGATAAATTGTGATCTGCATAGTGGTAAATGCCATGATTTTGTTTTTGTTTTTCTATTTTGTTTTGTTTTGTTTTTACCACAAAAGTTCTGCACAAACTGGAGATGTGGTCCAGCAAAGAAAAGTTAACAGGAATGAGTAGAATGTTCCTTATACAATGAAAGGAGATGGCAGATTTTTTTTTTCCTGAGACATGAAATCACCTGCATATGCCTACTGCACGCTGGGCAGGTTCCAGGTAGAGAATGGGGTTGGCTGAAGGAAAATCTGAAGAAGTGGGAGACAGAAGCTCTCTGACTTTGTGAAAGGGTTGGACAGCAGTTGCAAGTTTTGGGGTTGTACAAATGGAAGCACGCTGGAAGCACAGTGCCCCCTGAATGGCAGCATTGTTGGCTTTACTCTATGACCAATGATCCTCCAACAGCAAAACTACCTTTTGCTCGTAAATTCATCAGAACAAACCATATGTTCAATGTGGCACTCCAGAACAATATGTACCTTATTCTACCATAAGAAAGATCCAAGAGTGGGTCCCCACCTGCAACACCTTACAATAAAGACAATGAAAACAGTTTGAACATGTGAAATAAGGAGCTCTTTGGGCAATTGCACTTTTACTGCTTCCTATTAACTTAATTAAAATTGATTTTAAAAAATTGATTTAAAAAAATGTACAGATGGAGCCATAATCCTGGGCAGAACTGAGCTCACATGGGGAGAGACACGGGCATGTGTTATCTCCAACTCTGAAAGTTTTGCCCTGGACTATGTTTATTCTCACCCTCAGATTCAGCAACTTGTGCCCCAGGGAATTTGGAAAAGTGATGCAGCATGTGACTCTGATTAGAAAAGAAACCCCTTATCATGTAAGAATAGCATTTCTTCTTTTCATAATACAGTATATTCCATTTTAAAATTACCTAAAATGTTTTTGTTGTGTATTTTTCTCCCTTCCAAATCATTAATAAAGATGCTAAAACAGAACGTGACCTTGATTCCTTCGATCCACTGACCAGATACCCCTCTTGAACTCGATCCAGTAGCATTTATCAGTCTGACCACCTTGAAAATTAAAATTGTCAACCTGCACTTTTCTCAGCATATTAAAGTTAAAATTGGAGCTTTGTGAGATCCTACTGGATCTTCTCCTACTTATTTTAAAGAGTGAACAGATCTAAGATTATTTCTCAGTAACCACCCCCACTCACTATAATCAGGTTTAAGCTTCATAATTTATAGCAGTGTATTTGCTTGTAAGACTCTGGACCCAGTTAGAACCATCCCAGTTGCAACCACTTATGAATTGTCACTTACAGTCAAGGCACTTAAAAATCATAGTTTTTTTTGTCAATTATGAAGATATTTTGCATAATTAACATGGTATGTCTGGGCGAAAGGTTTTGATCTGTGCTCTCATTCTTGATTTTACATGAACCACTTCAAAAGCATCATGGTTGGAGAGGCTTGCAGAGTGGTGAATTCTCTGGGGTCCGAGCAATTTTAGAACTATTGACTTTTGAATGATGAGGTTTCCTGACATTCTTTTCCCTTGCTTCTTATAAATGGTTACTTGGTCAGGCTGTCCATTTCTTTTGAGTATTCATATTGGCTGTTCCTGTGAAAGATTTCCAAATGAATATAGTGTCACGTTCATTTAATAATTAATGCCTCCTTTTCTCCTAACCCTTAGTTTTTAGCCTGGATTTCGATTATTCATAGTCCTGTGGGAGTGTGCATGAATTCAATTCATGTGTGGTCCTAAAACTTCCCATTACCTGTTAAACTCTAGTAGTTTAAAACTTCTCTCCTAATGCCCTGATAATCTATAAAATTGCTACGTATTGGATCTGTTTCACCCATTTTCCCTTTTTTTATAGCTGTCCATTCTCTAATTCAGAGGCAACAAAAATTTTACATGTCCTAAAACAGGCAATTTAAAAGGGGAGAAAACTCAGAAGACTAGGTGACCCCAAATTTCAACTATACTATTTTTCCCCACCTGCCTTTTGTTAGCATTTAATTGCTGCTGGCTTGAAGTTGAGTGAGCTCAATGACCCAGAGCTGGGAAGATAGGGGTTTAAATCCAAGATTTGGTACTATGGTACCAACTTACTATTTGTCTTTAGGTATCCCACTTATCTCCCTGGAACCTCAATTTCCTCATTGCTACAATAGAAATAACAGTCTCCAAATTATGAGGCTTTGGGATAAAAATATATATACTCAGCACATACTGTTCACTTTTATCGAATTAGGATATACACAGAAACAGTGAACAAAACATAAGTATGCAGCTTCATGAATTTTCACAAATTGAATATTCTCATGAAACTGACATCCAGATCAAGAAACTTAACAATACTAGCATCCCAGAAGCCTTTATGTGCCCCTTTGAATTACTATCCCTCAGGGGTACGTATAAAATTTCTCAACCTCATCACTGTTGACCTTTGGAGCCAGATAATTATTCATCATGGAGGGGTGGGATACTTAAGTCTGTAAGGATGTTTAGCAGCATCCCTGACTTCTACCAATTAGATGCCGGTTGTACCTCCCCCCGATCTGGGAAGATATGACAATAAAAACATGTCCAGATATTTCTAAATGCTCAGGGGTGGGGCATATGAGGAGGCAAAAATCTCCCTTAGCTGAGAACCATGAGTATATACTGTTCATTATGCTGCCAGACCCTATGGCCAGGAGGCATCCCTCCTCTGTGAGCTGTCTTCTGTTCTCCAGTCTTCACCACTCCATGGAACTCACCGGGACCAGCGCAGTTGACAGAAACCTCTGAGTAACTGTCAGGTAGGTTCACTATCAGTTCTGTAAGGAGGTTGTCCCTGGTTCTGGGGCCTGAAACGTTTTGCTTCGGTTCCCATTTTTTCCATCACCCACTTTTCCAGCTTCTATTACCACTGCCAGTGGAAGTTTTATTTGGTTCAACCACTTTGGAAAACTGTTGGCAGTATTTATTAAGTATTTACTAAACTAAGAGTATGCTTAACCCTTATGATTCCCTTTTGAGTATCTATTCAACCAACCACTTATAACTAAACTTTCCCCTGAAAGAACTGAAGCACTCCCAACTACAACATTAATGTGTTCATTAACTTTCCTATTTCAGGGGAACCTCACAGCTGAAAATAAGATACATTATTTCCTTCCCATGTACCATAAGCAAATTGAGGAGCTCAGGATTAGTATTGATTTTTTGTAATAAATTATATTATAATTGGAATTAAATTCTGAATGAATCTACATATTATGACTGATATATCTCTGAAATCTCTTTTAAGTTATTATGCTTCTACTCTGTTTTTGTTGTTGTTGTTTTGTATTTTTTTCTTTACAATTTATTAGTTGAAGGAACTGGTGTTTTGTCCTGTAGAGCTTCTGACCATCTGAATTTTGATGATTGCAATCCCATGGTGTGGTTTAATATTTTCGTCTGTTTTTCCTGATCTCTGCAAATGATAGTTAGAAAGAGTTGTCCTCAGATGCAGCTTGGATACTTTTGGAAATATTTTCTGTAATGCTGGCATACTCTGCCACCAAGAGGTATATAATTGGAGCAATTGTTAAAATTTAGATCCATTAATTCATTAGAGCTGCATTTCCCCTGCATTTATTAGTTTATACCACAAAAAAGAGAATGCCTCATTCTACCACTTGTTTAACCATTTGTAATTTTTTTAAGTTTTTACTCAAATTTCAGCTACTTAACATACAGTATAATATCAGTTTCAGATGTACAATATAGTGATTCAACACTTCCATACAACACCCAGTGCTCATTACGACAAGTGCCCTCCTTTATCCGCATCACCTATTTAACCTACTCTCTCCCCACCTCCCCTCTGGAAACGATCAGTTTGTTCTTTATAGTTGACTGTGTTTCTTGGTTTACCTCTCTATCACTTTTTCCCCTTTGCTCATTTCTTTTGTTTCTTAAGATGTGGTATATATAAAGAATGGAATATTATTCAGCCATCAAAGAGAATGAAATCTTGCCATTTGCAATGACATGGATGGAGCTAGAGAGTATTATGCTAAGCAAAATAAGGCAGTCAGAGAAAGACAAATACCAATAGAAAAATTCTTATAGGAAATTGAGGATTCTTTCCCTCTATTTACCTTAAAAAAAAAGATTTATTCACCAGCATCTAATGTTGATTAATTACATCTTTTGTCTCTTTATAAACCAACAGATTTAAATTTTTTAATATGTTTCCAATCATATATATATCATCCCATACTTGGCCAATGAAGGTCTCTTCAAGTTCCTTTTGACACGATCTTAGTAGTTTTTGGTAGTTACCTTGCTATTTGACATAATGAGATGTTCAAAACTCATACTGTACCTATCTTACTGTGGACCTAGACTCAGTCATTTCTCCCAAAAGCTCTGGTTCTTTTTAGTGGGAAATTATATTTCAAGACCACAATCTGGGTGCATTAGTCAGGATTCTCCAGAGGAAAAGAACCAGCAGAATGTGTGTGTCTATATGTGTGTGTGCTACATGTGTGTACTTATAAAGAGATTAATTATAGAGAATCGGCTCATGCAAATCAGCAGTGAGTCTTTAAGCTAGATACCTAGAATAGCCAATGATGTAGCCCCAGCCTGGAAACCTTGAGAATGCTGGCTAATGTTACAGTTTCAGTCTGAAGGCAGGAAAAAAGCTAATATCTTAGTCTGAAGACACTGAGGCAGAAAGAAACCTCTCCCACTTACAGAAAGTGAGATTTTTTGTTCTATGCAGGTTTTCAACAAATTAAGTGAGGCCCACACACATTAGGAAGGGCAGTCTGCTTTAGACAGCCTACCAATATAAATGTTAATCTCATCCCAAAACCTCTTCACAGAAAAAAACATGAAAATGTATGATCAAATATCTAGACACTGTGTGGCCCAGTCAAGTTGATGCTGAAAATTAATCATGGCACTGGGTGCTAGGAGTGCTCAGTACTGCTGAATTTCTAATTGTTTCTAGATATTTTCAATGGACAGACTGAATTGTCTGATTACATATCTAGGTCATTTTCTTGTATAGGAAATTTGGTATTTTTAATTTCTTATAAACTAATTATATAGAAATATTAATCACATGTGATATGTTACAAATATTTTTTCCAAGATTGTCATTTTTTTAACTCTAATTATGACGTCTTTTGTAGAAAAATTTATTATTATGTATGTTTATGGTCATTCTATAAAATTATTTAATCTATATCTTTCCATATTGTTCCTGGATTTTGATGAAACATTAGGAAGTTTTCCTCATTCACAGGTGACAGAAGAACCCACCCTTGTTTTTTTATTTGATTGTTTTGTTTCACTGTTTTATTTTTAAATACTTGAGCAATTTTTGTTCATACATTTAAATCTTTTTTATTTTCTTCTGGCATAAAGGTTGCTGTCAAAAACCCTAATGTCAAGTCTGATTTTCTATTACTTATAAGTGACTTAGTATTTTTACTTGGAAGTTCAGTAGTTTTACTAGAAAAAAATCACAATTCTAATCTTTGTTATCCAGTGTTGTTCAGTTATCCCAAGTACATGGTGTGCCTCTTCAAAATGGAATCTCCATTATGTTCAAGTTCTGCGGAGTATATCCTTGTAGTAGTAGACTTAACTGAGTCATAGGGTATATAAGCTTTAGTAAATACACTCAAACAGTTTTCCAAAGTGGTTGTACATATTTGCATTTCATCCACCACTGTAAGAGAGTTCTGATGCCTCCACATCCTTCCCAACACTCAACATCTCCACCCATTTCATTTTAACTCTTTGAACATGTGTGCAGTAGTATCTCATTACAGTTTTCCACTTTTATTTTTTTAAGATTTCATTTATTTATGAGAGACACAGAGAGAGAGGCATAGACATAGGCAGAGGGAGAAATGGCTCCCCATGGGGAAGCCCAATGAGGGATTTGATCCCAGGACCTCAGGATCACAACCTGAGCCAAAGGCAGACGCTCAACCACTGAGCTACCGAGGTGTCCCTCATTACAGTTTTTTAAATTTAAATTCAATTAGCCAGCATATAGTACATCATCAGTTTCAGATGTAGTTTTCAATAATTCATTGGTTACGTATAACACCCAGTGCTCATCTCATCATGTGCCCTCCTTAATGCCCATCACCCAGTTACCCCATCCCTCCATCAACCTCCCCTTCAGTGACCCTCAATTTCATTCCCAGAATTAAGAGTCTCTCTTGGTTTGTCTCCCTCTCTTATTTTTCCCCATTCAGTTTTCCCACCTTTCCCTTATGGTCCTCTGCACTATTTCTTATATTCTACATATGAGTGAAATAATATAATTGTCTTTCTCCTGTTAACTTATTTCTCTTAACATAATACCCTCCAGTTCCATCCATGTCACTGTAAATGGTAGATATTCATCCTTCCTGAGGGCTGAATAATATTCCACTGTGTAAATAAACTCATTACAGTTTTAATCTGCAGTTTTCTGATGGCTAAAGAAGTTGGACACATTGTCATATCTTTCCTTCACCATTTAGATACAGTAGTTTCCCCTAACCACCTGTGATATAAATTGCAAATGTTTTTCCAAATTTGGCACTTTTAAACTCTAATTATGATGTATTTTATTTTTAAAAGTTTTGGTTTTTATATATATTTTTGCTTTTTACTTATTTTTGGGTGGTTTTGTTTTCCATGGTTTCATGGTTAACCTGTGGTTAATGGTGATTCAGACACAGATGATCCTTTTTCTGGTGAATGGTCAGAAAGTCAATAGTAGCCTAATGCTATGTCATAGTGCCTATATAATTTACCTCCCTTCATTTTATCACCTCACGTCATTACATGAAGGGTGAAAACAGCACAATAAGAAATTTTGAGAGAAAGACCACATTCATTCAACTTTTATTGCAGTATATTGTTATAATTGTTCTATTGTATTATTAGGTGTTTTTGTTAATATCTTACTATGCCTAATTTATAAATTATCATAGGTATGTATGTATAAGATAAACATGATATACATAGAGTTCAGTGCTATCTGAGGTTTTGGACATCCACTAGGGATCTTGGAACTTATACCCTATGGAGAAAGAGGACTTCTGTAATTCTCCTTTGTGAAGTGCTTATTTAACCCTTTTACCTTTTTTAAAATGAATTATCTTGTTTTTGTCATCAGCTTAATAGAACTTCTTTCCATGTAATCTGCATATGAGCCAGTTGTCAGAATTATGGATGACAAGAATCCTTCCCATTTTATTACTTGCCTTTTCACTTCTATGACCTGCTAATGATGTCTTTCAATGAAAAGAAGTTCTAAATTTTAACACAGTGCAATTTATTATGACTTTTACTGGTTTTAGGATGGAGGTGTGGGTCAGAATAGCTTTACAGCTATTGTTCTTGCAAAGTGACTGAAAAACATGGCTTTACACTTTGAATTCTTTCTCCTCTTTTTATCACTGGTATCTCAAACTTCTCCCTCCTTTGCCCCATTGTTCATGTTGTATTCAATTTCATCTCCACCCATAGCTGTTCTTAACTTTCAGGGGGACTTTGTCCCAAAAGGAAGCTTTGGTCTTATTGGCTTTGAGATGTGAGCATTTATAGTGCTCAGATAGCTCCAGTTCCATCAGACTCTACAAGGTACTCATCTAAAAATTGGAAGGTGCAGATGTCCTTCCTAGTCTCAGCTGCTGTCTGTATATTGCCTGCCTTACCTCTCTGAGTACTTTTTGGAAATTTGGAGGGTTTTTGTTGGTTTTAAACTCAGATCCATTAGATGCCCCATTCTTCCTCTGTGGATACCTTGTAGGTCTTGAAACTATCAAGTTTGTCCTCACCCACTTATATTTTGGGGCTTATGGAGATGCCATGTCACCTAGTTTGGGTGACCTATGTCATATATAAGTTTTGGTATCTATCATAATTTCTCTGCTTGTCTTCATGAAATGATTTGGAAAGATTATATATGTATATAATATATATAGTCTTCATCATATTCCCTGAATTTCTCTCACTATACTTATTATTCTCATCTTGCAGAAGGGGAGCCAAGCTCTTAGAGAATCTTCGTCAAAGTCAGATAAGATAACATGTGGAATGGGAATCAAGTCTATCTCCATGAACTCCAAGGTTTAATACTGTTTTACTTCCACTATTCTATGGCCTATTTTATTTATTTGTTTGTTTGGTTGTTTGTTCATTCATTCATTCATTCATTCAAGTAATCTCTGTCACCAAAATAGGGCTTAAACTCACAACCCCCCCACAAGATCAAGAGTCCCATGCTCCACCAACTGAACTATCCAGGCACCTCATTTATACTTACTTTTATCTAATCAAAAAAATCTTTGTCTGGCATGTTTCATAAAGTATATAATATTTTAATCATCTTATACAGACATAATTTATAAATAAATAAAACTACAATTATTGGGGGTGTTCAAAATATTTTGCTCAGTATTCTCAATTTTTTTTAAAAAAAAATTGTGAAGATCTAGGGGCACCTGAGTGGCTCAGTAAGTTAAGCATTCAACTCTTGGTTTCCACTCAGATCTTAGGGTCCTTGATCAAACCCCATATTGGACTCCACACTCAGTGGGTAGTCTGCTTGAGATTCTCTCTCTCTCCCTCTGCCTCTCCTCCTGCTCTCTTTCTTTCTCAGATAAGTAAATAAAATCCTTTAAAAAATTTAAAAATGTAAAAATCTAGTAACTTAATCAGTGTGCATTAAACTATGTAACAGGAAGTTTGAGTACTTGGTATAATGAAGAAAATAAGAATCCATGAAAACAAAGATTCATTTCATCTTCTTTATAATAGCCAGTTGTTATAATGGGATGAAAGACAATGAAAATACATGAGAAATTATAAACAGTGGTTTTCATATTGTGGATTCCGATGCTGTAGATACCCAAATTTCATATGCAACTGAAAATACAAATTACTGAAGTTTCATATCACATTAGCTGAATTGGGAAAACAACATCTATTTGGAGAGATAAACATTTGATGGAAATTGGCTAAACACTACACACCAGGCTATTTTTTTTTGCCTTCCTTCATTGTTGCTTAAAAGTATAATAAAGAGAAGTACAGTTAGAATGTCTGGAAGAATAATGTCTCCCAGAATTATTAAACAGCACAAGTCAAATTATAAACAGAAATATTCAGTGAGGTTTAATTTTGAGGCAGTGTCTCCTTTGCAGGTCAAAAATTATAGGATGTATTAAAGAGAGTCCTTTGTGTTGGTTTCTATGGCTGCTATAACAAATTGCTAGAAATTTAGCAGCTTAGAAAAAGACAAATTTGCTTTACAGTTCTAGAAATCAGAAATCCTACAAGATCTCATTTGGCTAAAATCAAGGCATCAACAGGACTTCATTCCTTCCTGAAGCTTTAGGGGAGAGGTGATTTTCCTGTTTTTAGAAGGTGCTCCCACACCCTGGCTCCTTCCCACCCTTGCCACTCCATCTTCAAAACCATCAATGATGAGCAAAAATCTCATTCTGCCATTCTTCTGGTTGTCTTTTCCAATTCCTTTTTTCATGTGTAAGGACTATAAAACACTATAAAATGCTATATCATCTATATCTATATCTATACACTATATATATATATATATATATGTATAGACTAAAAAATAAATTGATCAGTTTTGGGCAGTGAGCACATTTCTCTCCTGTTTTCTTAGGAGAGTCTGTTATCCATATTTATTTTCTTTTTTTTTTTTAAGATTTTATTTATTTATTAATGAGAGACACAGAGGGAGAGGCAGAGACATAGGTAGAGGGAGAAGCAGGCTCCCTGCAGGGACCCTGACTCAGGACTTGATCTCATGACCCGGGGATCATGACCTGAGCCAAAGGCAGATGTTCAACCAATGAACCACCCAGGTGCTCCTCATATTTATTTTCAAAGCAGAGCTTCTCATACTACTGTGGATTATACCCACACATTCACATGAGCATGGGCATGTACACATATGCACACATATACATTGCTAATTTTCTCAGAACATCACTGAGAAAACAATGGTATGTGAAGAAACATCTTATTTGTAATGAGAAAGGCTCCAATGCAGTATGGGATGATATAAAGAGCATCAAACTAAGAATCAGAAAATCCACGTTCTCCACCTGAATCTGTCCTTTTATGAACTCTAATGTAAAACAGTATTAGTAGTACTTGAACGAGCTGTGTAGAGAGTCATGAGTATTTCTTTATCTCAGAGGTATTCCCCATCAAAATTCCATTAAGGAGCCTCACAGCCAACTAATGGTCAGCTCCAGAGGTGAAGAATGAGGAAGATAATCCTAGTGTAAATTTATCGGAGAAGGAAATGCTTTTATATAGTAGAGCCAGGAGAGGAGACTCATCTCAGGTAGCCAAATATAAGCCAGACCCCAGAGCTTTAATTCTTGATGTCATCACTAACACTAATTCTTGAACCCTTGAGCACAAAATTGCAGTACACCCTATCTCATTTTCTCCACTAAAGTAATTGGATGAGATATCTAGGGATAGAACTCTAAATACTGGCGTCTTGCATAAAATGTTTCCATTTTTGAAGATCTTGGCATTAGATTAGTCCATTTTGTTGTGTAACAATACTGCCTCAATGCTCAGCAAAAGTGGATGTTGAAACTCATCATTAGATACAGTTTGGGCTTCTTTTCCCCCAATTCTCAGTTTCAATTATCCGTGTTATACTTGTCTCCTATCATTTCAGAAAATCACAAGTTGGCAATCATAATTACATAATTCTTTCTGAACAAGCTGTCAAAAATAGAGGCTTAACACTAAAAAATGCAAGTCCTTTAAATTGATTGGTTTGGGGAATTTTGTCTCTGGATTTGGCCCAAGATTGGATTGAAGTAGTTGATTATCTTAATAGTATACTTAAATTTTAACCACGCAGTTACATTACTTTTGACTCACGCTAGGAAATGATTATGTCAGAACTGGAAACCGTAAAGCTAGAAATTGTATAATAATAGAAATACCAATTAAGCTGTGAGTTGCAGAGGCAGACTGGAATCTGCTGGAACCGAAAACCAACAACAACTGAAGCATTTCTTTTGTCTCTAAATCTGTTTCCTGTTAATATCGGTGAGCTGCGTGGCACTCAGCCTGCCAAAGAGATATTAGGTGCACACATTTGGAAATGCACATATGCTTTTCAGCAAACAGACAACAGGTCAGGCTAATGAGAAGTGTTCGCCTGAGGAATTCATCACGTTTTAATAGGTTTGTCATATTGACACCAGGGACTGTGTGAGTCATCATTTCCCACAAAGGTGAATCTCTGCAGTGGACAGCAATTTTGCATTTTAAGACTTGATGAATAAAAATTCCACTGCTGGCATCTACTCCTGCCACCTACGATCCTTTAGGACATGAATTTAGCTGGGCTTGACTTTGTAGAGAATTTAATGCTGGGACCAGGAGAAAAGTTAACTTCCTAGCTGAGCGAACTTCAGTCTGTTCGTGCCACTGTGTCTTAGTTTTCCGATTTGTCAAATGGGGGGTTTGTGTGGAGGAAATCTAGCAATTTCATGCAGATAAAAAGAGATCAGAGAGAGAGAGAGAGAGCTAGACCAGCTGTGTAAGCAATTTGGCAAAGTGCAAGGTATTTTTATCATTATTGAAAATGATACATTTTTGCGTGATTTTAGGATAATCTATGTTGTTGAATGTATAGATTTCTGTGTTGTGAAGTAATGCCAGGTCACATTTAAACTTTCTTTTTCTTTCTGCCTTTAAACTATGTGCCTTTATTATTTATTTATTGTTCTGTTAACTGTAGCCAGTGCTTTTAACTCCTTCATCTTTGGGCTCAGAATGTCACTGTCCACCCTTGCCATCATGTCTCATCCCCCTCCCACCTGCCACCTCCTTATACTGGGGATGCACCTTCCTTTCTCTCTTGGGTCGCATCTATGGCTTCCTGGGCCACATGCCCTCCTTTTTCTGGATTTTATCTCTGCTTATGCTGAAGGACACCTAGAAACAACTTCCTTATTTTTAATCTTTTAAAAGATTTGTATTTATTTATTCGAGGGGAGGCAGGAGCAGGAGGAAGGGAGAGAGGGGGGTGGAAAGCAGACTCCCCACTGAGCAGAGTGGGGTGGGGGTGGGGATGTGAAACTCGATCCCAGGAACCCAAGATCTTAACTTGAGCCAAAGTCAGATGCTTAGCTGCCTGAGCCACCCAGGTGCCCCTAGAAACAACTTACTAAGACAGAATATATAGAAAGTTAAGTATTTGAGCCCTTTACTGTCTGAAAATGTATTTATTTGCTGCTCGTACTTGTCTATAGTTCAAAGGTCATGGATCAGTGCTGATTTGACAATAACGTTCCTTCCTTTGAGCATTCGTATCTGAAGCTGTTGCATCTAGTGGCTGACAAGAGGTTAGTGCCCATCTGATTCTACTCCGTCAGCAAGAGTAGCTTTTTCAGTAGTCTATTCTTTTGCAGTAGCTTTTTTTGCTGTTTTCTAAAGAATTTTTAGTTTATCTTTGCTTACAAATTTCACAAGGAGTCACTTAGATTTATATCATGTTCCAATTCATTCCTCTTGGCACTCAGGCTGGAATGAAGTCTTTCAAGCTAAACCTTCTTACCTAGTTCAGGCCTAAAAAAGGTGTTCCCTATTATCTTTTTTTTTAAAGATTTTATTTATTTATTCATGAGAGAAACAGAGAGATTGACAGAGACACAGGCAGAGGGTGAAGCAGGCTCCCTGTGAGGAGCCTGAAACAGGACTCAATCCTAGGACCATGGGATCACGACCTGAGCCAAGGGCAGACTCTCAACCACTGACCACCCAGATGTCCCAGTGTCCCCTATTATTTATTTATACATTTTTTTAATTAAAAAAAATTTTTTTTTTATTTATGATAGTCACACAGAGAGAGAGAGAGGCAGAGACACAGGCAGAGGGAGAAGCAGGCTCCATGCCCCGGGAGCCCGATGTGGGATTCGATTCCGGGTCTCCAGGATCGCACCCTGGGCCAAAGGCAGGTGCTAAACCGCTGTGCCACCCAGGGATCCCCCCTGTTATTTGTTTATAAAGTAACTTATCTTCCTCCTTATTGAGACAACTGTATACAGAGAAGTAAGACTTTGAATAATCTTCCTCTCTCTTTTTTCCTCTATTTTCTCTTTTGCTCTACACTCTGGGAAACTTCTTTGACTTTCTGTTTTGATCTTGCAATTAATTATTTAATTTGACCAATCATGTTTTAAATTCTGTTATCTTTTCCATAGCAGTCTCTTCTTTTTTTTTTTTTTTTTCACTGTATTCCCAACTCTGAAGCTAAGAGAGTGTTTTCTATTTTTGTTTTTATCTGTCTTCCTGAATCATCCATTTCTTCCATGTCGGTTCCTCTTTTATGTTACTTGTTTTCTTCCCAGGTCTGTGGATCCATTGTTGATTCTTCTTATTTTGGACCAAAGAACTGGCTTGGCTGTTTTAGGCAAGAGCGGCAGGTTTTCTCTCCTCATGAGTAAGTAGGTCCTTCTCCTGCTAAATCCGTTTTTGGAAGATCTCTACCAGTCTGGGAAGAGTATGCCCACTAGCTGTAGGTACTCAAGTAGGCAGAGTCTGTTCCAGGGTGTGAGTCCTTCCAAATGCCAGAATAAGAAAGGCTTTGTTCTGAACCTGCCAACACCACACATAATGAGTGTTGATATTATTCATAGCTGACACTTAGGCACTGTTCTAAGTATTTTAAACATAGTAATTATTTAATCCTCAAAACAACTATATGAAGTAGGACTATTATGAACCCCCATTTTACAGAAGAGGAAAGTGAGGCCCAGATAGTTAAGGAAATTGCTCATCACACAATTGTAAGAAACAGACCAGAGCTTTGAATCCAACCAGGCTAGCTCTGGAGCCTGTGCCCTTGACTGTTACATATTATGTATTAAGAAAATCCATTGATATTCTCTAAAGAAGAAATCTTGACTTTTATCAATTGAGACCATGCTGGGTTCCTGTGAGTCTACCTTGTCCCAGAACCTCTTCTTATTTGTGCCTCTTTTAGACCCCGCCAACTTAAAGATGAGCTGTCTGAGGGTTGCCAAGGACAAAGTTGTGGCCTTCTCCACTATACTGATGTGGAGACTCTACTGACACCATCCCCCATTTGGCACTACCTCTCCCCCTGCTATCAACATGTTCCATTCACCCCCACACTGCTTCATATCTCTCATCTGTGAGGACTCCTCCTTTATACTCTCAGCTCTTGTGCATTTATTCTCTTTTGTACGATGCTCTAATTTTATTAGCTTCTCATTAAAGAAAAGCCATTCTACTATGTTCAGTTAACAAGATTTTATGAAACCAAATTAAACACAATTTTTGGCCCCTACTTACATATTTATCCATTCAAATGGTTTAAAACAACCTGTGCCAATTAACTCTATGACATTATCATTCTAAACTAGTAATTAGTTTTGGTTAATCCAAGTTAGTCTAGTGATAAAGATGAGAATGTATTTTATTGTTTTCAATACACCTAGACTTACATATGTGCTTTGATATATCTTAAAGCCTAGGTGTAATAACACATCTGAGGACATTTGAAATTTTATTCTGAAAGAGTTGTATTGTAAAAACGTATTCAACTTCCACTAGTTCCTTCCATAATTTTTGAATATTGTCTATGGATTACATTCTGAACAAGTCTTAAAGATCTCAGATAAGAGAAATTCTCTGCCTTTTAAAGCCTCATAATTTTTGTTGGAAAGCTTAACTATAGGTCTATTTCTCAGGTTTTAGAAATAAGTTCTACTAATATAATAAAAACGAATATTTTAAAGTTTAAACTTTCTTATTATTACTTAAAAATAAACCAATGAGGTCCATTCTAAGACATTTCAAGTCAATGAGTATTATTTTTTTCCTGTGAGAGAAGTATTAATAGAATTTTAACCAGAAACTTTACTGAAAGTCAATGCCACCTCTTTGCATTTATCACTGCCAGTCTTGCTCTGCATATTTTTTTTTTTTTTTTGGTATTTGCCATGCATTGTTAACGGTGATTGTCATGTAATTAAATCACTGCTCATCACAAGAGCCTGTTTTTATGCTGAGATAAGCATCAGAAGCCTGCTGCAAGACCCCCAGATCAATAAAGATGTTCCCAGTAGGATTACAAAGAGGCTGGGGTTGAGCAGGGCACCAGAATTAATTAGAAATGATTTCTCTTTTTCTTTCTACTTTCAATATATTTTTTAATTGTTTTTTTCCATTTTCAATGAGCTATACCTCCCTCTTTTTAAAAAAATTCTACACTGGTACTCAGACACTTCTGTCCAGAGATATGTAGAGGCTGAGCTCTTAATTTCACCCATTTTTCAGTTATATCCTCAACTTACTTTAGTCTTCGTTATCTATGAGTTTTCAAAGAAACTTTGGAAGCAGAAGTGGCCATCCAATTTCAGAAAGCTACTTGAATATTAAAATACAAGCTTTGAACTGCAGGTGGATTTCTTGTTTTAGTTGGCATGCTCTTCAGAAAATGTGATATCCAGTTTTTGGAATATTAGTGTATTCTAAAATGAAACCAAATCCAAATCAAATGTGAATTTTAAAAAAAGAAGAGGAAAATTTCTTGGTCTTCCATAACTGGGTATGACATCCTCTTGGAGAGTGATATATGAGAGAACCAGGAATACTAAGGCTCATTTTTGAGACCGAAAACATTGTATTCTAATTAAGAAGTGTGTTCTGGTGCAGATAGGGATGCCATAACAACAGGGCCTCCTATATTTCTAACTTCAAGGACTATTAAAATTCTTGACTATAGAAATGGAGACCAGAAATGAATGAGGCAGCAGCTGCAGGAGGTGGTATCAGTAGGGAAAGGAAGATGAGGATATTCAAACAGTAAAAGATGACCGGAATATTTCCAGGAATTGAGACACATACTTCACATAAAAGGAGAGAAGAAAGAAATAATCAAATATTTCAGAACAGGAGAGAGAAAGTGATCTATTAATGGTGACCCAAAATGACCTCATGGTAAGATTCTATTATCAGGTGCCCATGGTCACAGATGGGCCTTGACAGAGCAATAGAGTGATGGGGTAGGGGCTTTGATGCATTTTGCCCCCACTGGTCTTCAATAATTAAATCACATATACATTCATTCTTGTAATCAACACACCCATACTTATGGAGTGCCTACTCTTAGGGTTTGATAGCATTTAAGGGGCTATAATACTCCTTTTACCATCTGAGGTCAGACCAAGAGATAGATGCAGGAGTCAAACAAATGGAGATGAAAATACATCTTTATTGCTACTACTAAACAATGAGGACAAGTGGGTTCCCTAATACTGAACCCTAGGATTAAATAGTCATAGTCAGACAGAGACTGTTGGATACCAGAGGAAACTGTTGCATTACCTGATCCTGTAAGACTCCTCAGAAAGGAGTAGAGAGAAATGTCCATGCTGTGCAGATAGGTGGACTCCAAAGAGGAAGGAGGGAATGGGTCTGATGTCCTTCCTCCTCCCTGGGCAGGTGTGTTGATAGAGGCACTGGAGGGAAGTCAGGTGTGTTACTCCAACATAGATGGCAGTCCCTTAACTAGTGGACTAGGGCAAAGGACCCTTCCTGTAGACTGGGAAAAGCACATTTCTGCCAGGTGGGAACCGGACATAGCCCATGCCTAAAGGAGCATGTATAGTCCAGTATGGCAATCAGAGCAATAAATAAGCATTAATAACACATGTGAACAATTTTCTTTTCCAGGAAGTGGGGCATGTTGGACAACTTAGAAGGTAGCTGGACCATGGGACGCCTGGGTGGCTCATTCAGTTAAGCATCTGACTCTTGATCTCAGCTCAAGTCATGCTCTCAGGGTCATGAGATGAGATTGAGTCCCACACTGGGCTTCATGCTCAGTGGGGAATCTGCTCGAGAATCTGTCTCTTCTTCTCCCTCTGCCCTCAACGCCTCCAGTTCATGCATGGGCACCTGCATGCTCTCAAATAGATAATAAATAAATCTTTAAAAAAATTAGAAAGTAGTTGGTCAGTCTTAACCTAGTTTTCGAATCCTATATGACAATACTGTCCCGGAAATACAGTTGATTGCACTCAAAATGTACCACTCTGCCATCCTTAATACACATGCCTGCTTTGATCTGGAATAGCCTTCCCCCCCCAATCCCTGTCCCCTCTCTCCCAGTAACATTCATTTTCAGTGCCTTTCCCATATTATACCCCTTTAAGGACCATTTCTTGACCTCCAAAACTATGCATCACCTTTTCAGCTTTTGACCATATATGCCACTTTGTTCCTTCCCCATGGCCATTGCATGACTCTACATTGTATCACAAGAATGCATATGCTTGGCTTAGCCCTTCTCGAATGGTGCCATCCCCATATCTAAATGTCTTCAAACATCTGACTTCGAGGCTTTGCAGGTGGACATCCAGAAGAGATGTTAAGTGAACTGGAAAGAAGCTAAGCTCCCCTCCTTTTATGACTGATCAGGCTTTTACTGGCTTCTCAATTCGCTCTGTGTGCCAAGATCCCCCCACATCCAGAGGAGGGAGTATAGAACCCACATGGCTTGCGCAACCTCCCTAAACCCTGTAGCTAGCTAGAGTGGCTTCACTTCTCTGTGCAGAACTGCAAGGGCCATTTACCATTTGATGGTATTTAAATCCAGAAGGTGGCAGACGTGTGGTCAAGGGGAATTCAGGTTTTCTGAAAAGTTCCAGGGGAAGAAGGAATTTCATTATTTGCTCCCTACAGTCTTCATGCTATCCCCTGCATTTTGTATTTTTCATAAAACAAAACATTTTGCCTTCACAGTAGAAGCTCTGAGTGACCTTCGTGCTGTTTATTGCCTCTCCGGCTGTATTAAAACTCCAAGCTGTGCAGCGGGATTTCTAAAGGACACGGGCCTCAAACCTGCCAACCTATCAATTTAGTGGGGAGAAAAAATAAAAGTTAGCGTGCCTCTCAGACGCCTGAGATTGTATTTGTAACTAACCTTCAGCACAGACCGAACTGTTCACTAAGAGAGACCTATTCTCATGGTTTAGAACACCTTCCCCTCTCCCTCCCCATCCTAGACCTTTCTGCTGCTCGCTTTTGTCGGAGGCAGAATTGTTCCTTCTCTTTCTGAAAGCAACTCTTCTCTCCAAGGACGGTGATATAATGTCTAAAGCAAACCACTCAGCCCACTGGTCCCCACTGTGGCTTGGGAGGTGACTTGCAGGGTAATGAGGTCTTGCTGCCGCTAGGGCCCTAAAGACAATTATGAGATGGAGTCTCTCCTTGGCAACTTTCCAAACTCATGTGTGACCCTCTCCACAGGCAATTGGTCTTGGTTTTTGTTTTGTTTGTTTGTTTGTTTCTAAGGATTTGTGGTTTTTAAAATCTGAGGAACCAAAGAAGAATACCCCACCCAGTTTCCTTCTGCCTATGGAGTGTCACCGTGTTTAGCATAGACAAGTGACCCAACCAGGGCCAAAATCTTTCCTTGGTTCCGTACATAAGTATCGAAGAGAGCTGTTAGATTTTTATTTCAATTTGCCGGGCTGGAAGGAGCTCCTGGCAGCTATCTCGTCTGCCAAGTGGGCAAAATCCGCTTGCAGAATAATATCCAGTAGCTGTGACTCTAGGAGATGAGGAGCAGCTATTAGGTCCCCCTGGAACAGAAGCAAGCCTCATTCCCAGAGGTCCCAGTTAACTGATCTAATAATTTCATTCTCTGCATAATTTACATTGTGTTGGGATTGTGTCATTCTGGCATGAATCTTGACTAATGTGGATGATAATGCAAAGTGCTTTCTTCTGTTAATTTGCAGATCTTTGATTACATATAAGACTGAGCATTAATTCATGTTTGCTGGATATTTCTGTTTCTTCTCTAATTATTTCTTCATGGTCTCTGTCCATATTTGACAATTTTCTTTTTATTTTGTAATAGCTTTTAATATAGTTAGAGCATTAGTTTTTTTTTTTTCTGTCATATGTGTAGCAAGTATTTTTTTCCCAAATTGTCATATATTTTTTCAATAGGTTTTTCTTGGCAAGTAAATGTTTTTTCTTATGCATCTGGCCCTCGGCATGCTTCAAGAAGCCCTCCCTAATTCAACATTGTTTTTCAAGTGAGCAGACAAAATAAAATTTGAAAATCAATAAGCATTTGTCCATCCTGGGAATAATCATTCAGAAAAGGAAATAAAAACTACAATACCTTTTAAAATAGCAACAGAAGCTCTAAAGTGCCTGGGTTTAACCTAACAAAGAATAAGCAAGCATGTATGGAGAAAATCCTGAAAGAACTAGAGGACATTAAAAAAAAAAGATTTGATTAAAGGAAGAAGTATTCTTTGATAGGAAAATTTGATAATAAGCTTCAGATGAGTTAATATCTGTTGAAGGGGCACAACATGATAGGTGTTTTCTAAAGGTTTTCTCTTGTGTTAGCATTTAAACTGCTCACTAACCATACTACTAATACTTTTAAGAACATCAAAGTGGATGCTCAGAGGGGTCGGAGAATATGGAGCCAGAGAAGTACAAGGGGAACGATGATGGCGAGAAAGTAAGATACCAAGATGGGAGAATATGTTTTATAGACCAATGGTTGATAGTGAGCCATGAATTGAGGGGTATTTTTAAATCATGTTTATTCCTGAGATCCAAAAGCAGAGAAAGAACAAAATGAAGTAAAACAAGATGAAAATATAAACCTATATTAGCTTCTAGTACTTTTAATATTTTATTTTTATTTGCATCTATTGTGAGAAAAGTATCCACCTTATCCAATTCTCTCCTCCTCTCCCTAAAAAATATTTAGCCAATTGCTGAAATATATTTCATAGATAATTTTTTCTTTCCCACTATTTTAAAATGCCATCTTTATTTAATAATAATATACATATGAATCTGTTTCTGTTTTCTCCTTTATTTGGTTGTAATGACTAGCCTGTCTTTTATTTTTTTTTAAAGATCTTATTTATTTATTTGTGAGAGACATAGAGAAAGAGAGAGGCAGAGACATAGGCAGAGGGAGAAGCAAGCTCCCTGCAGGTAGCTCGATGCGAGACTCGATCCCAGGACCCCAGGACCCCTTGAGCAGAAGGCAGACGCTCAACCACTGAGCCACCCAAGTGCCCCAGCCTGTCTTTTCTTACACTAGTGAAAAACTTTAAAACAGATCAGTGTTATATAGGTCTCTTGACTTTCCAGTCCATCAATCACTAATTCTCATTACTTCTACTTTCTAAATACTTGTCAAACTCTTCAATTCCCCATTTCTAGCATCCCTACCCTGGTTAGTTACATTACTATTTTTATCCTGGAACACTGCATAGTCCACCATGTAGTCATCCTGTGTGCATTCTTAAGTATATCCAGAACATTCTTTGCAGAACAGAAAAGAATAAACTTCTTAAACCATTATTTTCATTATGTCACCTCCCTGCCCAGGACCCTTACGGATATTTTCACTACACTTGAATAAAAACTATTCCATGTTGTATGGTCTTCATGGACCCCAACTATTTCTCTCCTCCCCTCCCCCCAGATCTCTGGAATTCTATCTTTTGGTTGATGCCAGACTTCTTTTGTTTCTTGACTGCCAAGATCTGCTCATCACAGGGACTTCAAACCTGCTTTCTTTCTCCTGGGAATTCTTGTTTCCTTTCCATCCTTGAGTGCGGTTAAAAGTCACTCCCCATGAAAACCAACACTTATGGCTTTGGATGTGCTGCATGCCAGTGACACCACTTCTATGTCTTACATATAGAAGAACTGCAGCACCAAACACTGCTCTCCACAACTTGTAGCTTTCTTTTAAAGCACTTGTTATTGCTTGTAATTAGATATTTGCAATATCAGATTCATTTTTAAAAAAGATTTTATTTACTTATTCATGAGAGACACACAGAGAGAGGCAGAGACATAGACAGAGAAGCAGGAAGCCTGATGCGGGACTCGATTCGAGGACCCAGGATCACGACCTGAGCCGAAGGCAGATGCTCACTGCTGAGCGACCCAGATGCCCCAGTCATTTTTTTAGTCTCTCTCTCCTTTGCTAGATTGTAAGCTTTTGAAGGCAGGACCATGTCTGTTCTCTCTCCCTCTCCCACAAGCAAATTGCACACAATGGGTCCTCAAGTATTTACTTAATGAATGAGTGACATCTGGTTGATCATGTTATTCCCTATCCCTCTTCATTTAAAAAAGTCCCACTATTTTTCTTCCACAAAAATTTTCAGAAGGTTTTTTTTTTCATGCTCTAAAATATCCTATTGAAATTTCATTATATTTATACATTATTTTTGGATGATTCACAATCTTCACGATATTAATCTCTCAATGTGTGAATGTGACATAATATTTCATAGTTTTTTTTTCTCATATGAGCTCTACTCATTTCCTATAAGGACTATTTACACTTTATTTTATATTTATGGTTGCAATTGGGTGCAATTTTTTTGGAGAAGAGGAATCCTTTTCTTATTCTATTTTCAAAGGAGTTGTGTTTTTGATATAGGAAATTACTGGTATTTTATATATAGTTTTTAATTGGCAAATGTATTTAAATCAATTATTACTATGTTTTTAGAGGGGGCAAGGAGAGGGAAAGGGAGAGAGAATCTTAAGCAGGCTCCATGCTCAGAGCAGAGCCCAAAGTGGGACTCGATTTCACAACTCTGAGATCATGACCTGAGCCAAAATCAAGAGTTGGACACTTAACCAACTGAGCCACCCAGGAACCCCTTAAATTAATTGTTTTAATAAAGTTAATAGATTGTAATAAATTTCCTAGATAGGCAGTCATTCAACCTACAGAAAACTTTTTCTTTATGCCCTTCATTACTAGAGCTATTATTCCATTTTTGTATTTTATCCCATCAGTTATTTACACAATAATTTTAAATGATAATAATAAAATGAAGTAACTTCATCATGTTTCTAATCCCAAAGAGAGTTTATTTGTTAACCGTTAAGTGTATTGCAGTTACTCCTCTGGCATAGAGTTAGTTTTGTATTAAAAAGCAATTTCGATCTTCTTTTACAAAGAATTTTGGTATAAAAAATGATATTCAAGTATATTAAATGCATTTGAATCCTCAGTGAGGGGCAGCCCCTGTGGCGCAGCAGTTTAGTGCCTGCTTTCAGCCCCGGGGTGTGATCCTGGAGGCCCCGGGATCGAGTCCCACATCAGGCTCCCTTCATGGAGCCTGCTTCTCCCTCTGCCTGTGTCTCTGCATCTCTGTGTGTGTGTGTGTGTCTCTCATGAATAAATAAAATCTTAAAAAAATAATAATTAAAGAAAAGAATCCTCAGTGAGAATTATAAAAAAGAAACATGACTTGGGAACCACAGGAGTGAGAACTCCAGTTTCAGCATCCTCACGGGCACATTTTTCTCTGAGGAAAAGTGATGTTGGAATCCACACAAAGTACCACTATATAAGCTTCACTGACTTTTCATGGTCTACAATGCAGGTTCACTGGTTCATTGGATGGTTTGCCACATGCTGATCTCTTCATTATGAATTTTCTCTGATTTGGCTGCAATTTAGGAAGGGCCATTCCTTAGACATTCACTTTGCAAGTATGATGGTTGAAGAAAAAAGTGATGTTGGAGGTCTCACATATAAAGGATACTTGGGCTTATTAACACTGAGCAAGAAATGTGCTCAGTCTTCTAAGCTACTGCAAAATTAAACATGAATATTTCCATGAAAAGTGATTTTCGGTGTCTTGGTATTACTCTTTGTTAATCTGCTCATTTTGGCCAAAAATTAGCTGGAAAATTATTTAGAGAGTTACAGCTCTTCAGTCATTTACAGGGAATGGATTCTCATCTCTCCTTTATTATGAAAAGAATTTTGATGGTGTGTGTGTGTATGTTCCTGTGTGTGTAGATGTATTTGGAAGGAAAAAAATAAAACACAAGAGCCGTCCTACAAAGGCAGCAAGATCCTCTTCTTAGGTGCCTAAATTAAATCACCAGAGGTGTGGACACCCACCTCCTGTCATGGTCCACGGTTGTGTGGACTCAGCCCTTTCCTCTTGCCCACTCCCCACCACCCTTCCCTGAGTTGCTGGCAGTGCTCTTCTCCTCCTCCTCCTCTTCCTCCTTGGGCATCTGTCATCCCAGTGGCCACCAAAAGTTATTCCTCACTTTCACCCAACTGATTTCTGTTTGTGGAGCAGCAGGAACATTCCAAGGCCAGGCTCTGCCTGAGAGGCAAGCCTGCTTCTTTCCACTGTCAGGGAGCTTTTAGAAATAACACCCTCCTCTGAGGAAGTCAGAATAGCAACAGGAAAATAAGTAAAACCTATTATAAAACAGTTGTCCAAGAACGTGGGCATGGTGCGGGGTGGAGATCGATACACTGTGAAGGTTAAATCTATTTTCACACTGTGTTCTATTTCACAGTTTAATGGTGTTTTAATGTGTCTGTCACTGAGCCCCTTCATGTTATGCAGGTAGAGCCTTTACAAAGGAGAAAGAACCCGGCTTTTCAAGTTTCACTGTAACGTCTTATTCACCAGCTGCGTTCTGACATTTTCTTTTCCCATCCAGAGTAATGGCAGACCTGGCTCTCCCACTCAAGCCCTCTACCTCTTCTTCTCGTTCTCTTTCATACTTCTGATTTTGCAGAAGGCAAAGTTGAGACCCTTGGAGACTCTTGGATATCTCTCTGAAAAGCTCTCCAGGATAGTTACCTGTATCTAAGAAGTAGGTGACTAAGGAGACATTTCTAACTCTTCCTCCCCATCTTCTCAATTGACCTCATTCCTTTTGCATGGGACCCCAGCTGGTTCTGGCCAATCTCCCGGCCTTCCCTCTTCTGCCTTGGTTTTCTACTCAGCCCCCAGCCTTGTCTCTCTCTCCACCCTACAGATCAGTGAGCATGTGGTCAGGGGTCTTGCTCTTGCTTCCTCGCCTTGATTATTTATTCTTACTCATGAAGAGATTTTTGCTTCTGCCTTGATATGCTTAAGCCATGTGGTAGTGTAGTCATTGTATTAGTTTCTTAGGGCTGCTGGAGCACGGGGCCATAAACTTGGTGGCTTGAAACAACAGAAATGTGTTCCCTCAGATCTGGAGGCCAGAAATCTGAAATCAAGAGCTGGCAGGCCATGACCTCTCTGAAGGCACTAGGACAGCCTTCGAATGAACTTGTGGTTTACCAGAAACCCTTGGCTTTCCTTGATTTGTGGATATATCACTCCAATCTCCACCTTTGTGATTACATGGTGTCTCCAAATTCAATCTCTTTCTTTTTTTAAAAAAGATTTTATTTATTTATTCATGAAAGACATACAGAGAGAGAGAGAGAGAGAGAGGCAGAGACACAGGCAGAGGGAGAAGCAGGCTCCATGCAGGGAGCCCCATGTGATACTTGATCCCGGGACTCCAGAATCATGCCCTGGACCAAAGGCAAGCGCTAAACCACTGAGCTACCCAGGGATCCCATGCAATCTCTTTCTATGAGGACACCAGTCGTATTGTATTAAGGCCCCACCCTACTCCACCATGACCTCATCTGAACTAATTGCATCTGCAATGGCCCTATTTCCAAAATGTGATCATAATCTGAGATTCTGGGAAGGAAATGAACTTGGCGAGTACTTTGTATGATGGTTAATTTTATGTGTCCAACTTGACTGGGCTGTGGTGCCAACCTAAGCAGTCAAATATTATTCTGAATGTTTCTGCAAGAGTGTTTTTGATGGGGTGGCAGTTAAATCAGTGAGCTTTGAGTAAAACAGTTTGCCATCCATAATGTGGGTGGGCCACATCTAATCATTTGAAGGCCCAAATGGAGCAAAAGACTCACCTCCCCCAAGTAAGAGAAAATTCTGTCAGATGACTGACTTTAGACTTAAACTGCATCATTGCCTCCTTCAGAGTCTCCAGCCTGCCAAACCACTTTGTAGATTTGGGACTTGACAACCTCTATAACTTCATGAGCTAATTCCCTAAATCTTTCTCTCTGTGAATGTACACACACACACACACACACACACACACACACACTGGTTCATTTCTCTGGAGAATCATGGCTAATACACTATCTAACCCAGTGCCGCCATGTAGATGAAGCATATAGTAGGTGCGCCATGGAAGAACACTTATTATTTAGTTATGCTCAGTAATGAAGAGACAGAATTTGGGTACTCAGATTTCTGTAAGTTAGAGTAAGGGAACCAGCACAGCATGTTCCTGCTTGTCATGAATTCCGAATGGCTTGCTTTTCAGGGGAATTCAAATTATAGGGAGGGGAGGGCACTATCACTAGATATAGCACATAGCAGAAATTCTAAGTATGGTCCTTAGTAATATCTGAGACTCTTGCAGATGATCCACAAAATCAAAATTATCGTCATAATGATATTAACTTTTTTTGCTTATTATAATTGTGTTGATCTTTCCTTTTAAGATTTATTTATTTATTTTAGAGAGAGAGAATGGGAGTGGTAGAGGGGCAGAGGGAGAGGAAGACAATCCTTAAGCAGACTCCCAGCTGAGAGCAGAGCCTGAAGTGGGGCTTGATCCCAGGACTTTGAGACCATGACCTGAGCCAAAATTGAGTGGGCTCCATAACCCACTGTGCCACCCAGGTGCTCCAACTGTTGGCTGACCTTTAAACTGATGAAATCAAAGGAATGTTGGGTAAAATGAATATGCCTAAGCATGAATCAGTGCAACCCCACCAAATATTGCTTCTTTACCAGAGTGCACTTCCAGGACAATAAAAGCCAATTTTACCTAAGAATGTCATTAGGAAACAATACAAATTAATTGCATTAGGGACACTTGGATGGCTCAGTGGTTGAGCATCTGCCTTTGGCTCAGGGCGTGATCCTGGGGTCTTGGGCAGGGAAACTGCTTCTCCCTCTGCCTATGTCTCTGCCTCTCTCTGTGTGTCTTTAATGAATAAATAAATAAAATCTTAAAGAAAAGGAAATTAATTGCACTAATTTTGACATTTTTGTTGTGGCAAAATGGGAAGTTCCCTAGAAGCAGTTCTGTTCCATATCAAGTATGATGGCTACCTGGAGGAAAAAGATTTGTGTGATTGAGTTGCTAGCTGAACTAGCCAGTTTTTCACAGAATATTATTTTTACTTGAAAGGACAACTGACAAAGTGTAATTATTCAGACCTGGGCATTTGGCAAACATTTTCTTGAAAGTGAATGAAGTAAGCCTGTCACTTAAAGGTAAATGATGGTATTTATTACAAATGATGAAAGGTAGCTTTTCAAAATAGAATCAGAAATTTAGAGAACTTGCATCTGCCATTATGAGCTTAATGGCTCTCTGATGAGATTCATGGTGATGTAGATGAACGTGATTTTACTGTATGTGAAATATAACAAGATTTAGAATGTTTGTCTAACTCAGTGTACTATTGTTTTCCAAATGACAAAAGCAAGATGTTACAAAATTGCACGTAATATATCCACTCAAACAAAAAGACAAACTAGTGGATTTTAATGTTCATTCATATAATTTCAGGTTCCATATTGCAACTCACCTGTAAAAATTATTACTTGTCAAGTTTTGGTGTAATAGGATAAAAGAATACCTATAATTATCAAACAGGCTTAAAATACTCTTCCCTTTTCTAACCAGACAGATGGTAAAACCAAACATTTTTCATACTCTTGAACCAAAACAATATATTGTAATATGCTGAATACAGATGCAGATAGAAGACTCCAGCTGTCTTCTATTAAACCAGACATTAAAGAGTTAGGCAAAAAATGTAAAACAATGCTACTCTTCTCACTAATTATTTTAAATACAGTTATCTTCAACAAATACACTGTATATTTCAATATGTAGGAGATTTGCTATTTAGACAAATTAATACATTGCTACATTTTAAAAATTCTCAATCTTAACTTCTAATACAGTAAATATTGACATCACCCATATAAAAAAAGCTCTTTGGAATTCTCAAAAAAATTTTAAGAGTGAAATTCTGATCTTGAGACTAAAATTTTGTTCTAGAATCACTGTTTTAGACAATGACAAGGAGTTTGGATTTTACTCAAAGTGCAGTGAGAAGCCATTTAAAAGTTTTAGATAGCAGATTGGCCTAGTTTGTACCAGATGATTATGGCAGAGATGTTGAGAAATGGTACAGTTCAGTGTATGCTTTGGAACAAGGCTGGCAGATAAATTATATGGGGAAAGAAGAGATGGAAAGAAAGGATTCAGAGTGGCTACAATGTAGGGTTATTATATTTAGTGTATTATTTAGGGTTTAGTTAGAGAATGAGAATTAGTAGGAAATTTATATTAAGCAATTTATTGCAAGGACTGTGTTTACACGATTGTGGGGACTTGCTAGAAAAGTCCCAAATCCATAGGGTAGGCTGTTAGGCAGGGCAGGCTGGTACCCTCTGTACTGAGCTGATAGAGTTTGAACCCTTAGAGAAGCCTCAGCTCAGCTTTTAAGACTCTTCAAATAATTGAATCAGGGCCACCAAAATTATCTATTACAGGAGACAGATTTTCCAGGATCATCTTCCCTTGCTTCAAGTAAACTGATTATGGACTCTGATCACATCTACAAAATATGATGGGCATTCATACTCATCTCTTTAAACCATACTTAAAACCCAAACATTGAACGCCTGGGCAGCTCAGTAGGTGAAGTGTCTGACTCTTGGTTTCAGCTCAGGCCATGATCTCAGGGTCCTGAAATCAATCCAGCATCATGGGGCTCTGAGCTGGGGGAGGGGAGCTGCGTGGAAGAGTCTATTTGAAGTTTTCTCCCTTTGCCCCCCCCCCACCACTTGCATGCACCTGTGCTCTCTCTAAACTAAATATATAAAATAATAAATAAATAAATAAATAAATAAATAAATAAATAAATAAATCCCAAACATTTATTCCTGAAAGACTTGTGCTGTTAGTAGTCCTGCCTCCTTTGGTGGTAGTTGTCCATTGACTTTGATCATAGAATGTACTGGTAAATAAGAGATAACCCTAAGGGATCTCCTGTATTCCAGACACCGTCTTATACCCATTGTGTAGTAGCAGCTCACTTTACACTTGTAATCACGATCAAGCCCCCTAGCCAGTACAGTGACCTCCTTATTTGCCTATTGATTCAAAGACTTGAATTGCTCAAAGTGCCTGGGTGACAGATTGATTATACTGGACTGTGTATATCATTGATAGAAGAGCACTCTGTTCTTACTGGAAATAAACGATTAATTTTGGATATGGATCGGCCTGCCCTGCATGCAGCACTCTTGCCAAACTACCATCTGTGAACTTGGAATACATATTGTCCTTTGTTTTACTTGAGCAACCTTACTCCTGGGCGTAAGACCCAAGTAATGGTCACTCACCGAGACAGCAAATACTAGGAGGGGAGTATGTAACAGTCAGTTGTTGGATAAATAAGTTGCATAATATTTGGACAGGTCAGGGTTGAAGATGAGGATGTGCAAGTCATCAATATGTAGAGTGTGTTTGAATCACCGGACTGGATAAAAGGAGAGAAAAAAGAGAATAGACATGGCCGCCATTGAAGGAAGATATAACAGAAAGAAAAGAAGGAGCCAGAAAGAGTAAGAGGGAATTACCACTGATGTAAGAGGGTAAAAAAACATATCTGTCTGACGACTGAATGACGTTGAATATTTTGAATTCTGTAGTGTTTTACAGAGTCATGCCTTCTACTGATCTGCCGTGTAAATAAAAAGTGGGACTCATGGTTGAAAATTTTGTGCTACAGACCAAATATTTATTGATCTCTGCTTCAAAGGAAAGAGAGAATAATGAAGGGCTAGGATAACTCTTTAATTCATTCATTCACTCATTTATTCATTCAATAAGAGGTTTTTCAGAAATTAATATATAAGTGACATTAATTTAGGCATGATGAATACACAATTTAGTAAGATTTGCTTCTAATCTCTGATAATTAAGAAAGGTTTTGGTGAAGATAGAGGACCTGAATCAGCATCTGATTTTGATGGGGATACAGGAGAAGAGTGAGAAATGCCAGAGAAATCACAGATTTGTATTTAAACATTTATCATAGGGTTTAACAAGGCTCAGTGACTATGAATTTGGGAGAATTAAGGGGAAAAATGATCAGTGCAGTTAACTCCTGAGATATTCTGAAACATTTCATTTCTCCTAGAATCGAGACACTTTTTATCACCATTTTGCACTTTTCCAGTGAGGTTATGAACCAGCTGCCTATTGAGCAAAAAATATTACCATCCAATTAATATTTTGGAAGCAATGACAGACTCTTCTAACCTCCTGGCTTAGCAGTCTGTTCAGAGAGTCTGATCATACAGGAAGTGGAATAAACGTGGGGCCAGTCAGTTCATCAGGCCCTCACCACAAAGAGCAGAGGCCACTTACTAAAGCCTGTGAACCACAGAAGGCTGCAGCAGGGGATTTTTTCATTTGAATTATGAATATTTAAATAGGCTTATTAAAACTGTGTCCACAGAGAGCAAAAATGCATTTGCTTTTAAAACAATTAAAAATATAAAAGGCGGTACAGAATAGCCCCTAACTCCTGGAATTTGGAGACATAAGACACAGAGAGAATCCTTAGCCTCAGCACTGCCCAGCTCTGTGACATGGGGAAATGAATTTGACCTCCATAAATTTTATCCAACACCCCAC
Source organism: Canis aureus (assembly GCF_053574225.1). Lineage (NCBI taxonomy): Eukaryota > Metazoa > Chordata > Mammalia > Carnivora > Canidae > Canis > Canis aureus. The sequence continues at coordinate 46,633,072 of NC_135612.1, read as the reverse complement.
TCCTTCACTTATTCTTACTAATTTAATAAAAAAAATTGAAAGCATGGTCTTTAGAACCACTGTCTGAATTTGAATCCATCACTTAATAACTGTACATGTTACCTAACCTCACTCTGTCTCAGTTTACCTATCTGTAAACGGAAATGATACCAGTAACTATGTTGAAGGTCTTGTCATGAGATTAAATAAGTTAGTTCATATAATGCATTCAGAAGAATGTCCAGCACATAATAAGCACAAAACAAATGTCAGCTCTGACATGAAATACTATGTCATTAGTGTGCACTAGAAACTGTGCTTGGTGATCAGATGAAATCATGAGCAAGATGGGCAGGCTGTGTCCAGATAGAGACAATAGACACATGATAACAACAGAAGTGTTATGAAAGTTTAGTATGGAGACTGAAATATTAAGCTGAGCTATGACGGATGAATAGGAATTATTCAAGACAAAGAAGGGAAGAATATTAGAGATAAAGAATATATGAATATGGGTAAAAAGGATGGAAAATGGAGAGAGAGAGAGGAGAGAAAGAAGAAAGAAAGGAAGAAAGAAGAAAGAAAGAAAGAAAGAAAGAAAGAAAGAAAGAAAGGAAGAAAGAAAAGAAAGAAAGAAAGAAAGAAAAAAAGAAAGAAAGAAAGAAAGAAAGAAAGAAAGAAAGAAAGAAAGAAAGAAGAAAGGAAGGAAGGAAGGAAGGAAGGAAGGAAGGAAGGAAGGAAGGAAGGAAGAAAGAAAGAAGAAAGAAAGAAAGAAAGAAAGAAAGAAAGAAAGAAAGAAAGAAGAAAGAAAGAAAGAAAGAAAGAGGAAGGAAGCAGGGACAGATAGAGGAAAGGAAGGAAGAAAATGGAGAAAAAAGGAAAGAAAGAAGGAAGGGAAGAAAAGAAAGGGAAAAAGAGAAAAGATAATTTTCTGTTAAACTGGAATGGGGAAAGACTCAGAATGAAGTTTGAAAGGCCAGGTCACAACTGACTTTGCCAAACATATTGAGGAATTTGGACTTTATTTTATGGGCATTAGAGAGCCCAGGACAGGATGATGATATTTCCATTTTTGATTAGTGACAAGCATGACTTGGGGAGGACAAGCAAAAGCAGAGATACCACTAACATGGTTATTATAGCAAATCAGTTTCACACCCCAGTCAAGAGATGATAGAGTCTTGAGGTATGATGATTCAGAGATCATGTATCTGAAACATTTTTAAGAAATAGAAACACAAGGATTTGGTGGTTGACTGGATACGAGGAATAAGCTAGGCTCCAGGCTGGCCCCAGACTGATGTTTGTGCAATATGTGCATGGTGATGACTTTCACTGGCATAGAGGGCATCAAATGTAGGCCAGGTTTGGGGGGGATATGATGAGAAAATGAGTTTAATTTTGGATCTATCAATTAAGGGTGTCAAGGGCAACAATCAAGTAGAACTCTCCAGTGAGCAAAGAAAAAGTCTTGGCTGGAGACACAAGGATCTATTCACACACACAGAAGCGAAGTCTCTGATGAATAATACAGAAAATGAGATAATAAGTCCTTTCTGGTGGGGAACCCTGGAAAATACCATCCTCAGGGGTGATTCTTCAGAGAATTAGAATATTATTGAAGAGAAGTAGGAATAAAAGTGAGAATGTCAAATACCATCTAAGTCAAGAGTTGGAAGTGCTTCTTAAAGTGGGGAGGAGGAAGAGGAATCAAGGATGAAGGAGTAGGAAGAAGATTCTATAACTTGTAGGTCATTGACAACTTTGAGCAGGACCATAGGAGTGAGGTGAAGAGGGTGGAAGCCAGAGAGCTGTGGGGTGAGTGAGAATAAGAATGTTGAGTCATAAGATGTGGCCAACTCTTCAAGTGCTTTGTGAAGGGGAGTTCAAAAATAGAGGAAATCTGCAGGGAGGATGAGGTCAAGAATGAATATTTTAAAGATATGGGGTGCGTCTTGAGTGTGTTTAAAAATCATGGATGGGGCCAGAAGAGAGGACAAAGCTGAAGATTCCCACAATAGGAGGAGGTGATAGTATCTTGAGGGCAATGGAAGAGAGGAGTCTTCCACTAATCAGTAAAAGAACAGCATGGGGTGGGAGAGGTTCTAAATTGAAAGGACACACTCTCTCCTTTGGAGGATCTGTCTTTACTGGTATATGTTGGTTTAATTCATAAAGTCAGCTTGTGGCTTATAGACCAATTCTTTTCCGACTATAATGTGCATACGAATCACCTCAAAATATTGTTTAAATACAGGTTCTGACTCAACAAATCTGGGATGAGGTGTGAGATTCTGAATTTCTGATGAACAGGGCTTCAGTACAGACACTTTGAATAGTCTGTCATAGCCCTAGAGTATCTCACTGTAGCACATAGTTGCAGAATTTTCCATTATGGTACTGCTCCTGGCCCTTCAACCATCTGAGTTCATTCTCTGCTACAGAAGCAGATTTCTCTCAGAACAAAACTCTTCCTGGGATGTGATTCCAAATTATATTTATGGTCTAGGGTGTTTTCTGTCTTTATCTGCCACAATTTAGGAGTAGCATCTCTGGTTGCATATTCAAGTAATCTAGGGAGCTATGAAAACCCTGATGCCACGATTAATTATAGACCAGTTAAATCAAAATATTAATAAGTGTTTATGTCCTGAGAATGTAGCCATGAAAAATAGTAATGCACACATTTTGAAAGAAAAAGGAATATTTGTATTTGATTTTTAATCACTTGCCAATGGGATATGTGTGCCTATTGGACATTGTGCTTCTCAATCCTTGAAATCATGTTGGATGCCACCATCTCATTTATTGCTCCACACTGATTATATATTGTACTTCCTTTAAAAAAAAAAAAGATTTTGTGCATTTATTTTGAAGAGAGAGTGTGTAAGAGCGTGAGTCAGGGGAGATGTAGAGCAAGAAGGAGGGAGACAAGCAGACTCTGTGCTGAGCAAGGAGCCCTATGTGAGGCTTGATCCCAAGACCCTAAGATCATGACCTGAGCCAAAACCAAGAGCCAGTGGCTTAACTGACTGAACCACCCAGGCGTCCCTGCACCTGCTTTTTATCACTACTGTTGAAAACCCAACTTTACAAAGATATGACGTCACTAAAAGGGACATAGCTCAAATTAATTTTGAAATGTTTGAACTACCGGCACTAGTAACTTACATAGTGTCCAACTATATATTGACTATAGCCATATTTTCATTGAAATTTTGATATATCTTATTTAATTTTGATATATCTGATATATCTTATACCCTGTGCGTTTTCTAACTCCCCCCATTCCCTCACCACCACCCAAAGTACATTAGCACATAGTTTGGGAATTAAGAATTTAGATTCAATAAAGATGCTATTTTCTGTCAAATGTAAAGTTTCTAAATTCTTGCTTATAATTTCTGTAGCTATTTTATCATGGATCGGTAACAAGCATTTGAAACGTCAGCAATCCAGGGACCAGACTTTGAGTAGCACTGGTCTAGGGTTCTTCATGATCTTCTTTATCACTGACATTCCTTCATTATTCATTATACTTCAGATATAGAGTTCTTTCTGATGTTCTTAGAAGGCATTAAGCTCCGTGATGCTCTCTTTCTTTTCTCCTTGCTCTACCTTCTGCCTATAAAATGCCTGTTCCCAGAGCTTCAGATGATTGACTTCTATCCATTCAGTTCTTAGTTCAAGAACTGTCTCTTCATTAGGCTTTTCCTAATGACTCAGTTTAAATTACCAATACCCCAGGATGCCTGGAAACCTCAGTTGGTTAAGCATCCGACTCTTGGATATGGTTCAGATCATGATTTCAGGGTCTTGGGATGGAGCCCTGCACTGGGATTTGCACTCAGTGGGGAGTCTGCTTGAGGACTTCTCTCCCCCTTCCTCAGCCCCTTCCTCTGCTCTCTTTCTCTCTCTCAAATAAATTAATAAAATCTTTAAAAAATATACCAACACCCCTAAGCCATTCTCTGTAATATTGCCTCAATTCATTTTTTTCACAGCAGTTGCTATTTAACACAGTCTTGCCCATGTATTAGCTTTCATATTTAATATTTTGTCTCATACCAGTATCATAAATACTTTACAGGTAGGGACCTTATCTGTTTTGTTCACCACTATAGGTCAGTGTCTTAAACAGTGATTAATGTGTAACCAGTGCTGTAAAATAGTTGTTAGATGAATGAAAAAATGGTAAATAAGAATCTTTGCTGTACTTAAGTCTTGAACGGGCAAGTGGTCGTAAGTGGCAAAGGTTTTAGAAAAAAATAAATGAGGAAACATAACCTAAAAATAAGAAAATCCTATCCAATAGCATCAACTTTTCTGTAATTTAGTGAAAATAAGAAAATATTGAATTTAACAGTTGGAATTCTTTGCCATCTTGAGGAATATGAGAGATCTGTGGGAATACATCTAAGAGCCACAGAGATAGTAGGTACTCCACAGCACGTTCTTTGTATGCTGTCCATTCATTTTTATCTTGCCTCTTAGATTTCTGGCTCACTAAAGATAGAGATCACGCATTATACTTTTAAAAATATATCTCCCATAAGGCTTGCCATTTGTCTTAGTTGTTTGGACTGCTCAAACAACGTAACATAATTGGGTGACTTAACAACAAATACCTGTTTCATACAGTTCTGGAGACTGGGAAGACCAGATAAAGACACTGGGGGATTTGGAGTCTGGTGAGAACCTACGTTCTGGTTTGTAAACAGTATCTTTTAGTACCCTCACATAACAGAGTTGAGGAAGGAATCTCTTTTTAAGGGTGATAATACTACTCATGAAGGCTCTACCTTCATGACCTTATCACCTTCCAAAGGCCCCACCTTCTAATACCATCACTTGCAGGGTAATATTTCAACATATGTATTTGTTAGAGGTGGAGCATGGGGGACACAAGACATTTGATCTATAGCGCAAGTTCTTTTAACACAAAAGTTATATACTTACCATATTTTGGTGTCCATGAAGGTTTCCCTGTATTTTTTAGCCGTTAACTAACCTTCACTGGAAAACAAAACAAAATAAATCAATACAGGAGGAGGGTAAGAGGGCAAATGTGATTTTATGATTCTTCCATCACTATAGAACCATTTGTAGTGTTGCATATATGGACTCAAAAGCTGGCTAAGAGAGCTGATGGTGGGAGAAGTCAACTTAACCTGTGACCATCCCTTCAAAGCTATGCAGAGTCTCATTGTGGTTCTAATTTGCATTTCCCTAATGATTAATGACATTGAGCATCTTTTCATGTACCTTTTGGCCCTTCATATGCATTCTTTGGAAAAGTGTCCATTCAGATTCTCTGCCCATTTTTTATTTGGATTATTATTGGTAATTATTAATACTTTGCTATTGACTTGTATGAGTTCTTTATATATTTTGAATATTAACGTCTTATCAGATACAAGTTTGGAAATATTTTTCCCATTTCATAGGCTATCTTTTCATTTTGTTGGTGGTCTCTTTGGCTGTGCAGAAGCTTTTAGTTTGATGTAGTTCCAAAGGATTTTTATATATTTTTTTTATTGTATTGCTTATGCTTTGGGCATCATATTCAAAAAGTCATTACCAAGACCCATGTCAAGTTTCTTTATTCCTGTTTACTTCTAGGAGTTTCATGGCTTCAGATCTTACATTTGAGACTATAACACATTTTGAGTTAATATTTGTGACTGGTGTAGGACATGGGTCCAATTTCATTCTTTTAAATGTGAATAATCAATTATCACAGCACCATTTGTTGCAAAAACTGTCTTTTCTCCATTAAGTATTCTTGGCTCCCTTACCAAATTCTAGCTGACCATGTATGCTTGAGCTTATTTCTGGGCTCCCAGTTCTATTCCATTGGTCTATTTTCCTGTTTTTTTTACACCATTGCAGTACTGTTTTCGATGATCATAGCTTAGAACTGGAGTGTGATGCCTCCTGCTTTGTTCTTTTTTCCTCAGGATTACTTTGTCTACTTGGAGTCTTTTGCAGTTTCATATCAATTTTAGGAGTTTTTTTCTCTAGTTCTCTAAAAAATCCCATTGGAATCTTGGTAGAAATTGTATTGGATCTCTTGGAATATTGACAATGTTAATTCTTCCAATTCATGAATGTGCAAAACTTTCCATTTATCTGTGTCTTCTTTGATTTCTTTCACTAGTGTTTTCAGATTTGAGATCTTTGACCTCCTTTGTTAAATTTATTCCAAAATATTTTTTGATGCTACTATAAGTGAGAACATTTTAAATTTATTTTTCAAAAAAATGTATTGTTGCTATATAAAAAAACTACTGAGTTTTGTATATATACTTTGCATCCTGAATCTTTATTGAACTTATTGATTATATTTAACAGGTTTTTTTTTTATTGAGTCCAGGATTTTCTCCATATAAAATCATGTCATCTGCAAATAAAGACAATTTTCAATCTTCCTTTCCAATTCTAATACTTTATTTCTTTTCCTTGCCTGCTTGCTCTAGTTTAAAACTTCTAGAACTATGTTGAATCGGAGTGATGACAGTGGACATCCTTGTCTTATTCCTGATCTTAGAGAAAACTTTCTTTCTTTGGAAAGTTATGTTTATATGTATATTTTTTTTTATTGGAGTTCGATTTGCCAACATATAGAATGACACCCAGTGCTTATCCCGTCAAGTGTCCCCCCTCAGTGCCCAAGAAAACTTTCAACCTTTTCACCACTCAGTATGATATTAGCTGTGGGCTTGTCATACATGGTCTTTATGATCTTGAGATATGTTTTATTCCTAATCATTAAGAATTTTTTATCATGAATGAATGTCAAATTTTGTCAAATGCTTTTTATGCGTCTATTGGGATAATCATGATTCTTTTCTTTCATTCGATTAAATATGAATGAATCACACTGATTGATTTGCATATGTTGAAGCATCACTGCATGCCAGGGATAAATCTCACTTGATCATAGTGAATGATTCTTTTAACATACTGCCAAATTTGGTTTGCTACTGTTTTTTATTAAGAGTTTTTGCAATTACATTCATCAGGGTTACTGACTTTTAGTTTTCTTTTATAGTAGTGTCCTTTTCCGGTTTTGGTATTGGGATAATGTGGAAGGTTTCCTTCCTCTTAATGTTTTGGAAGAATTCGAGAAAGATTGGTGTTAGTTTTTCTTTAAATGTTTGGTAAAATTCACCTTTGAAGCCATCTGGTCCTGGACTTTTCTTTCTTGGGAGATTTTTGATTAGTGATTCAATCTCATTACTAGTAATTGTTCTTTACAGCTTTTCTATTTCTCTCTGATTCAGTCCTCATAAATCGTATGTTTCTAAGAATCCTTTCATTTCTTCTTGGTTATTTGGTTTATTGGCATGTAATTGTTTATAGTAAGTAATCTCTTAGGATCCTGTGACTTTCTGTGGTATCCATTGTGATATTTCTTTTTTCTAACTTATAATTTTATTGATTTTGATTTTTTTTCTCCCTTTAGTTAGTCCAGCTAAGGGTTTGTCAATTTTAGTTCTATATTCAAATAACTAGCTCTTAGTTGGCTGATCTTGTTTGACTGTTCTTATTTATTTGGGATGATTAGACTTTCCCAAACAAACTAAAGCTGAGGTATTTTATTACAAGAAACTAAGAATTTTTGTACAAAAAATGGTAAAAGGATTTCTTTTGAGTGGAAGTAAAAAATATTAACACCATGAAAAATAAAAAGGTATATAAATTTTATTGGTGATAGTAAATATATAGCCATGGTTAACTACAATATGGTGATAGTGGTAAAAATGTTTTGTTTGAGAAAGTCTAAATCTAATCTTAGTTTGGCTATTCTTATTTATTTGGAGTCTTTTAATGTAGGCATTTATTGCTATAAATAATTGCTATGAATTCTTAGAACTGCTTTTTCTGCATTTCACAAGCTCTGGCATGTTGTATTTCCATCTTCATTTGTTTCAAGAAATTTGTTTATTTCCCCTTTATTTTTTTCCTTTGCTCCCTTGCTTGTTTAGAATAGTGTTGTCTAATTTCCTTGCATTTATAAATTTTCCAGTTCTTCTCTTGCTACTGATTTCTAATTGCATGCTATTATGGTCAGAGAAGATACTTGGTATGATTTTAAACTTCTTAATTTACTGAGACATGTTTTGTGATCTAACATATGTTCTATCCTAGAACATATTCCATCTGTACTGGAGAAGAACGTGTATTCTATTGTTGTTCAATAGAAAGTTGTGCATATATGTGTTAGGTCCATCTGTTCTATAGTGTTATTCAAATGTACTGTTTTCCTATTGATTCTCTGTCTGGATGATCTATCCATTATTGATAGTAGGGTGTTAAAGTCCTCAAGTATTATTGTATTGGTGTTTATTTCTCCTTTTAGCTCTTAGTTTTTGCCTTATATATTGGATGCTTTAATGTTAGACACATAAATATTTATAATTGCTATATCTTTTTGATATATTGATCTCTTATCATAATATAATAACCTTCTTGGTCTCTTTTTATCATTTTTAGTTTAAAATCTCTTTTGTCTGATATAAGTGTAGCTGACCCCGCATATTTTTGGTTCCCATTTGTTTGAATTTTATTTTCTCCATATTTTCACTCACAGTCTATATGTGCCTATTAAGGCTAACATGGGTCTCTAGTAGGCAGCATATTTTTGGATCTTAAGAAAAAAATAAAAACTATTCAGCCATTTTATATCTTTTAATTGGAAAATTTAATCCTTTTATGTTTAAAGTAATTATTGACAGGTAAAGCCTTACTATTGCCATTTTATTAATTGTTTTCTGATTGTTTTGTAAGTTCATTGTTTCCTGTTTCTTATCCTGTCATCTTTCTTTATGTTTTCATGTATTTTGATATAAGTCTACTTTGACTTCTTTATCATATTCTTTTGTGTAATTATTACAGGATTTTCCCTTGTGGCTATGGTGAAGTTTACATAAAATATCTTAAACTTATAATCCTATTTTAACTGATAACAACTTATCTTAAATAGAATTTGTAAACTTTACACTTTCTTCTCCCCTCTCACATTTTTGGTTATTGCTGTTATAATTTACATTATTTTTAAAATCATGTAACAAATGACAGATTATAGAAGTTATGGTTATATTTACTACATACAAATTTTTAAAATGGAGTTGTAATTGAATTATGCATGATTATCATCAGATTGCAGAATCTACCAATGACTATATTTACCATTACCAGTGAAATTTACACAATCTTTTTATATTTTTATGATGTTAATTAGCATTCTTTTACTCCACTCAGAGAATTCCTTTTAGCATTTCTTGTAAGGAAATTCCTCTGGTTTCTGGAAATAAACTCCTTCAGTTTATGCTTGTTTGGGAAAGTCTTTATCCTTTTTTTTCTGAAGGACAGCTTCACCAGTTATAGAATTCTTGGTTGATTTTTTTTTCAACATTTGAGTATATTACTCTATTCTCTCCTGATCTAAAAAGTTTCTGTTGAGAAATCTGTCATCAATCTTCTGGGAGACTTTCAGAATGTAATTTCTCTCTTTTTTCTTGCTGCTTTTTAAAGTGTTTATCATTGAGGTTTGCCTATTTAATTTTACTGTGTCTTGATGTGGCCCTATTCAGGTTCAATTTAATTTGGCAGTTTTGAAGCCTCATAGGTCTAGGTGTCCATTTATCTCCCCAGGTTTGGGAAGTTCTCAGCCATTATTGTTTTAAATATGCTTATTGTTTATTTATTTCCTTCCCTTCTCTCTTCCTTCCTTCTTTCCTTCTTTCTTTTTTTCCTCACTTCTTCCTCCTGGAATTCCTGTAATGTGACTATTCTTTCTTCTCTGTGTGTCCTATATCCTACAATTCCCATAGGTTTTCTTCAGTCTTCTCATTATTTTTTTTATTTTTGCTTCTCTGACTGGGTAATTTCCAATACCTTTTCTTCCAGATATCTTCCAGATATCTACCTTATCTGGTTCTTTCTTTTCCATGGTTACTTGAAATTCTCAATTAAATTCTTATTGTATTTTTCAACTCTAGGATTTTTTTTTTCTGGTTGCTATTTTTTTTTTTTTTTTTTTTGCCAAACTTCTCCTTTTGTTCATGCATTGTACTCCTGATTAAGGTTAGTTGTCTTTCTGTGTGTGTGTGTGTGTGTGTATGTGTACGTATGTGTGTGTTTGTAGTTCACTAAAATTCCTTAAGAAAATTATTCTGAATTCTTTGTCTGATGGTTCATAGATCTCCCATTTATTTAGAGTCAGTTATTGGAGCTTTCTTAGTTTTTTGTGGTAATGTCCCCTTTACCTGATTTTTTTTTTTTTTTTTATGATTCTTGACTTCTTACATTGTTTTCAATGCATTTGAGTAATTAGGCTCCTTTTCTAAACTTTACAGTTTTACTTTAGCAGAGACAATTCTTAACCAGTCAGCTCAGTTTGGGTTTTTGGATGTGTCTGCTGGTCATGTCTTTGGGCAGACGGGGCATACTATTATGGTCTATTTTAAGGTGAAGTGACTATTTGAGCTCTGAGGATAGGGATGAGCAGGGTATGCCACTGGCTGAAAACAGTTGGCTAGAACTCTTGGCTTCATTCCATACCCAAATAAGGCTATAGGATAGTCTCTGCATTTGTCTGGATTCTTGGTCAGGCTTACTAGATGGTTGACACTGGGTGCTATATTCAGTATTTGATGTGGCCATAAATTAGCTTCCCTACCCTGGCAAAACAGCAGGACAGGATCCAGTGCCTTTACAGGTCTTCTTTGGGGATCCAAATCAGGCCAGAGTATGCACTGAATTCCCTGGCCAGGTAAGGCCACTGTTTTTTCTCTTCAGATGGGTAAGCTATAAACTGTGCTCTGTGTTTAAGTACTTTCCCATTTGCTCTAGTTAGATTCCCTGGTTGGACAGGCTGAAGGCTGTATTTAGTGATGAGTGGGGCTATAAGTTAGATTTCTTGCCCAGGTATAGCAGAAGCAGCTCTAAAGCTGGTAAAGCTCTTTGTTGTCTTAATTTAAGCCAACCCACACCCAAATTCCCTGACTGAACAGGGCCACTCACTTTTTTCTGCAAACTATTGGCTCTGTCCTTCTGTCTCTCAGTTCTACTGACTCTAGGCTGTATGGCTTCCAGGAGTTGTTGCCAGCATTTCTGGTCAGATGGGGTTGAAAGACATTCTTCACAGCAGGTGGGCTATGTATATAGCAGCTTCCTTGTCTGGGTGGGAGGGGGAGGGGCTGGTCCTGACTCCTCTTAATTTCCCAAACAGGCTTTCTGGTTGGGAGGAGCTAGGAACTCCTCTCTACCTTGGCTAGAACTAATGTACCACAGGAATGCTCCATGCCGGTACTGGCTTTGTTCTGGGGGCAATCTGCTCAGCCCACCTGCCTCTTGGCTCAAGTGCCATGGAACCTCACTGTTTCCAATAGTTTTTTTTTTTTTTTTTTTTTTTTTTTTTTTTACCAGCCTTTCTGGTCAAATGGAACTAGAAGACATGCTCCATGGTAAGTGGGGCTATTAGCTCCTTGCCTGCTTGTGGGTAAAGCAGGCTCTGTGGCCACAAAACTCCTCATTTGAGGATCTGAATTAGGCAGATTAGTACCCCTTTGAGTTCCCTGGTGAGAGTGCACCCCGACTTGGTTCTGTCACTGAGCAAAATCACAGGTTGGGATTACTACTTAAGTACTAAGGTATGAACTTGCTGCTAAGATCTTGTGTGCTGGTTGCTCCAAGCCCCCCTGCCTTTTGGGTCACAGATTCCCACCAGTGGAGTTGGAGGCTCTGGGCAGACCTATCTGCCTAGTGCTGCTCTGGTCTGGGGGAGAGGCAGTGTGGTCCATGTGTAGCCTTCTAATGCAGCCTGTTGGGGTGTCTATAGTACTGAGGGTCTTCAGCCTTACCCCTGCAAGATTCTCTTGGTGCTAGATTTGTTTTTGAATGGTTGGTAGTTGTTCTTGTGAGAGGGATTCTAGTCTGGAGCAGTTTATGTCACCATCTTGATGACCACCCCTCCTTTTTAAATATATTTGATTTTGTCTTACATCCTCTGCCCCATTTCCCTTTTAAGACTACTGGCAAGGATGAACAGAAGTAACTGTTGTTTAATAGTAGGTGCTTCAATGGAGAATGGGTTCCATCACATCATTTCAGGCACAGAACTGAAATTTGCTTTGTGAAAAATAGAATAAGAACCGAAAATTGAAGATAGTTGAAAATTGCAATTATGAATGTTATTTTTAAAACTGTGAGACAATTAGATATGATGAGATGTGGATGTTCTCTGATGTATTATAAACCTCAAAATATTAGTATTGTAGCACTGGCAAAATATTAGCTAACATGAGTTTTGAAAATGTTTCCCAGAGACAATATTTTATCCAGAAATACAAACTGCACTGACCAAATTTCACTGATTAGATTCATTGAGCCTTTCTACCCAAAAGCAACAAAGACCATGTTAGCATGAGGGTCAGAGGAACATTTGAAAAAGCGTTTGATGTTGACAGTGAAAATATCCTATTTGCTAAAGCCCATCAAGTGGCATAGTTATCAGTGACAGATCAGTTCAGTTCTTATGTGTGTTCTTGGCCAAGGGAGGGATTAAAGACTTGGGCAAGCAGATTTCAGTTTTGCTTTACTAGATTGCTCTATTTTTTTTGGAACAGAACTCATAGGTCAATGGTAAGTAAACAATTATCTTTGCTTCAACACCAATCTTGGCCAGGAAGTTAACGAAATTGGAGGAGGTAGAGCCTCTTTCTACCCATGTTTTAGGGAGATTATTTAGTATGGTTCTTCAACAATGTGTTTGTATAGTGGCCTGAGTAATAACCCATCTTTTTTGCACCTTTCCACTGAAAGAAGAAACCATAGGAGCCTACAGCCCCTGGGACCAGTGTCTGTCCCTAATGTTGGATGCCTGTCCAATCTAAGAAGCGATCATATGATTAAGTATAGGACTAGAGAAAACACACTAACTTCTTAATACTTTATAGGTTCTAGGTAAGTTTGTATATCGGGGGGGGAGTGCTATTATTAATGAGATTCTTTGCTTTTAACATAAGATTAGGCGGCTTTCCCTTCTTGAGATTTAATTTTCCTACATCAAATTTAGCAGCCACCTTGTTTTTTGTGGTCTCCACCCACCCACCAAATAGTACTGAGTTCTCTTCAATGCCAAGGTCTGGTGTTACATATAGAATGCTTTTTTTTCCTTCATGGACTTTATGTCTAATTTTAAATGGAAACAAGTAAAAACATAAATGATATGGGTGTGATGCAAGAGAGGGAAAGAAATGGAGGAACCAAAGAATCATATGCAAACCCACTGGGTTCAAAGCATCTACAGATGTTTCTCTAATGATTCTCTTCCCCTCTGTTTAGGGTTACCTACCATGAATGGACCAGAGCAGATCAGGGTTCTGAAGTCCCCTGACATGAACATCCACATCTGAATTCTTTTCTCCCCAAACTGATAGGAAGTAGGATCCAAGCTCTGCCCACCCTACACCCACTGTGTTTCAACTCAACTCTCTGTTTTCCCCAGCCATCACTACTGTTATGAAAACTCACCTTTAATACTTGTTTCCAATGCTCATTTCCCTCCTTGATAATTATTACACAGAGGTAACAACTAATCAATATATTAAGACCTTGGAAACTTTTATTGTTCAACACAAGAGCAAGACTACCAAAGTACGTTGGTAACATGGAAATGGAAATAATAATAATAATAAAAAAAGGAAATGGAAATAATAGTGACTTTTCAAAGACATTTGTAAGGGTAGTCCTAAAATGCAGTGTCACCCACATATTTTGGTTCATCCAAGGAAGTCCATCAATAGAAGATCCTCAGACATTGTCTCTATAAGACAATTTTGCCCATTTAACTGCATGACAAACTTGTTGCTTAGGAAATGATCATGCATTTCCTTTTATCCCTGAAGAATTGATATAAATCATTAGTCATTCAAGTGTGAAGTGGTTCTAAATGAAGAGAACATTTGTCATCTGAGATGTAGAGAATATGGTAAAGAACAAGACAGATCTGTTTCTTCTATAATGGAGCCTATGTTTTGATGAGAAACATAGACATAGTAGACAAACTTTATTAATAACGAATTACAAAGCTACTAGGAAAAAGTACTAAGATTTGTAGGGAATTCCAAATGACTATCTAAGATACTGGCAACCCAATATTTTTCATCCAACTAGTAAATATTGCCTGTCCTTGCTTTTTAAATTACTGCCTCTGGAATCATAGCGTACTTATGTGGTTCCTCTTCTAAGGTCTTTTGAATCTCTCTCTTTTTTTTTTTTTAAATTGAATCTCTTTTTTAAAAAATGATTATTTTCTTCCCTTCAGAAATTAAAGCAAGATAAATTATTAGTAAATTTTGGAAGTAGAAAAAAGACACAGGAGAAGCTTGTGCTAATTAGAGTTCATTTTCTCAGTTAGACTTTCAAGTCTGCCTGGTATTCTGATGAATTGAGGTTATACTTTCCAAGCCCACAAAAGAGCCCGCTGCCCAGTGACTTCTGGTCCAGGATAATCTTCAATTCTAATTAAGGTGCTTTGCAAGCCCACTTATCTGACAAGAGCATACAGCAAACAATAAGTGAAGATGCATACCTCAGCACTCTGGAATGAGACCTTTGTCTTGAAATCCAGTCTTTTACCTCATCCTTATTTAAATTCCAGTTGCTTTGAGCACAAAAGAAGCAGTGACAATCCTATCCTTGGATCCAGCAGATCTCAAGGTAGGTGTTGCTCAGATTGCTTCTTCTCCCCAGTCTATTTTGCTAAACACACGAGGGAAACCAGTCCAAGGAGTGACTCATGCAGCCGTTACATTGACACAACCACATTTACTCTGATGAATGGCATTTCCAGTGTTTTGCTATCATCCAACAGTTGCTTGATACTTGTTTGACAATACACGGACAGACAACCACATTTGAAAAGTTGCAGTTTGCAAATATTCTCCCTTTACTGCATGGCCTTTTTTCTTTTTTCTTTCTTCCAGAAGAGCAGTCTCTTTGAGGAGAGAGGGCTAATGAAGTGTTTATATATTTTCCTTTTTCAAGAAATACCTAGAAGTGTGATGACATAGAGTGAGGGTAAATGGCTTAAAAGCATAGGGTTTTGGTGATGAAAAGAATTATAGGGGGTTTTATGTCTCTCCACCAACTTTTCTGAAGAGAATATTAAGGGATAGAGACATGAAGTGACTTAGGATCACATGGGCAATTAAAGGCTTATTGGGCCGAGAAACTCAGACCTTCCATTTAATTCTGACAATGCAATACTCCATACGTAAGCACTGACTTTAAAAAGCAAAACAAAAATGCAGTAATGAGTTGTTAAGTAAATATTGGACACACATTCAATAATCACACTATTTTGACAAGCAATGAAATGGAATAAACATCAAATGTGAAGTGGTTGAGAAATTTTAGGGAGAAAGTCAATAAGATGAATCTCACAAGCATATTAATAGCTTATAAAAATTGAAACAACAAAGAGCATATCCTATAACCACTTGGAGAAAAGGGTGATTGGAAAGGAGGGGTACTGTCAAGGTCTGTTTTATTTCTTCTTTCTTTCTTTCTTTCTTTCTTTCTTTCTTTCTTTCTTCTTTCTTTCTTTCTTCTTTCCTTTCTTTCTGGAGACAGAGCATGAGTGCAAGTGGGAAGAGGTGGGGCAGAGGGAGAGGGAGAGAGAGAATCTTTTTTTTTTTTTTGTATATTTTTTTATTGGAGTTCAATTTGCCAACATACAGTATAATACCCAGTTCTCATCCGGTCAAGTGCCCCCCTCAGTGCCTGTCACCCAGTCACCCCATCCCCCTGCCCATTTCCCCTTCCACTACTCCTTGTTAGTTTCCCAGAGTTAGGAGTGAGAGAGAGAATCTTAAGCAGGCTCCACACACAGCAAGGAGCTGGAGTAGGGCTCTATCTCATGACCCTGAGATCATGCATGGTCTGTTTCTTGATGAGAGTACTGGTTACAAGTCTGTATTCACTGTGAAAAATGCCAGTAAACTGTTCACTTAGGATTTGGGCCTGCTCCTAGATCACAATTAAAGTTTACAGTTTTGTCTTTTTTCTTAACCTTAGAAACTTCGCCTTACCTAAATTTCACAAGTAATGAGGTTGAATCCTGATTTGTATTTTTTAAACTATAGGAGCATGGGGAGAAGTGGCCTTGGAAAGTCAGGTTAATGGCTTGAATTCAGAACAGGGGTAGGGGCGGGTGGGTGGAATGTCCAGATCTTATTACATGCTACTTAACTCACTTGCTGGTTTTTGTCTGTAAAAGGGTGATCGTAAGGCATGTACCTCCCTGAAAACTAGGGGCCATGTGGGAGGGTTGTTGACATCCTTTTCATTAAAATGGGTGATGGCAGGGGCACCTGGGTGACTCACCTGGTGGCTTGGTTAGGCATCTCCCTTTG